>NC_089842.1:177825711-178138788 GCF_035609145.1 Eleutherodactylus coqui
TCAATTGCAGTACAATGCTCCCATTTATTTCAATGGGGCCTCGCAAACCTGCAATCAAACGCGTAATTTTGGAGCACGGTCTGCTATTTTCTGGCACGTTTTTTGCGCTTTAACGCAGCACATCACCCATCAGAATGATGGGGTGCATTAAAAAATGCTGTAGAACACAGCTGCATTTGAAAACGTCAGTAAAAATTGTGGTAAAACGCTGCAATCAAAACTTTCTTTGTGGGTGAGTTCTGACACATTTCTCTGAAAAGTGACATTTCACTACTTATTGTTTGTCTAGCTGTATTGGGATACTCAAAATTGCTGCCTTTACACACTTTACAAAGGACCATGTGAGATCAAAAAGCTGGTGAGTGGTTTAATTTGATATTGCCCAGTTGTGAACTATCAATGGCCTATCCTCAGGAGTAGGTCATCAATAGCAAATTGACAGACAGCCCTACCAGTCAGCTGTTCTCTGGGACTATGTAGTTTGTGCACAAAGCTGTTTTTTTGCAAGAAGCAGATAGCTCTGTTCTCAACACAGTGGCAAGGATTGGTATTGCAAGCCATGTACACATTGAAATGGAGAACTTGGCCTGCAATACCAAGTGGGGCTCGTCCAGTCAGAATAGAGCTATCAGCTTCCTGCAGAAATCCGCTTGGTGCACAAGCGCACCGGTCTAGAGAACAGCTGATTGTTGGGGGTCCTCGGCTACTAATCAATGCCCATCTGTTATGGATGACCTATCCTGATAGGCCATCAATAGTTTACAAATGGGCAGTCCTTTTATGTACTTACTAGCTCAGCTGTGGGTGTACTGTGAACATTTGCAGGGATTTTTTATGTTCTCCATGTTTGCATGGGTTTTCTCTGTGTACTCCGGTTTCCTCCTACATACCAAAAACATACAGATGGGTGAATATAGACTGTGTACTGCATTGCGGACAGAACTTTGTATCTAGTGATGTAAAGTGCTGCATAACATGAATGTGCTATACAAATATTCCATCTTGCATATTACCCAGAGGAGCATGGATTGTCTTATAAGTCTCCTCACTCACCACCGTGGTGCTCTTTCTAAGGATAAAAGATAGTGTTCCTGATACAAATAAAGGTGATCATAGTTTCCTGTAGATGTTCCACTTATGCATACACTAATACACTGGACGCTCCGTTTTGATGCAAAGATCAATGAGGTTGGATGCTGATTAAGTCCTTGTGGCCAAAAGGTTTTACATTTCGTATATGGAGACCTTTGGTTTCTAGACACCTTGCGTTATTGTAGCCAGTATGTTTACAATGCTCTCCTGTTTTGTGCAGAACGTTGGTGAATCCTAGATCTAGGATGACCAGTAAAAGTGGTCATCTGCTCTGTTTATTCTGTCATCAGTAATAACGGGTCTGTCGTGTGGGATTTTTTTCCAAACAGATGAATGAGCAGAACCTTACTTGTTACTAAAGAGTTTCCAAAGTACCAAAGAAAAGCTTTTTTTTTTTTTTTTTGTGGTTTGTTAAAAGCAAAACTCTTCATTTGTTCCCCCTTTTTCTCATCCCTCCTAATGCTGGTAGAATGAGGTTGTCATATTAGATCGGTTGTGAACAGTTGCTCCTAGTTGTACGTTGTAAACAGGGAACAGTGATTCTTTGTTGTGAAGTGTGTGCCACTTTTCTCCCACAAGTAATACAGCTGTCAGTGAGTTCTGAGATTTCATCTTTGATTTTTCTGTGACAGGTGACGTTGGAGAAGGTCCTGGGTATCACAGTGTCAGCTGGAAGAAGTCTCTCCTGTGATCCGAAGACCGGCCTTGTAGCGTATCCAGCTGGGTAAGTGAATGCTTACGGCTCATTTTGGCAGGGTTCACTTTCTTTGTGTGAGGTCCGAAGGTGGGCAGGTCTGAATTGTGCTAAAGGGGAATTAATTGTTGATGATCGTATATGTTTAGTAATTTACGGAGACTTACAAGTACTATATCATTAATGAGCAAGATAAAAGAATATCAGGGTTTTTCAGGGAAATACTAGTGATCGGCTGGGGTCTGCCACCCAGGTCCCAAGCTGATTGGACACCCGCTGTCTTTGCTGCTCCACACTGGTGTGCAGAGCAGAAGCAGTTGCTCCAATCCCTGTGTAGTGGTTGGCGCTTGTAACTGCAGGATGGGTTCTCATTAAAATCAATGAGGGCTGTACCTGCAGTTACAAGCATTGGCCAATACACTGGTTGGAATGATCTGTCTCCTCTCTGTACCCTGCGAATTTTGCCATTGATAATGGGCGCTAAAGCGGGTGATCGGCTGGGATCCCAAGCTGTGGACCCCATCCTATCTCCCTAGAAAACCCCTTTAAGGAAATAAAGAGGGAAAAACAACCGTTGCCTGTTAAATCTGCCAGTGGCCCCCAATTTTTGACACCCCCCCCCCCTTTTGCGGTGGTGGTGTAGGCATGAGTTTTGGTGCATGGACTTCTGTAAGATGCACCAAATTTATTGAGGCGTTCATCTTTTGTTAAAAATTTGGCATGGTTTATATCAAGACAGAGGTAGAAATTGCAAATCGGAGCCTATGTGCCACCTTCGTCCAAGTGGAGGTTTGACAACTTACCGTATTTCAAGATGTAGCTTCATGTCATCATAGACAGCTCTACGTATTTAGCATTGGGCAGAAGCAATTGGCCACCCAAAAGGTAAAGGACAAGGAGCCAAACCCCAAGGCCTAATTTTGTAGTCGTCACAGCTAACTAGTGGAAAGGTTTTGCCCAACTCGTTGATGCGAAGTATCATCACTTATGATGTACAGTTCTGAGAATTGAAGTGCTCCCGCCACTCCATAGATGGGGAGACGCAAAGTTCTGTACTGGAGACCTTTTGTTTAGTGAGAAGGCAGTCTACGGATTAGTTTATTCTAAACGCTGATAGTGCAGATTCTGTAGTTGTCCTGTGTGTCAGTAATATGAGCCATGTCTTGGGAACACCCTGGGAAGTTTAGTGGAACTATTCGATAATCTGAGTGAAGATTTCGTTGTATGGTCTTCTCTCATGACTGCTCTTTTGAGTTGATAAAAGTATTAAAGTACGTTGCTGTTGGGCTTGGCATTCCTAAACCAGGTGTTGTGAGTTCTGCGCACCCCTCGGGCCAGGAACTGTCTATATAATTTTTCTTTTTTCACTTCAGTCCTCCTCCCAAGTACGGGTCAAAACAAGGACTCTTTCCTGTGGTTTTACTTGTGCCGTCTTTTTAATTACAGTGTGTTACCAAGCCCTATATTTACTCACGAGCTATTGAAAGCTGACTCCAGGATTTGGTGTTCTGGTAGACAGCTGCATGGAGTATTAAAAAAGGTGAAATGTCTCCGCGCTAAAGTTTCTTTTCCTTAGAACGTAGATACAAAATATTTATTTACTGAAGGAGGCTGTTTAGCTTTAGGCAGTACATGTGAAATCTGGGTGTGATATTTATTTAGATGACCTGTAAGATCACTGTTTGCAGTGTGGACTGTCACTATGTAGCACCGTGTAACCTGCGCTGTATGTACCACATGTTCATAGAATGTGTTTTGCTGCAGCATGTGTAAGCTTCTACAGGGTTTTGTGTTTGTTTTTTTTTGGTCATTTCTCACTTTAAGCTAGGTCTAACTTTTTCCTCTATCTGCCATTGGGTCATTTTGGGCTCCTAAATCTCTGAGCTGATTTCTTCTTTAAAGGGAACCTGTCACTTGCCTAAAGCACTAACCTATAATGCTGTTGGGGGGGCAGGTAGTCTGGTGCTGCCTTTTTAGACTCTCCTGTGTCCCATGCGCACACTTGCCCATAGATTTGTATAACAGAGCTCACGTACAGGGCTCTGAAAAGAGTCAGATTTTCGGAAGGTGCATGGACTTGACTGGTGGGCACCAGAAAATGAGCAAGTATGAAAAACACCGCACCTGGCTCCTTGTCACTCTCCCTAATGGCACCATATGCTACTCTATGGTGCATTAGGCAGGTGACAGGTTGCCTTTAAAAGGTTGCTAACTTGCAACTATGAATTTGTGATAGCAAAAGTGTAAATCGCTTTATTTACCCAAAGTGACCTTTGTGTGGAAAAATCCCTCAAGTGCTTAAGGAAGGGGGCTCCCTTCCTTCTCACTTGCTATCCACTGCCTTTTGTTAAATGATGTATGTCTCTAGTAATAGAGAAAACGAGATGGAGAACAGGAGGTAAAAGGTGATTACTCGTGCTGCCCATAGAATGTATATGTCTGTCAAGAAGGAGGACAGAAGCCGAGACACTTGAAAATGTTGCTACAGAGAACAGTGATTTACTGTTCCACAACTACTGAAATTGCATCTACACTGCTCGGTGCTGCTGTATAATGTTCCTTTCTGATGCAGATTATGTACTGTAACTTGGAGCTAAACTATAGTCACAGATCACAGCTCTGTTATAGCAGAGGAGCTAAAGAGCAAGTTCTGAGGAAAATAAATGGCAGGTAATCATCCCCCATAGGTACTGACTTGTATATCGGATCTAAGCTCCTGATTGGAGGGTCGCTTTAACAATGCATGTATGTGTGGGGAAGACACTAACCCTTGAACTGATACTACCCTATCAGACGGATGATTGGGTCACTTTAACTTCCCACAGCTTTTTCTTACTTGTTTGAAGTTTTTCAACACTGGACCTCATAGGTCACCTTGGAGGACTACAAGAAATGAGCCGTATTGCTTGTAGACAGAAAAGACTGTAAGACGCATACAAATGTGCAATTATCCCCAGGAACTAATCAGCCAGTATTGTTGTGAGGGTTTTCTAGGAGTTCCTTCTTCAGAAACTTCAGAATGGCTTCATACTAGAGCAGCTGTTGCTACTGATCATTCATATAAACAGTATTTGTCTCCTCGATTTATTCAGTCAAGGCAACTGCTAAGCAAGAGTCTGAAAGTCTCTAAGGCGCTTTTTAAATAGGCCAATTATTGGCGAAAAGTTGCTTTTTTTTTTTTCCTTTGTTTCCGGTGATAATTGAACTGTGTAAACACGGGACTCGATAAAGATCTGAGCCAAAAATTTGTTCGTTAGTCGTTCACTTCCACTCACTGAAACAAGGCGACTAGTGAGCGACTTCTCGCTCAGTATAAACAGGCAGTCGTTCACCTCCATTCACTGCGAAGAGTTCAAAGATGGACGGCCAGAAGAGATCTCCAGTACGCTCTGCCTCCATTCACTGAACAGCTATTGCTCCTATGTGAAGGCATAGGAGCGACCCTCATCTCATGTAAAAGATATATTGTGTGTGTGTGTGTGTTTTTTTTAAATTTTTTTTTCTTCCCCCTATGAGCTTGATATGTAAAAATGAACTTTTATAGTTTTTTTTTTAACCATATCCGTGCTTCTACATTCCCACATTGCATCTCCCTGCCCGTTCTGGTCCTCATGGTTTACAAAGTCTGTGATTATATGTATGTAGCACGAAGTCATATGGTGAGTCATGCAAAATATCTCACTAAGGTGATCTTTCACTTTGTGCAAATCCCACAATGCAGTTCACTAGACAGTCCTAGATTGTGTCTAAAGCACTAGGAATGCCTTAAAGGGGTGGTCTCGCGAAACCAAGTGGGGTTATACACTTCCGTATGGCCATATTAATGCACTTTGTAATGTACATTGTGCATTAAATATGAGCCATACAGAAGTTATTCCACTTACCTGCTCCGTTGCTAGCGTCCTCGTCTCCATGGTTCCGTCTAAATTCGCTGGCAGCTTGCTTTTTTAGACGCGCTTGCGCAGTCCGGTCTTCTCCTTTCAGCACGAGCCGCTTCAGTGTGCTCCCCGCTACAGCTCTTCTGCGCATGCGCAGACGAGCTGTCACTGCTCGGGAGCGCGCTGCAGCGGCCATTCTGCACCTTCCTCTGTTAGAGGAAGGTGCAGAAACTGGAGCTGCCCAGCGGAGAAGCCCAGCCCAGCAGCCCCGAGAAGCGTCCCAGGTAAGTGATGGGTCGGGGGGGAACTAGCGCTGCGCCGGGGGAACTAGCGCTGCGCCGGGGGGGGGGGGCTGTCGCTGTGATGGGGGAACTAGCGCTAGGCCGGGGGGGGGCTGCCGCTAGGCCGGGGGGGGCTGCCGCTAGGCCGGGGGGGGCTGCCGCTAGGCCGGGGGGGCTGTCGCTGCGATGGGGGGGGCTGTTGCTAGGCCGGGGGGGCTGTCGCTGCGATGGGGGGGCTGTCGCTAGGCCGGGGGGGCTGTCGCTGCGATGGGGGGGGCTGTCGCTAGGCCGGGGGGGGGCTGCCGCTAGGCCGGGGGAACTAGCGCTGGGCTCCGGAACCTAGCGCTGGGCTCCGGGGCCTTCACCTGGGCTGAGGGTCTAGCGCTGGGGAGCCGGGGGCTAGCGCCTTACCTGCTGCCTGGCGGTGGGCGTCTGGTCGGCGGCTGCGGGGCGTCTGGTCGGCGGCTGCGATGTGTCCGGTTGCCATGGAGACACAGCTGGCGGCGTCTCGGGAGCGCGCACGTCGGGCTGCAGCGAGCGACGGGGAAAGAGCCGGCGGCCATCTTGAGAAAACTTTATAAGTTGCTGAAACGCTGGAACGGTAAGTACAAACCAGCTAGAAATGTCATTTACAGGGGGGCTTAGTAATGTATGCTTAATGGGGGGGACTGGGCAAAAAAAAAATTTAACTGCTTCCTCGAGACATCTCCTTTAACTTTATATTCGACTTTCTGCTGAAAATATCTCATGCCTCAAAATGATGGTTTAGGTCTATCCACTGGGACCCTCATTGTTAGATGAAAGCTACTTTCTTTGGTCTTCCTCACCATCAGAAATAACTGAGGAAGGAAACCGGAAGGAAAAGACCACAGTCTGTGTGCACTGGCCTCAGTCCTACGTATGGCCACTTTTAACTTTCCTAACAAGTAGATTAACATTCATATATACAAAAGTTTGTTGCAACTATGCAAAATGCAAAAAGGATGGATGAGTACATGTATGTCATAAACTAGAAAAACTAGTGCTTTGACAAAAAGATCATGGGACATAAAAGGTTTGTGTTGGGCAATATGTTTTTTCCCCTATAAAGGGGCTCTTGACTGTAAGAGCAATGAAACTATGCAACTCATTGCTTCAGGAAGTGATGGAGAATTCAAAACATGCTCAGTCATCTAGGCCCAATACATGTTCTAGTGACTGGATGTGAGGAAGAAACTTTAATGTAGGAGGGCTTGTACACAAAGTATGAGGCTTTCTAAATGCATGAGTAGGAAAATGCAAAGCAAAAAAACGGATGGGTGCATAATTTCTTTTCTTGCAGCAACTTTGTGCATGAAAAATCAACACACCATCTTACTAAGGTTTCCTTGGCCTTTTAGAAAGTTGTACAATGAGATGACTGAAATAGTACTGGTGATGGTGAAAGAATGAGGGGGGAGATTACTAAAATGCTTGTCTTTCCTTCCTTGAAAACCATTAGCACTTCATACTGTGTTTCCAACTACATAGGCCTCTGTTTGGGGCATCCTGTTCTATGCTATGGATATTATTTTATTTTACAATTAAGTGAACTGATTTGTTGCATTGTGAAATCTGCTCTGTGGCTTTGTTTCCTTTTTTTTTTTTTTTTTTAAATACCCATGAAAGGACACAACTTTCTGGCAGATCTTGTATGTTGTGCTTTAGCAATTGGAAGGAAAAGGCGATAAGCAGAAGATGACTCATACCATGGCATGCAAACTTAAAACTATCTCTCTTAACTTTATAATCCATTCAAGCACTGCTTCAGGGCATAAAACATGGATTTATCCATAGCTGGGACATTAGTAAGCAGAAAGCTTTGTATGCCGAGTTCCTGGCTTTTTGAGATCTTTAACAGATTGCAGAGACGGGCTTCATGCTGCAGTGTCTTTGGGTTCCCCGTGGAGTCCTGTATGACTGAACCTGTGGGCAGCCTGCACTGTGTTGTATTACTCCATCAGGTACCATTTTTTTGCCCCCAGATCATGTGTCAAACTCTATGCCCGTGAGCTGAATCTAGGTCGCCATGTCACCTTGTGGCCTGTGAGGTCTAAACCCAGGAGAGCTGCTTCTAGATCATAGGGTCACAGCTGCCAACTTGGTTCTACACTGTGATGTCTGTGTATGCAGACTGAGCGCTGTGACCGTTACTGCAGCCCCCGGAGCCTTTGTACACTTTTCTGCTTCTCCTGCTCAATTATCCTGCAGTACAGCACTCCTTGCCAGGGCTCAATCGGGTGACTTGTTCATCCCGGCCTCCCTACCATCCTGCAGTACAGCACTCCTTGCCAGGGCTCAATCAGGTGACTTGTACATCCCGGCCTCCCTAGTATCCTGCAGTACAGCGCTCCTTGCCAGGGCTCAATCACGTGGCTTGTACATCCTGGCTGGTCCTCCTTACTATCCTGCAATACAGCGCTCCTTGCCAGGGCTCAATCAGGTGACTTGTTCATCCCGGCTAGTCCTCCCTAGCATCCTGCAGTATAGCACTCCTTGCCAGGGCTCAATCAGGTGACATGTTCATCCTGGCCTCCCTACCATCCTGCAGTACAGCACTCCTTGCCAGGGCTCAATCAGGTGACTTGTACATCCCGGGTAGTCCTCCCTGCTATCCTGTAGTACAGCACTCCTTGCCAGGGCTCAATCACGTGGCTTGTACATCCCGGCTGGTCCTCCCTACTATCCTGCAATACAGCGCTCCTTGCCAGGGCTCAATCAGGTGGTTTGTACATCCCGGCTGGTCCTTCCTACTATCCTGCAATACAGCGCTCCTTGCCAGGGCTCAATCACGTGGCTTGTACATCCCGGCTGGTCCTCCTTACTATCCTGCAATACAGCGCTCCTTGCCAGGGCTCAATCAGGTGGCTTGTACATCCCAGGTAGTCCTCCTTACCATCCTGCAGTACAGCACTCCTTGCCTGGGCTCAATCAGGTGACTTGTTCATCCCGGCCTCCCTAGCATCCTGCAGTACAGCACTCCTTGCCAGGGCTCAATCAAGTGGCTTGTACATCCAGGGTAGTCCTCCCTACTATCCTGCAATACAGCGCTCCTTGCCAGGGCTCAATCCGGTGGCTTGTACATACTGGGTAGTCCTCCCTACCATCCTGCAGTATAGCACTTCTTGCCAGGGCTCAATCAGGTGGCCTGTACATCCTGGCTGGTCCTCCCTACTATACTGCAATACAGCGCTCCTTGCCAGGGCTCAATCAGGTGGCTTGTACATCCCGGCTGGTCCTTCCTACTATCCTGCAATACAGCGCTCCTTGCCAGGGCTCAATCACGTGGCTTGTACATCCCGGCTGGTCCTCCTTACTATCCTGCAATACAGCGCTCCTTGCCAGGGCTCAATCACGTGGCTTGTACATCCCGGCTGGTCCTTCCTACTATCCTGCAATACAGCGCTCCTTGCCAGGGCTCAATCACGTGGCTTGTACATCCCGGCTGGTCCTCCTTACTATCCTGCAATACAGCGCTCCTTGCCAGGGCTCAATCAGGTGTTTTGTACATCCCAGGTAGTCCTCCTTACCATCCTGCAGTACAGCACTCCTTGCCAGGGCTCAATCAGGTGACTTGTTCATCCCGGCCTCCCTAGCATCCTGCAGTACAGCACTCCTTGCCAGGGCTCAATCAAGTGGCTTGTACATCCAGGGTAGTCCTCCCTACTATCCTGTAGTATAGCGCTCCTTGCCAGGGCTCAATCAGGTGGCTTGTACATCCTGGCTGGTCCTCCCTACTATCCTGCAATACAGCGCTCCTTGCCAGGGCTCAATCAGGTGGTTTGTACATCCCGGCTGGTCCTTCCTACTATCCTGCAATACAGCGCTCCTTGTCAGGGCTCAATCAGGTGGCTTGTACATCCCAGGTAGTCCTCCCTACCATCCTGTAGTACAGCACTCCTTGCCAGGCCTCAATCATGTGGCTTGTACATCCTGGTAGTCCTCCCTACCATCCTGCAGTATAGCACTCCTTGCCAGGGCTCAATTGGGTGGCTTGTACATCCTGGCTGGTCCTCCCTACCATCCTACAGTACAGCGCTCCTTGCTGGGGCTCAATCAGGTGACGTGTAAATCCCGGCTGCTGCTCCCTACCATCCTACAGAGCAGTCTGTTCTAGCCTGCCTGTTCATATCATGTACGCCTGCTGCACGGCTCAGAAAGAACGTTGCCGTTTTTGCGTTTTTCACATTTAGAAAATCCCATTGACAATTGGGGGGAATTCGCGGAAGGGAAAAAAAATCGCTAGTGGGTAGGCACCCTTACAATTACAAACAGCCCTTTGAAGGAAACCATAATGCTGATGTGTTCTTCAGTGAAAATGAGTTTGACATTTCCTGCCCCAGATGCAATGCCTCCATATAAAAATGAGCCCATAGACCTCCATGTGTACTGTTACAGAGCTGTACCACTCAATCATGTCCAATTGTCACATCTGACAGTCTGCCGCCAACTAAGGGCTCATCAGATCATGAGAGTGGGGTAATGCTGAAGCCCTCTGTAATGGCAGCATCGTAGCCGCCAGTCTACCACAGAGGCTGGTGCTGCTGCCTTTTTTTGTTTTTGTTCCTGCTATCTTTGGGGGGAAACTGGGTGTATTTATCTTGAACTACCTAGTGATAGAATTGTCTACCTCCCTCTCTCTAAAGGTTATGATTTCTCAATCTGGGGACTAACCGTTTAGCTGGAAGCTATTTTTCCTGGGGGGAAACTTGGTTCATTTACCTTGATCTACCTAGTAATAGGATTATCTACCTCCCTCCTCCTAAAAGGTTATAATATCCCAATTTGGGGATTAACCGTTTAGCTGGAAGCTGATTTGTTTGTAAAAACTCTCTTATGGTTCCTGATGAGGCTACGTAACAGGTAGCGGAAACGCGTTGAACCACTGATTTTTGAACCTACAAAATAATTGAGCTGGCATTTTGGTGTACTGCATTATAACTTTTGGTGGCTACAACTCGCAAAAAACGTTGGCAAGCTACAGCATTCTGATATCAGCTTTATATCGGATTTTTCTGAAACTAGCCAAAGTAGCGTGAATATTATCTCACCTACGGCATTATTTGACAGTCTATGCATCTTTCTCTATTTGGGAGGAATAACGCACGTGCTCTAAAAAGCGGATACAAGTCCCCCATCTATTGAATATCTATAGCTGTCTATACAAGCTGGAACACCATTCTTAACGAGCCTATCCAACTAGCTCTAGGATATATACCACGGAGAACAAAAATAGAAACTTTAATTCCGTTGGGAGAAAATATCGGTTCCTAGGCAACGTATATACTGCTTTCCCCTCATTTGACATAGGGGTGCAGTTTTTTATTTATTTGTGTATTTGTGTCTAGAGTTTAGGACTTTGTGTTACAAACTCCTTTTTATTTAGGTTTTCAATAAAAGCTATGTTTTAGAGACTTAACTGAACCCTACTGTGACATATCCATTTTTTCATCAAGGTGTTCGTCCTGCAACTGTGAAACCCCCGCATCCTTACAATTACAAACAGCCCTTTGAAGGAAACCATAATGCTGATGTGTTCTTCAGTGAAAATGAGTTTGACATTTCCTGCCCCAGATGCAATGCCTCCATATAAAAATGAGCCCATAGACCTCCATGTGTACTGTTACAGAGCTGTACCACTCAATCATGTCCAATTGTGACATCTGACAGTCTGCTGCCAACTAAGGCCTCATCAGATCATGAGTGTGGTAATGCTGAAGCCCTCTGTAATGGCAGCACCGTTGGGTGTAAGATGGATTGCGAAGATCTGGCTGTCTATAGGCAACTTTTAATTCTAGATTGGCCAGTCTACATGACATGGCTGTAACCACCTCTTCCATCCCTATACGGTGATTACACCTATGCTGCTCTTCAGATTCCATACATAACTGCTGTGCGTTTCTGCTGTTTAAGCAGCTAAAATAGCTGTGCCAACACAATGTAGTCCTTCCCCGCTCTCCATGTTGTCGCTTGCATTGTCTCGTCGCTCTGTGGGGGTTTCACTTTATTTATTTTTACAGCCGTTAAAATTCCAGTTTTCGTTCTGGCTCCAACATGTGAGGGAAGGAAGTGCGTTCCCTGGTGCCCAGTGCGACTGTGGGGGGGGCTGGCACCTCCCAACTGGTAAGAACACGGAGGTGTGAGCTAGTTATGTCAATTGTTAGCTGCTTAACCCCAAACTCGCTGCTTTGCAGCATTGTTTTATTGCCTTTATTCAGAGTGCTATATTTGGTAGTCAGTCGGATACACACAATTTTATGTTTGGGTCACAAAAGACGATTCCCACCAGTGCCACAATGAAGGAAATGGTTATTTTTATGTGCTCGAATCCCTTGTCACATCAGTGTTATGCAAATGCAGATGTTTTGTTGCATAGTGATACTTAAAGAAGCATGAATGTTACTATCCATTATTACCAGTGCATTGGGGACATCGGGTTTGGATGCTCTTGTCTTGCATGGAAGCTATTCGACAGTCTCGCTTGATAGAACAAATGGGTTTATTGCCAACATGTGGCCGAGAGTCCATCTATAGATAGAATAATTTATCTGATGCTTATCATTCCCGGTTCCCAGCAATCTGTGGGTAATTTCTTAGATATCCGATGGTCGTGGAGGTGCAGATTCAGGTCCTTACCGTCAAGGGACTAACAAAATTGTGACTCTAGAAAGAAGGGACCGGATCACAAGGAATTTATCTGCCATCGGGCTTTCTCAAGATGAAGCAGCGTTGTTTTGTACAGAGTCCTCCAGGCTATTTCGGAGACAGGGTGGCACGTCGTAAAGCCCTGAGCTTATATGCTTCTGTAGCTGGGAGAGGTGTGTTAGTAATGTTTGCCCTGTATGTTGGGCACCCTTGCACTACTGGTGCATTGTAACCATAACTAATCTGAGTGGTGAGGAAGTTCATAAGTTACGCCTGGTCATGCCTCCTCCTCTGCATAACCTTATCCCAGAGGTATAAAAGCATAGTGACACAGCAAGGAAATGAGGGGGTGCCAGCATGGAGTGCTGCAGAAGTGCTGCAAACCCAACGCTGTGCAGAGGCTGAGAGCATACCGGTTACTAGGCGTCTAGCGTAACCACTTGTGTGAACTTCGACTGACAATGGCTACCAGGTCATGCTCTAGTTTTCTGCACATTTGCTCACTAAGGGTCCCCATAAAAGTCTATGGCAGGTGTGCAAATATATATCTGGACCTCATTAGGCTAAATGGCCATTTAAATCGGAGCGTGTTAGGCCCCCTGTCCACGGGCGTTTTCGCCAGCGGTAAATCGATGGTGAATCACGCCGTCTGAGGCTTTCCATAGCATTGCTATGGAAAGTGCCGGCCCCCTGTCCATGAGCAGTGAATCACTGCGATTCTCTGCTCGCGGCCGGCAATTCGCAGCATGCTGCGAATTCCCGCGATTCTCCACGGTCAGCCTATCTGTCAAATAGGCTGACAGCGGAGATCCGTCTGTCGGCTCCTGCTCCTGGGCGGCAGCTCTCGTGGCGGGATACCGCAACACCCGTAACAGGGGGCCTAAATCTGCCATGTGCAAAGAATGTATTAAAATGTGCCAATATGCGTACAAATCTACCTAGTTCATAGTGCATATACCTTGTGCAAAGCTGCCCTTAACCCAGAAAAAAAAAAAAATTGTGTTCCTAATCAGAGCCCTGATGCAATGCCAGGTGCATCGTACAATAGATCTAAATGACTCCCGATGTACAGTTTTCTGCTAATGAGGTCCAATCGCTTCTGTTTCCATTATTTGCTAGCGTTCCACTGTGTGCAATTCTTGCAGTCAAAAAGGACAGACCTGCCAATGAAGGATTCAACCCCTACAAAGCATCTAAAGCATTGTGAACCTAGGTAGCCATGGCTTCTTCAACCAGAATGTGGCTGTGGCTTTTTTAGGCAAGCTCTTACGCATTGGCTTGGTCCTGGTGCATAGAGGAGGGGGGGTCCTGAGTTGGGAGCCCCCTCTTCTCCAATATGTTTATGCCATATGGACAGGGTCTCTTTTTTAAGGCCTTGTGTTGATGGCTATATCACTAACCTGGATAGTGTCTGAGTAGTATGCTCGGCTACATAGAGCGGCACGTTGCATTGTATATAGCTTCACACAAGGCCAAAAGTGTGGACTGTAAATGGCAGCTTGACTGTTTCCAGGTAGCAAAAAAACTTAGCAAAATCTAGCATATAGCAAACAAACAAGCAATGAAGATATGGGGAAAAATATAGAAAGTTTTTGTTTTATGGCCAGTTCACGCTAGCTTTTTTTTTTTTTTTTGCTTCAGTATAGCTGTTCTGCTGTGGGTAGAGCTAAACAGGGGAAAAAAGTCAGCGTTTTTTTTTGGGCTAGTGTCGACCAATTTGCCAATTTTCCATAGCCATTTAGTTTTTAAAAGTCAAAAAAAAAATTGTCAATGAAAAATGGAAGCAAACTGAAAGCTGTCAGTTTGCTTCCATTTTTTGTTTTAGTTTTCTTGATGAGATTCGCTGCCCCCACAATGATGGAAACAAAAAATGCTGTGTGAGCATGGCCTAAAGATGTAGACCTTTTCATGTGATGGTGAGCTTTATTCTCTGGTCCATTTGGATCTCATTCACACCACAAATTTTAAAAAGCCTGCTAGGCTTCCTGATCAGACTCTCAGAACTATTCCGAAACTCCTTCCTCGGTTGGTTTAGTTAGGACCACTCAGCCCATCCTATGCAGCTTATGTGAGTTGTCTATTTTAGCATCGCCCTCTTGATGAAGCTTAAAGCAATTATAAGATTATCGTATTTTCCTGTTGCGATAAGCTGGATTAGAGAGCAAAAGCACTGATCTTCTGATTTGTGAAAGTGGTGCTTTGTTCTCATCTGCCTCAAATGTGACCTGAGATGTTACGATCATCAGATGCAGACGGTGCCGTCTCCCAAAGCGTCTCGGGACACCGTTGTCCTTCACCGAATGTAGCGGGGTGGAGCTGCGGATAATTCTAGGAATCCTCTTTTCTTTTATGGCATGGCAGGTCTGGTGTTGTCTGCCTAGTGCCACCATTTTTGTGTGTGTGTATATAATTATATTTCGTCTTGTACGAGCAGTTCCACATTCCTTTTCATTATGCAGAAAGTATATCCAGTGTGTATAAATGGAATTCTTGGCATGTTGGATTTCTCCCTTGAAGTGAGTCCACCTTAACACCATATTGCTTATAGGTCCAAAACTCTCTTGATTTAACTCTCTTGGTATTAGTGTACCTCAAAGATATGGAGAGACAGTTCGGTGACGCCCCCAGTACCTTATTGGCTGCACAGATGTCTCCCCTGCAGGTCCTGGAAGGTGACTATAATTCTCCCCTCTGCTCCCGACCAAGGAGAGTTGTCCTCTCACTCTGGGTGGCCCACATGTTAAGCTCCCCAATGCTGCTTCTAATTTACCACTCAATACCTTACCTCGCCGCTGCAGTAGTGTTGGCCGTTCGCTCCCCGCTGCTGCTGCTTATCATTATCACTCTCCCCGCTGATGCAGCTCATGTTCCTCGTTGCTACTGCTGATGATCGATGGGGTAGCTGTCCGGACCAGCCGCACATGGAGTGTGGTCAGCCAGTGGCACCAGGACTGTGCCGTCGGGCACTTGTCGCCTGTTTCCACTGCGCCGGCTGCAGCATACACATCTACATGATGGGGATGCGGCGGCAGGACAGTGCAGTCCGGCCATTCCTCGGTGCTGCTGCTCCCCGCTCTCCGTTTTCCTTCTGTTAGGAGGCAGTGGTTGGCCAGGCCAGATGGAAGGGGAATGGGAGGTAGACATTGCAGCATCGTGCAGCAGCACAGTCTTGAGATTTTTGCTTACCCTGGACGGTTAGGGGTTATTTTCCTGTTAAATTTGTCTCTGTAAATGCCAATGGAAAATAAGCCCTAACCCTAAGCGTCCACGGGCCGTAAAACATATCTAAACACTGTGCAGCTAGGGCCTTATTGACGTCAGCAAATGGGGAGCTAGGGGTATGACAGGGGTGTGCCTGCATCCTTTCCCTGTCAAACCCCTAGCTTCCTGGTGGCGTCAAAATACACGAATACCTATCTTTGAAGTGGGCAGAGCTTAGTTCTAATGTAGAGCTCCACATCTCCTGGAGGTAAAGGAGTTTTTCCACTACATACATTGATGCTTTTGGCCATCTCCCTCACTCCCATGGAAGTGAATAGCACAGTGGTCATGCATTTGCACCACAGACATAGCATTTGGGTTGTGCCATTCTCATGACTGCTGGGGGGTCTCAGCAGTCAGACTTTATTCCCCATCTTGGAGATGAATGTAATTAGTGGGGAAACCCCCTTTGACCAGCCATATATTTTTCTACAGCGGTCATTAAAGGGCTTTAGGCTAGGCCTCCATGAAAATATGGAGTCCAATATCCGCAAGAGCTGGGCCTTGGGTGTCTGACAGCCAAGTTCCTGCTCTAACGGCTGTGGGCGGAGAGACCTTCAAGCCAAACCATTTAACCCCTTACATGCTATGAATAGTAGTGGTCGCGACATTTAAATTGTTGATGGGGTTCCCTCTGTCTCCATTGGTACCCTACAATGCGATTTTTCAGAGTGCCAATGGATTCCCATGGGAGCTGCAGACCTAATGAAGGCCTCTGGATATGCCAATCCTGCCAGCTGTAGACCCTGCCTCCAGCAGAGTCTGATTGCTGAGCTGTCAGAAGTACACTGCGCTACATATGTAGTGCAGTGTAGTATATAAGCCATTGAACCGTCATCTTTACGTTTCCTGGAAGAACAAAAAATGTTAAAAAAAAATAACTTTCCCTACGAACTTAAAGACTCCTCTGCCTCCCCATTCCCTCACTCTGAGCGCCCTTTCTGTTCATTGCATATATGTGCACAAACACTGTCTATAATAAGGACATTGGCATCTATCAAGGAGTGCAGTATGAAGCTCCTTTTACATGGCATGATTAGCGTGCAAACTGCTTGATCTAACAAGTGATTTGCACGATAATTGTGCTGTATGAAGCACACAGTGATCGGCATGTACTGTGGATAGAGGCAGGCAGGCTGGAGCGTTCCCTGGCCCGCTCCGCCTCTAGGCACTGAGTGATGATCCGTACAGGAGCGGTCATCACCAGGATGGCTGTCACAGTCTTCCCATGTAAAAGGGGCTTTAAGCAGCGGGAGAACAGTTAGTAAAGTTGATTTGTTGAGAAATGAGTTGCTCAGATCCTTACAAGGGCTTGCTTTACCAAACAGAATATCTTCTGGGGTGTTCTGGTATGCAGTTGTTTGTACTTGGCAAAAGGGAGCAAAGACCAGTCCAATTGGTCTGATCCCACCGTTCAGCTACTGTATTACTAATTAAAGTTAACCCTTTCCAATCCAATTTTGGATTCGGGATTACCTAAAACGCTTTCTTTTTTTGCTGTTATACAACGGTGCCATCTGCTGGATAAAGCCTGTGTGTGTGTGTGTGCGCCAGAGAGGATCTGACAGCGGAGTGGCTGGTAATAGACGGTAAGAATACTGTCGGACGTCTTCTGACATTGGAGCTGTACAAGCTTCAATCATAGTGTAGGAAAATGTCAGACAGTGGATTGGGAAGGGTTAATACTGGCTGTGAAATAAAGGTGTCAAGTCAATGCTGTGCAGCTGAACACTAGTCGGAATGCCCATGCTGACCCGAGTCCATTACCAAGAGCATCCTCTAAAATGACAGATGAGCCTCAGAACTGCTGTGGAGCAATGAAGGAAGGAGATGTGATCTGAGGAAGAACGCTCTTGTTCCATGTGGATGGCCTGTGCGCATATATAGAAGAGAGGCCACCAGGATGCACTGTGGGAAGAAGGCAAGCTTGTGGAGGCAGTGTGGTGATCTGGCGGTCTGCGCTCGTGCAGAGGGTTTACTTGGGGGGGGGGGGGGGGAGAAAGCGAGATGGCAGAGCGAAACATGGCAGAGCGTTCAAAGTGTCAACTTGGCCTACGTGTTTGCTCCATGGAGGCCCCACCTCATGACTTACAGGACTTCAGGATCTGCTGCTAACATCTTGGTTTCAAATACCGCAGGATTCCTTCAGAGGTCTTGTGTAGTTGATGCCCAGTACTTGAGGTCTCTCTTGTGCCCCCAAAAATTCTAAACCGTCTTGGGCAGGGGGTTTAAATGTTATGACTGATTTATGTTTTCTAGATATTTTAGGTGTATTGATGAAGGGGAATGGTGCTGTAAACTGGCCATATAGCTTTGGGAAGGCTGCAGAGGATGACTTGGCCAGCAAAAGTGCATTCAGTAGATGATGGCTGCTACACTTTATAACCACCAACTGGGCATAAAGTACAATGTGCCTTTTTGCTCTTGTTTAATGCATGAAAAGCGATAAACTTTTGAGCGTTCATACTAGTCCTGCATTATCCCCCGCTTCTTGGATTCATGGAGGAGTCCAGCCTGCGAGGTGACAGCAGCCAAGCAGCTCCAGTATGTCACGCCACACATCTGTATCGCACTGCTTTAACTCTTTCAGTGTTATCCATGTGAGCCTTTTGCATTGTTTGCCCTTGTAGAACAGTGTCCTCACCGGCTCCAGCTGGCCCTCCTCCATCGCTGATACTGGAAGGTTTACAGAACAGTTCCCTCTTGCGAACAACCAGGCACAGCTTTACTTGTCTGTCTGCCTTTACATCTTTCTTTGGCTGGGGTTTCAGCGCTTTCAACAGGGTCTTCTGAATCGTTAAATAGTTGCTTTATAAGGCCAAGTTTAGAAGACAAATGAAAGCGGTGGGGGAAGCAGGAGTTGGCAGAACAGGAAGAGTCCAAGATCAGAGAAGTTGTCCCTCAAACCCTCTCTGACTTACTAAATAGCTGGGGGTATTCTTCCATAGACTGCGGGGGTGTTGTACTACTGCTGTCCTTTATGGCACTTGAGGAGACCATTTAGTTCTAGGAGATCCCAATCTAAAGGGAAATGTATTCTTCTTGTGTGTCTCTATCATGCGTTACATGACTTGTGTATTTGGATATGTTGTTGGCTGTACTTGCAAGGTTTTGGGTCTGTTTACCAATATTTTCGTACTTCCTACTAAATTTCCCGAGTTCTGCCTTTAGATCAAAGAGTAGCAAATTCCCCACAAATGTATCCTATTACAGCCGCAGAGGTTTCCTGTGATCACCATGATACACATCTGCACTTGACTCACTTCATGATGTTGAAACAACTCGGGAAATATTTCAGAAGAGAAATCAGGGTCTGGTTATAGCGCGGCGTTGATTCTATTAGAGGCCGAGTTTTATTCTTGCATGGGGAATATTTATAGCCTCATATTCCTAGACAAGCACTTTGTAGAACACATGGAAGAACTCTAGTAGGTATACAGACACCATGGTGATGCAATGAACAGCTCTGCTCCCATGTCCTCATTACACAGAGGTACAGTTTCACGGCTTCATGTGGACATAACCTAGCGGGTAGATGAGGTGTGACTTCCTGAGTCATTGTGTTCAGCAGGTGGTATGGGAATTGGCTGGATTTGGAAGTCTGCAGACTTCAGCTGCACTTGGTTATAGACATTGTTGTGACCCTTTAACCGTAGTCTGTTTGGCCTTTGTGGGTGTAGTTTGCCTTTTTTTTAATCCCAAGTGTAATTTTTCAGGTCTCCGACGAGGCTGAACCTAGTTTACAGATGGCTTCAGGTCAGCACTGTTTGTTTGCATTTAGTCATTCTCATTTGAGAAAAGCACAGATCATAATATATGTATTGGCAGCGTAGTAAGGATAGCAAGTTTGTGAGTAATCGTTGCAGATCCGTATCCCTGCCAAAATGTACAGTACGGTTATTGGATAGGACTAAAGGCTCATCCACACTGGCGTTTGGCCTCAATTATACATTTTCAGTTTTTCTGATCTGTTTGAGGAGCAGAAAAACTGAACTAAAAACTGAATTAAGCGTTTCAATTTTGTTCCCCATTGGTTTCAATGGGTTTTCATTAAGAATGGCAGTATTTCCGTTGAATTCCATTCCGACAAATGGAACGGAAGTAAATTCCACAATATTCTGTCCATTCATGTGATCAGCTCATACTTGAAGGACCAGTTAAACACAAAATAAAGGTACTGCTACATTCCACATGTCACATATGTAACAGTATATTTCATTTTGTCAAAAAATCAGTTGACGGACCTCCCTTCAATGATAAAAGTAACTGGTAATATCAGTCTACGGTTCAGCGGAATCTACTATGACCTGTACTTTGGTTCTAATTGGTCACAATAACCTGTACAGCTCCCCAAAAAGGTCAACTTTTTTTTTCTTTAATCTCCAGGTACTGGTACAAAGTTGCACAATATTTATGGACTGTCCAAGAGTATACGCATGGTTGGAAACCCTGCACTGGGTGCTGAATAGATTAATTTCTATATTTTTTTTTTTTTCTTTACTATTTTCAATTATGTGGAAGAAAATCCAATGGAAGAAATAAAATCTCTTCTATAGGTTAACCCTGATATCCTAGAACTTCTTGCCAAGTAGCACCAAAGTGGAGTTGCCCCTTAACTACCCCCCATCCTTGTGTCTAAATGCTGGTCTGAAGATTACCAGCACTTGCTTCTCTGACTTAGTGGCCGCCTGCTTAAATGTTGCATTTATTGCTAAACTAGAATTACTATCCACATTTGTTAAAATAACCTTCCAGTGTAAACAGGTCAGCCATAAAAATCTTTCTGCAAACTGTCCATACATACCATTATTACTCACTGGTGTGATATGGAGTTCTTGTACTACTTTTGTGTTATAGCTACAGTATGATGAAATATACAAAGGAAGTATTCAATATACATTTAATAACCATGTTTTAAATTCACACCGTTAAACATGATGATGAGAGGGCTGACAGGTTAAATATTGTTTAGCAAACATCATGGTTGCCTCTCCTATGTTTAGACTTGGTAAATATGACCATGAAGTGGAGCATGACCTCCACATTTACTGTCGTCAATAGATTTGATCATGTAGCATTGTGTTGATGGTAGCGCTCGTCACGTGTTCTGTTTTGTGGGATACTTCTGTCGGCTCTAGAAGCCAGAAGGCATATCTGCTAATGTGACTAACAGACCCTGACGAGGCCAGACGGGCAGAATAAGCCCCGGGCACCTCGTGTCTCTTTCAACAATACTCTTTGTTAACATGGAAGTGTTCTCTGAAATCCAGAACTAGTTGTAGCACAGAGCTATAGGCAGACAAACATATTGCAGTGTCACAGAATCTCTGCAGAACAGAAACTTTGGGGTTTCCCTTTTATAATGATTAAGTAGCCTAATCCTAATGAGTAATGGCTTCTGTACACCTCTAAGAAGAAAGAACTAAGCCGAGGGGGCACAGCGCTTGGATAAGCGCTGCAGCCCCCTCAATCTAGCGCTCATGGGTAGTATCGGCAATGGGACCCCCACCCCCCCACTCCCTTGATCAATAGTTTTGACGTGTCAAGTTTTCTGAAAGTGCAGCTACTTTTTAAAAGGGGTTTGCAGTTTTGGGGCTACACTATCCTCTGGATAGGTCATCAATAGGTGATTGGTGGGGGTCTGTGGCTTAGTATCTCTGCCAATCAACTGATTGAAGAGGTCGGGGCATTCAAGTGAGCACAGGGGTCTCTTAGGCTAGTGATGTGGCCTGAGAGCAGTTCAGTCCTAGTCAAGTAAATGGGACTGAGCTGAAATACCAGGAACGGCCATTATACACTGTACATTTCTGTGCCTGCTATGGACTGGAGTGACGGAAGCGATCACCCAAGTATTGCTGTCGCTTCAATCAGCTGACAGTCAGGGATCTCGAGCAACTGACCACTGATGATCAATGATTGATGCCCTATCCTGGGGATAGGTCATCAACAGTTTACTCGTAGAAAGCCCCTTTAAGCAATAGGTTGCACAGAAGTGTCAGTCTAGGTATAAATTGGTGTGATGCAAGGAGTTCTGCCACTTTATATAAATTCTAATTGTCATGCTTATTGCAATATTATCAGCGTATTGAATTATGGATTTTATCAGCTTTTTGAAGAGATTATATTATCTTGTTTGAATCTGTAACTTACATGTTTTTTGTTCTTTTTTGCCCTAGGTGTGTGGTAGTGTTGTTAAACCCGCGAAAGAACAAACAGCATCATATCCTGAACAGCTCCAGGTGAGTGACCCTGGCTGCTCAAGTGTCTGGTAACTAGTTCAGCCCTACAGAATGGACATATCACTCGTGTCCCACATCCTCAGAAATCACTGTAAAGTACGCTTAGTACAGTTCTGTTAAAGGAGTTTTCCAGGGAACTATTGAGATCAAAGAGGAAGCCACAGCTCTGACCCCTATGTAGTGGCCAATGTTGTAATTGCAGGCACAGCTCCCATTGATTTCCATGAGAGCTGCTCTTGCAATCATGAGCTCTGACTACTGCTGCAGCCATAGTTCTGTTGACTCTTTTGCAGCCTTTCTTTTGTTCATACTCCTATATCTGGTGCTTGAAGTATGTCAAGTGGGCGGTCCACACAGCTTACTGTCAATCAAACGTGACATCACCCATTTACAGTGACCACCCATTTGACAGTCTAACTATGAGGAGCCAACTTTAAGAAGAGTTGGTATGGAGGAATGGAATTGAGTATGAAATAGAGACTGCAATATAGTCAGCGGGACCACTACTGCAGACCTACTTAAAGGGATTGTTCCAGGATTAGACGTTATGCCCTATCCATAGGCGATAACTGCCAATCTTGAATTGGGGGTCCTGTGTCTGTCGTCCTTACCTGTAGAGTAACTGCACCCCCCACAGTGAGTAGGGGACTGATAGGAGCACTGGTTACTCAAGCTACTAGCGCTCCATTCACTTTCAATGGGATTGCAGAGATAGCCAAGCGACACCTGTTAAAGTATTTCAGTCAGCCCTATTGAAACTAATGGAAGGCCAACCATGCTTCGTCAGCCAGCACTCCATTCATTCTTGTAGCATTAAAAGGTGAGAAGTGACCTGTAGTGACAGAGGGGGACATGGGACCCACATTCTTGAGGTCAGCAGGGGTCTCGGCAGGTAACACTGGATAGGGGATAACTAAATTAAATTACAATCTATACCACCCAAACTCCAACATCAACATGCTGTACTGAGCTTTCTACTAATTATTCTTGAACTGCAGCACCAAGACAAGCTGTCATGTTGGCCTTCACTTGCCTCCGGCCCCAGGTATTCTGCAAGCCATGACTGGCTCCCGTGCCTGTCTCCTTTCGTTTCAGTCTGACTGCCTTTGCTATTTTATTTTGTCTGCCTCTTGGTCTTCTAACGCTATTAATGGCTGCTGTAGTCAATAATTGACTTGGAGAACTCCTATTTTTTCCTTCACACCCCTCGGTGACACAAGGGACATCTAAACAAGATCAGAGCAAGGATCTTAAAATGTATGACCGTCATTTCTTGTGCCAAGGACGCTGTTATAAAAAACCAAAGGATGAGATACTGTGTTTTGTACACATGCTTGTGATCGTATTAAGGAGCTACACTGGGACCCCATAAATATCACACTTCAGTTGCTCTAACCCATCAATAACACCGGAGCCGGACCACTTTGACCTGAAACATGATGATTGGGGTGGAAGAATGGAAAAATTAAATTTCAACACCCAATCCTATTTGTTCTCATGGCTGCGGCTTGCCCCTTAAACACCTGAATATTAAGCTTCACTAAATGGTTTGTATATGGTACAGCCAGGGAGGACGGCCTTCAGACCACTGATCATTCATCTGACAGTTATTGAATGTGTGTGCGCAACTTAAGGCTTACATACAGTTGTTGAGACTTTCCACTGAACTGATCAATATGCATGTAGCTACAAAAAATCAGCACTATCCAAATAAAATAAACTTTGTAATAAGAATTTGCCCTAAAATGAGGGATTGTTTAATAACTGGTAAATTTCACACTTTTACCAGTCTAGCTAAAACATACATTTTTGACCATCATCGCTAGCAACTGATGTAGAAAAGTAATATTCTGCCCATTAAAGTCCCGATTTTTCATGACTAGCATCTGTCCCCAACGTGCCCAAGATCAATCATTTCAGAACTGGCTAAAGTTATTCTGTTCTAATGTGAAGGTTAGGGTGTATTCACACGTTGTGGTTGGATCGTGGCAAAAAGCCATTCTATCACACAATGTGAATATATTTTTGAAGGGAACCTGTCACTGGGTTCATGCTCCTTAAAGCATGGGCAGCATGAACCCAGGACTGGTATGCATAGTGCCCCCAGGTATGTGGTGGTCAAACACTTTAAAGTTTGACTCTGAACGGCGTTCTGAATCGGAGGCGAGCCGCACCAGGTTCTCTTTGCCCACCTCACATTGATTGGTAACTCCTATACACAAGCAGGGAGAGGCAAACTTTCATCATCACATCATAAGTAGAGATGAGCGAGCACCAAAATGCTCGGGTGCTCGTTACTCGGGACGAAATTATCGCGATGCTCGAGGGTTCGTTTCGAGTAACGAACCCCATTGAAGTCAATGGGCGACCCGAGCATTTTTGTATTTCGCCGATGCGCGCTAAGGTTTTCATGTGTGAAAATCTGGGCAATTCAAGAAAGTGATGGGAACGACACAGCAACGGATAGGGCAGGCGAGGGGCTACATGTTGGGCTGCATCTCAAGTTCACAGGTCCCACTATTAAGCCACAATAGCGGCAAGAGTGCCCCCCCCCAACAACTTTTACTTCTGAAAAGCCCTCATTAACAATGGATACCTTAGCTAAGCACCACACTACCTCCAACAAAGCACAATCACTGCCTGCATGACACTCCGCTGCCACTTCTCCTGGGTTACATGCTGCCCAACCCCCCCCCTGCACGACCCAGTGTCCACAGCGCACACAGCCTTCAGCTGCCCTCATGCCACACCACCCTCATGTCTATTTATAAGTGCGTCTGCCATGAGGAGGAACCGCAGGCACACACTGCAGAGGGTTGACACGGCTAGGCAGCAACCCTCTTTAAAAGGGGCGGGGTGATAGCCCACAATGCTGTACAGAAGCAATGAGAAATATAATTCTGTGCCACCGCCATCAGGAGCTGCACACGTGGGCATAGCAATGGGGAACCTATGTGCCACACACTATTCATTCTGTCAAGGTGTCTGCATGCCCCAGTCAGACCGCGGTTTTTAATTCATAGACACAGGCAGGTACAACTCCCTATTGTGAAGTCCCTGTGGACCGACAGCATGGGTGGCTCCCTGGAACCCACCGGCGGTACATAAAAATATCCCATTGCATTGCCCAACACAGCTGAGGTAGTAATGTCGTGCTTAATGCAGGTGGGCTTCGGCCCACACTGCATGCCCCAGTCAGACTGGGGTTCTTTAGAAGTGGAAACAGATGCATTTATAATTCCCTGTGGACCCACAGCATGGGTGGGTGCCAGGAAGCCACCGGCGGTACATAGAAATATCCCATTGCATTGCCCAACACAGCTGAAGTAGTAATGTCGTGCTTAATGCAGGTAGGCTTCGGCCCACACTGCATGCCCCAGTCTGACTGGGGTTCTTTAGATGTGGTTTCAGATGCATTTATAATTCTCTGTGGACCCACAGCATGGGTGGTTGCCAGGAAGCCACCGGTGGTACATAAATATATCCCATTGCATTGCCCAACACAGCGGATGTAACGTCAGCTGTAATGCAGGTGGGCTAAAAATTCATTTGATTACACTGTAGGCGAGGGCCCACAAAAATTGCTGTATCAACAGTACTAATGTACATCCAAAAAATTGGCCATGGCCAACCAAGAGGGCAGGTGAAACCCATTAATCGCTTTGGTTAATGTGGCTTAAGTGGTAACTAGGCCTGGAGGCAGCCCAGTTTAACGAAAAATTGGTTCAAGTTAAAGTTTCAACGCTTTTAAGAGCATTGAAACATATAAAAATTGTTTAGAAAAATTATATGAGTGAGCCTTGCGGCCCTAAGAAAAATTGCCCGTTAGGCGTGATTACGTGAGGTTTCAGGAGGAGGAGCAGGAGGAGGAGGAATATTATACACAGATTGATGAAGCAGAAATGTCCCCGTTTTGGATGGTGAGAGAGAACGATGCTTCCATCCGCGGGTGCAGCCTACGTATTGCTTAGGTATCGCTGCTGTCCGCTGGTGGAGAAGAGAAGTCTGGGGAAATCCAGGCTTTGTTCATCTTGATGAGTGTAAGCCTGTCGGCACTGTTGGTTGACAGGTGGGTACGCTTATCCATGATGATTCCCCCAGCCACACTAAACACCCTCTCTGACAAGACGCTAGCCGCAGGACAAGCAAGCACCTCCAGGGCATACAGCGCGAGTTCAGGCCACGTGTCCAGCTTCGACACCCAGTAGTTGTAGTTGGCAGAGGCATCACGGAGGACGGTCGTGCGATCGGCTACGTACTCCCTCACCATCCTTTTACAGTGCTCCCGCCGACTCAGCCTTGACTGGGGAGCGGTGATACAGTCTTGCTGGGGAGCCATAAAGCTGGCAAAGGCCTTGGAGAATGTTCCCCTGCCTGCGCTGTACATGCTGCCTGATCTCTGCGCCTCCCCTGCTACCTGGCCCTCGGAACTGCGCCTTCTGCCACTAGCGCTGTCGGATGGGAAGTTTACCATCAGTTTGTCCACCAGCGCCCTGTGGTATAGCATCATTCTCGAACCCCTTTCCTCTTCGGGAATGAGAGTGCAAAGGCTCTCCTTATACCGTGGGTCGAGCAGTGTGTACACCCAGTAATCCGTAGTGGCCAGAATGCGTGTAACGCGAGGGTCACGAGAAAGGCATCCTAACATGAAGTCAGCCATGTGTGCCAGGGTACCTGTACGCAACACATGGCTGTCTTCACTAGGAAGATCACTTTCAGGATCCTCCTCCTCCTCCTCTTCCTCCTCCTCAGGCCATACACGCTGAAAGGATGACAGGCAAGCAGCATGGGTACCGTCAGCAGTGGGCCAAGCTGTCTCTTCCCCCTTCTCCTCATCCTCCTCATGCTCCTCCTCCTCCTCCTCCTGAACGCGCTGAGATATAGACAGGAGGGTGCTCTGACTATCCAGCGACATCCTGTCTTCCCCCGGCTCTGTTTCGGAGCGCAAAGCGTCTGCCTTTATGCTTTGCAGGGAACTTCTCAAGATGCATAGCAGAGGAATGGTGACGCTAATGATTGCAGCATCGCCGCTCACCACCTGGGTAGACTCCTCAAATTTTCCAAGGACCTGGCAGATGGCTGCCAACCAGGCCCACTCTTCTGTAAATAATTGAGGAGGCTGACTCCCACTGCGCCGCGCAAGTTGGAGTTGGTATTCCACTATAGCTCTACGCTGCTCATGGAGTCTGGCCAACATGTGGAGTGTAGAGTTCCACTGTGTGGGCACGTCGCACAGCAGTCGGTGCACTGGCAGATTAAACCGATGTTGCAGGGTGGCAGCGTGCGTGTGTGATTTGCGGAAATGTGCGCAGATCCGGCGCACCTTTCCGAGCAGGTATGACAAGTGGGGGTAGCTTTTCAGAAAGCGCTGAACCACCAAATTAAACACATGGGCCAGGCATGGCACGTGCGTGAGGCTACCGAGCTGCAGAGCCGCCACCAGCTTACGGCCGTTGTCACACACGACCATGCCCGGTTGGAGGCTCAGCGGCGCAAGCCAGCGGTCGGTCTGCTCTGTCAGACGCTACAGCAGTTCGTGGGCCGTGTGCCTCTTCTCTCCTAAGCTGAGTAGTTTCAGCACGGCCTGCTGACGCTTGCCCACCGCTGTGCTGCCACGCCGCGTGACACCGACTGCTGGCGACGTGCTGCTGCTGACACATCTTGATTGCGAGACAGAGGTTGCGTAGGAGGAGGAGGGTGGTTTAGTGGAGGAAGCATACACCCCCGCAGATACCACCACCGAGCTGGGGCACGCAATTCGGGGGGTGGGTAGGACGTGAGCGGTCCCAGGCTCTGACTCTGTCCCAGCCTCCACTAAATTCACCCAATGTGCCGTCAGGGAGATATAGTGGCCCTGCCCGCCTGTGCTTGTCCACGTGTCTGTTGTTAAGTGGACCTTGGCAGTAACCGCGTTGGTGAGGGCGCGTACAATGTTGCGGGAGACGTGGTCGTGCAGGCCTGGGACGGCACATCGGGAAAAGTAGTGGCGACTGGGAACCGAGTAGCGCGGGGCCGCCGCCGCCATCATGCTTTTGAAAGCCTCCGTTTCCACAAGCCTATACGGAAGCATCTCTAGGCTGATCAATTTTGCAATGTGCACGTTTAACGCTTGAGCGTGCGGGTGCGTGGCGTCGTACTTGCGCTTGCGCTCAAACTGTGGCGCTAGCGACGTCTGGACGCTACGCTGAGAGACATTGCTGGATGGGGCCGAGGACAGCGGAGGTGAGGGTGTGGGTGCAGGCCAGGAGACGGTAGTGCCTGTGTCCTCAGAGGGGGGTTGGATCTCAGTGGCAGGTTGGGGCACAGGGGGAGAGGCAGTGGTGCAAACCGGAGGCGGTGAACGGGCATCGTCCCACCTTGTGGGGTGTTTGGCCATCATATGCCTGCGCATGCTGTTGGTGGTGCCTCCCCAGCTGATCTTGGCGCGACAAAGGTTGCACACCACTGTTCGTCGGTCGTCAGGCGTCTCTGTGGAAAAACTGCCACACCGTAGAGCACCTTGACCTGTGCAGGGTGGCATGGCGCGAGGGGGCGCTTTGGGAAACAGTTGGTGGATTATTCGGTCTGGCCCTGCCTCTACCCCTGGCCACCGCACTGGCTCGGCCTGTGCCCACACCCTGACTTGGGCCTCCGCGTCCTCGCCCGCGTCCACGTCCTATAGGCCTACCCCTGCCCCTCAGCATGGTGTATTACCAGTGATTTGATTTCCCAGGAAGGCAGGAAATAAATTTGGCGCAAGCCTGCTGTTAAACGTAGCTGGCTGCGTATGATTTGTTTACTATCTCCACCCACCACACACGAACACAGAACGCTGAGGACTGACAGAGGCAGGGCACATAGAATTTTTCCCTTTTTTTAAAAAGAAAAGGCTCACTAGCTATATTCAATCAATAATATATGTCTTCTGGCCCTGCCTACATAATTCTGTCCCTGTAGTATTACTGCAGGGCGCAATGCTCTGCACAGCCGATTTTTGAAAGAAAAAAAAATGCAACACTGCTAACAGCAGCCTGCACAGTACTGCACACGGTTAAATGTGGCCCTAAGAAGGACCGTTGGGGTTCTTGAAGCCTACACTCACTCCTAACACTCTCCCTGCCTAACCACCACTTCTGTCCCTGGACTATTACTGCAGGGCGCAATGCTCTGCAGACAGCCGATTTTGAAAAAAAAATTATTGTGCAACACTGCTAACAGCACCCTCCACAGTACTGCACACGGATAGATGTGGCCCTGAGAAGGACCGTTGGGGTTCTTGAAGCCTACACTCACTCCTAACACTCTCCCTACAGCAGCACCAGCAGCAGCACTTTCCCTCAGCTAACTCAGTCACAAGGCATCTGAGGCGAGCCGCGGGAGGGGCCGACTTTTATACTCGGGTGACATCTGATCGCCCCAGCCACTCACAGCAGGGGGGTGGTATAGGGCTTGAACGTCACAGGGGGAAGTTGTAATGCCTTCCCTGTCTTTCAATTGGCCAGAAAAGCGCGCTAACGTCTCAGAGAGGAAACTGAAAGTAACCGGAACATCGCGTGGTACTCGTTACGAGTAACGAGCATCCCGAACACGCTAATATTCGCCCGAGCATCAAGCTCGGACGAGTACGTTTGCTCATCTCTAATCATAAGGCAACAAGGGAGGGTGCTTTTTTTAAAAGTTTCCTCTAAGGACAGGTGTATCAAAACTTTTTGTGTGGGTGGATACTTGACAACCTGAACTTTAGCTGGCCTTGCACTGCGTTATAAGTTATAGTATTACGATGTAGCTCTGTAAATGAATAGCTGATCATGTATTACATGGACAAGATAGTGCTACCAGAGCGGGAGACAGTTTGGCTAATGGAGGGGGCTACCAAGCTGGGGACACCCCCTTTAATGTCTACTTACCTTGGTTGGCGGGACAATGCCTTTTTAAGTCTTAGAGGGATTTTCCAGGATTAAACTATTGATGACTAGAGATGAGCGAACGTACTCGTTTCGAGTACTTACGCACCCGAGTACCGCCATTTTCGAGTACTTCAGTACTCGGGTGAAAAGATTCGAGGGGCGCCGGGGGGCGGGGAGAGGCGTGGCGGTGCGGCGGGTAGCAGCGGGGAACAGGGGGGAGCCCTCTCTCTCTCCCTCTCCCCCCCCCCCCCCACTCCCCACTGCTACCCCCCCCGTGCCGCCACGGCGCCCCCCGAATTTTTTCGCTCGAGTACGGAAGTACTCGGAAATCGCGGTATTCGGGCGAAAAAGGGGCGGGGCCGAGCACGTTCGCTCATCTCTATTGATGACCTATCCTTATGTGCAAAGTGGTAGATGTTTGTGCATGCTTGTAGTATCCGGATAACGGATTCATGCTAGTGAAGGTTTTGTCTGTCTTTGTTCTTCGTTTTGTCAGATGCATTTTCATGATAAAATATTAAAGCATTCTGGGCTTCTTTGCAGAACCGCCAACTAATTTACTCTCTTTATCCCTTTTTACTAGAATCTAGATGACAGTTTTGCCATTTTTAATCAAAAGAAATATCGTGCCGCTCTCTGTAATTGTCAGACTGAAATGCTAGGCATAAACTTAATAGCAGTCCTGACATGATGATAAATTGTCACTATAATGCTTCTGACTTGTTATGGAGGCTTCTTCTCAATTGTTCTTAAAGCAACCCTCTGGTCTTGGTTAAATAAAGACAGCCACACCGCTTCTCAGACAACTGGATGCACACTGTGCATTGGTATGCATCATGAGTATGACACTACATGCTGCTTTGATTGGCCAGTGCCACAGCCCATGTGAGCAGCACTGGCCAACCAGATCAACATGTAGCGTCTTAGACTACCAACGCATACTAATACACAGTGTGCATCAGGTAGTCCGAGAAGCGATGCTTCCATCTTTGTTCAAGATTGGAGGATTGATTTAAGGTATATATGTAACAGAATATTGCCATTCTCCATGGCATTCTGTTTTTGACTGAGGAATTTTTCCCAAGATGCATTGCTTCAGTGACATATTGAGTGTCTACAGGTATATGGCACAGTGGAGACTCCAGGTCCCACCATGCAGGGTGATTTTTCTTTCTACCACGTGAGACCTTATGTCGCAGGAACTTTTCTTTTTCTTCCAGTTTTTGTCTAGCAATGCAGTTGTAACTCAGGCCTAAGGTAGGAGTAGCGCTGCCCTCATGAATGCAGTAGGCTCCAATACAGTAATTAGATAAAATCATGCAGATTTTTGGTTTGTTGCATGGCAAAACTGTATATACAGTATGTAGTTCTTAAAGAGTACCTACATTTTTTTAAATGTTTTTTTTCCATTAAAATCACAGAAAAGGGAAATATAAACAGAAAAATATCACAGCAAGCTGCTATATACTTATTGATATACTGATACGAAAGCCGGTGTATATACATCACACATTCCTCAACATGCAGACAGCCGGACTGAAAAATGGAGGTACTGATGAACAGCCACTTGCACCCCTTCCTTATACTGAGGGGGGTGGCTGCTTTCAGCCCACTGCAGGAAGGCCATAGGGTCAGCGGGAGAGACACGGAGAGCCGGCTGCACACTCCAGGAGTAGACAGTGGCACAGCAACGGGCCCCCTCTCCACTCCCCCACCCCCACCCGATGTAAGTTTTAAATCGCAGACTCTGCAGGGAGGCCACAGGGCTGGTGGCAGAGACACTTACAGCCGCCGGGCGCACCGCCCAGGACGACAGCACGGGGCACTCGACTGAATGGATTATAACACAAGGGACCCAACATCGTCAGGGGACTGGCACATGGATTGTGGTTCCCTGAAGCAGGGAGGCTACAGCGGCGGAACAGTGACACCGAGACGGGTAAGAGGGATGCAGCACAGAGGCAGGTAAGAGAGAGGGAGGTCGGCTTACATGGGACACTGCTTCAGCTGCTCATCCGTTCCAGCACCTTGTAGGACCTTTAGCTGTTCCGCCAATCGGGAGCTAGGGGTGTGACGGGCGGTTTCCTTGTCAAACCCCTAGCTTCCGGTGGCGTCAAGATACAATAATACAGCAGCCGTCCCCTCAGTATAAGGTAGGTGTGAGTGGTTATTCATCAGTTCCTTCACCTGTGTGGTGGCTCATCCATATAGCAGTCTGGCTGTCTGCATGTCGAGGGATGGGGTGTCTTTACTTGCCCTCTTGTACCAGTATTTCAGGAAGTGTATGGTTGCTTTCTGTTTTTGTTTTTTGTAAAGGTTCAATAATACAAGCAAATATTACAAGTTTTTTTGTTTGTTTTTTAATCTTATTAAAGAAAAATGCTGCTTTTTCCCCTTACCAGCCACTTCTCCTTCCCTTCTACACTGACTGACTCTGCGTGTGCTTATAGGATTCATACATAGGCAGATCAAATAATAATCCTTATTTGTATAGTGCCAACATATTCCGCAGCGCTTACATATACAGGGGGAATACAAAAAAAGAAAAAATACAAAAATTACAGAACCACGGTTACATAGTAATCAGTTGATGGAAGCAATGGGGGTGAGGGTCCTACTCCAACGAGCTTACATACTACAAGTAATGGGTGATACAGAAGGTAAAGGGGCTGGAAATGTGCACGGTATGGTGAGGTGGAGAGAGAGGGATGCTATACACATAGACAATGGTCAGACATTTGGCCGTGTGACGGCAGAAACGGTATAACTGCAGGAGCGGTTTATGATGGCTAGCAGGGATTGCAGTCAGTAGGTCAGGGAGCATGTTATCAGGCGTAGTACAGAGGGGTTTGTTTAGGGTATGCCTCCCTGAAGAGGTGCGTTTTTAGAGCACGCCTGAAGTTCTGTGAGTCCTGGATTGCCCGGGTAGCCTTTGGTAGTGCGTTCCAGAGGACCGGCACTGCTCTGGAAAAGTCTTGGAGGCGGGAATGAGAAGTTCGAATTAAAGGGGCGCTCAGTCTGGTTTCGTTAGCAGAGCGGAGAGCCTGGGCTGGGTGATGGACTGAGATGAGGGAGGCAATATAGGGGGGCGCTGCGCTGTGGAGGGCTTTGTGGATGAAGGTAGCGAGTTTAAAATGAATTCTGTATTTAACGAGCAGCCAGTGCAGTGATTGGCACATTGCAGAGGCGTCCGAGTAGCGGCTGGACAGGAAGATAAGCCTGGCTGCTGCATTCAGAATGGATTGGTGAGGGTAGAGTCTGCTGCAGGGGAGGCCGATCAGAAATGAGTTGCAATAATCGAGTCGAGAATGGATGAGGGCAACAGTAAGCGTTTTTAGCGTATCTGCGGTGAGAAAAGAGCGGATTCTTGCGATGTTCTTGAGCTGCAGCTGGCATGTCTGGGCCAGAGTTTGGATGTAGGGGGTAAATGATAGATCAGAGTCGAATATGACCCCAAGGCAGAGGGCATGTTGTCTGAGAGTTATGGTGGCGCCACACACTGAGATGGAGAGGTCAGTATGAGGTCGGATAGTGGACAGTGGAAATACCAGGAGGTCAGTTTTAGAGAGGTTTAGTTTTAGGTAGAGGGAGGACATAGTGTTAGAGACAGCAGACAGTTGATGTTTTGGAGGAACTGTGCAGAGATGTCACGGGAAGAGGTGTATAGCTGGCTGTTGTCAGCATACAGGTGGTATTGGAGGCCAAATCTCCTTAAAGGGGTTGTCCCGCGGCAGCAAGTGGGTCTATACACTTCTGTATGGCCATATTAATGCACTTTGTAATGTACATTGTGCATTAATTATGAGCCATACAGAAGTTATAGGAAGTTTTTCACTTACCTGCTCCGTTGCTAGCGTCCTCGTTTCCATGGAGCCGACTAATTTTCGGCGTCTAATGGCCAAATTAGCCGCGCTTGCGCAGTCCGGGTCTTCTTCTTATCTCAATAAGGCCGCTCGTGCAGGATGCCGGCTCCGTGTAGCTCCGCCCCGTCACGTGCCGATTCCAGCCAATCAGGAGGCTGGAATCGGCAATGGACCGCACAGAAGCCCTGCGGTCCACCGAGGGAGAAGATCCCGGCGGCCATCTTCAACCGGTAAGTAAGAAGTCACCGGAGCGCGGGGATTCAGGTAAGCGCTGTGCGTTTTTTTTTTTTAAGTCCCTGCATCGGGGTTGTCTCGTGCCGAACGGGGGGGGGGGTTGAAAAAAAAAAAAAGACCCGTTTCGGCGCGGGACAACCCCTTTAAGGTTTGTCCAATAGGGGCTGTGTAGATATAGAAAAGGGGGGGCCGGGGACTGAGCCCTCTGGGACCCCAACAGCAAGGGGAGGTAGAGCCAGCAAAGTGCGGTCAGATAGGTAGGAGGAGAACCAGGAAAGAGCAGTGTCCTTTAGGCCAATGGAGCGAAGCATACTGAGGAGGAGTTTTGTGGTCAACATTATCAAATGTTGCAGAGAGGTCGAGGAGGATCAGTAGGGAGTAATCGCCCCTCGATTTGGCTGTAAGTAGGTCATTAGATACCCTTGTAAGGGCAGTTTTGTGGAGTGTTGCGGATCGGAAGCCAGACTGTAGGGGGTCTAGGAGAGTGCTCTGATAGATAGCTTACAAGGCGGGAGTAAACTAGGCGTTCTAGTAGTTTGTAGATAAAGGGGAGATTAGAGATGGGTTGGTAGTTGGCAGCATCAGTCGCGTCAAGAGTCGGCTTGTTTAGCAGTGGGGATATGATGGCGTGTTTGAAAAAAGAGAGGGAAAGATGCCAGAGGTCAGAGAGGTTGAATATAGTGGTGAGATGGGAGATGACCACTGGGGAGAGGGATCAGAGGAGGTATGAGGGGAGGGGGTCGCTAGTGCACGTGGTGGGGCGAGCAGAGGAAAGCAATTTGGAGACTTCTTCCTCTGTCGTTGGTCTAAGTACAGACAGTGAGCAGGAGCTAGATGCAGTGCTGACAAGACTAGGGTCAGGGCTAGTCTGGGATTGGGAAGTTATTTCCTGACGGGTGTCATGAATTTTCTTTTTGAAGTAAGCACCTAGCTCTTCTGCACTGAGATCCGTCACCGGGGGCTGCGGTTTAGGGCTGAGAAGGGAGTGAAAAGCATCAAAGAGCAGTTTAGGGTTGTGCGATAGTGAGGAGACGAGAGGTGAAGTAGACTTGTTTGGCGTGGTGGAGGGCGAGGTTGTAGGTTCTGAGCATGAATGTGGAGTGGAGGAAGTCTGCGGACGTTTGCGACTTCCTCCACAGCCGTTCAGCACGTTTAGAGCACCACCGGATGAAGCGCGTTTGAGGCGTGAGCCAGGGTTGCTGCGTTCTACATCGGAGAGCTTGGGTCTTTGGGGGCGCTGCTTCATCCAGGGCATGTTTGAGAGCAGTGTTGTAGCGAGCGGCAGCCAGGTTGGGGCAGGAGAGGAGAGAGATAGGGGACAGAGAGGACTGTAGGGACTCAGCAAAGTTCTGGTTGTGAATGGCCTTAAGGTTCCTGTAGGTACGGTAGGTAGGTGGGTCTGGAGAGATGTTGGGGAGCGTAACAGAGAAAGACAGGAGGTTATGATCTGAGAAATGGAGAGGGAAGTTAGTGACATTGGAAGCAGAGCAGACCAGACCAGATCAAGAGTGTATCCATCCCTGTGAGTGGGAGAGACTGTGAGTTGACTGAGACCAAGGGAGGAGGTGAGCGAAAGAAGCTGAGGGGCAGATGGGGAGTTGGGATCGATAGTGGGGATATTAAAGTCACTTAAGATGAGGGTTGGAATTTCGCAGGATAGGAAGTGGGGGAGCCAGGCAGCAAAATGGTCTAAAAAGAGGCGAGGAGCAACTAGGGGGGCAGTAGATAACTGCTACTTGCATAGACAGTGGACGGAAAAGCCGTAGTGTATGTACTTCAAACGATGGAAAAGTGAGTGAGGGTACAGGTGGGATGACCTGGTAAGTACATTCCGGGGAGAGAAGAGCACCTACTCCTCTGCCACGCCATTGTAAGACAGTGCAGCAGGGGAGGCAGGAGAGAAATCTCTAGCAGCAGGATAGAGAGGGTTAGCAGATGGTTAGGAGATTTATGAGGACAACTGTTCTGTAGGTTAGTGGCATTAGGGGGTTTGAGGCTAAGCAAAAAGGTAAAGAGTGCATGTGAGCTGTGCATAAGCAATAGCTACAGCCTACATAAGTCTTAGGCCGCCTGCACATGAACGGATTTGCATTGTACGTCTGCACCACGGATCCAAGGCAAATACTGTTTTCCTTGCACATGAGCAGAAATCGAGTGTGATTTCCAGCCGTGGAGGAACAATCGCGTCATGTTCCGTTTTTGCGCGGATTCCACGTCATCACCTAGCGACAGCTCGGGAAAAGCAGGGACTTAAAAACTATATTGCACATGTCCGGTGAACCGTGCAGGCCATCTGCAGTACAGAGAAAGAAGACAAGTGACAGGTACGTGTCGGCGGGGCACAGGGTTGGATTCCACGGCGGAATCCAGCCAGTTCGTGTGTAGCCGGCCTTACTGCTTCTATCTCCTTTCTCCCATAGACTTCTTCATTTATAATCTTATCTGTCTGTGTATGGAGTGAGGGGTAAGTGACAGGGAAGGGGGGGGGGGGTGATGGGGAGCAGGATGAGTAGAGTTGTTCAATTGGCACGGTGGAGCCTCCACCCCAGATTTCCATTATAATCCTGAACCAGAGATCGTTCTCTCCTCGAAAATGCTGTGGGGCATAACTAAATTCTGCCGAACCGTAGTTTGGTCAGTGTAGTCCGTTCAGCATGTGCAGGATCTAGCATTTCTCGTTTTACCATTGTTCGGCTCAGAGAATGAAGCTGGACAACGGAAGCTGTAAGTGCTGGTGTGACCAAGCCCAACTAAGCATTTTTCTCTACTACAAAGTTTTTATATTCACTTGTACTATTTATGATAAGTTTAAAGCTTGCTCTTCATCTAGGGCCGCATGTTGTAGTGACAGATCCACTTTAAGGTTTGCATTGTCAATAAATCATTGTATAAACTTCTGTTATTTTTAAAATAGTTTCTCAAAAATAACTTTCTTCTACCAGGAACCATAAACTTCTTTTCCCCTTAAAACTTAATCCTCTGAAGGTCAGATGAAAGGCTTTTACTGCCCATTAATACCAATCACATAAGAAAAGATTTTTGTGAAAACTTTAGTAAGTGTGGCAGTCCTTGGTACACAGTACGTTGTTTCGTCTATTATTCATGGAAAATGAGCTCACTTTCTCAGCATTCCCTCCCGTCTGGTACACTCATTCCATTTTAGATTTAGTTTATTAGTAAAAGATCATAATTTCCTGTGTTTGACTTTGGACACCCACACTCTTTGTAGCGGGTTTCATTTGGGACTTTATCAAACAGCATGCCAACAGCAAGCCTGGCTGTCAGCCTGGCATTCAAATACTAGCTGGTATTTTAGCTTTCTAACGAAATAGTGGCATCTTATTGTTCCAGATTATAGGCAAAACAAAAATGAGAATTTCTCAGATACATTATATGGCCAAAAGTAAGTGGACACCTGACCATCAGGAAATGCAGTCCTAAGCTCTCGCTTACAACCTGAAGGTTGCCTCTGGGAGCTGTTTGCAGAGCACAGCATGTGGTCTGAGCTCTGCACACAGCTTTGTTCTCACATGGGTGTCAGCAGAATACAATGTGATCTATATCTCCTGTGCTGAACACTGCGTGCAGTCCCTGTTATCTCTCCGGCTGAACGATGGATTTTAAGCTCACTGTAAAATCCTCGTTTAGCGGATAAGTGAACGATTGCAAAGTTTACACGCAACGATTGTTCATGTGCCATCGTTTGAATTAATTTTGAGCGATAATCGTTGCAGGTAAATAAGCCTTAAGTTATGACCATTGGAACTCAAAAGGGGAATGACTTACTGCTTCATGATGCTAAAATTGGTGCTGTCATGAAGGAGTTAAAATACTGCTTCCACAAATGACCTCTTCCACAACAAACATCGGGAGGATGGCAGGGCTGGAACCACGCGGTAAGTACCTTTTTTTTTATTTTTTTTTTTTTGTTTGTTTTATTTTTGTTTTAGTTTTTTACCACACTGATGTAGGGACAAAGTTGCCCGGTAACTGGACAACTCCATTAAAGGGGTTGTCCCGCGCCGAAACAGGTATTTTTTTTTTCAACACCCCCCCCCCCCCCCCCCCCCCCCCGATGCAGGGACGTACAGAAAGCTTACCAGAGCGCTTACCTTAATCCCCGCGCTCCGGTGACTTCTCTACTTACCTGTGAAGATGGCCGCCGGAATCCTCTTCCTCCGTGGACCGCAGCTCTTCTGTGCGGTCCAGCCTCCAGATTGGCTGGAATCGGCACGTGACGGGGCGGAGCTACACGGAGCCCCATAGAGAACAGGAGAAGACCCGGACTGCGCAAGCGCGGCTAATTTGGCCATCGGAGGGCGAAAATTAGTCGGCACCATGGAGACGAGGACGCTAGCAACGGAGCAGGTAAGTATAAAACTTTTTATAACTTCTGTATGGCTCATAATTAATGCACAATGTATATTACAAAGTGCATTAATATGGCCATACAGAAGTGTATAGACCCACTTGCTGCTGCGGGACAACCCCTTTAATTACGAGCACAGTGGCTTACCTATTAACACCACAACTATATGACAAAGCAAAAATTGTTGTAGGTGTGGCCTCTCTCCAAAAGGGTAAACTGATATTGCAATGTGGTGAGCTTAATAGTTCATCGTTCTCCAGATTATTCCTGCTGTTACCTAAGATGTGATTTTTACATCCAAATATATGATTGAACTGATAATCCGGCCGCGGTGAACGCTTCCATCCGGAGGGCTTGCCATCACTTGACATGTTTTGGGTTGGTTGACCATACACTTGTCATGTTGTAGGTATTGTCTTATCGCTATGGGATTTACTGAACTGTACTGATCTTTCTTCTTTCAGGAAAACCATCACTGCACTTGCGTTTTCCCCAGATGGAAAGTTCTTGGTTACAGGAGAGGCAAGTATTTTTTTTGAAGCATTAATATGAAGCTAGTTGTGTTTTTTATTTTCCCTTTTAAGGACCATGGCTAGCCAGCTCCACTTCTGTAGCTTATCCTCCCGCCCCGGTTAGTTCTGATAAACATCTGCAATAGACCTTGCAGTCAGACTGGCTGCCCTCCATGTCAAGCTATCAGACGCTGAAAATCTTAAGCAAACTTTTCTAAATTAGTAGGTTTTGCTATTTTGGTCCTAATGGCAACAGTATAATACTACTGATAGCTGTCCCCATTCTATAGAGATCCAGGGCCATGCATATACTCAGGGTGGCTAGTAGACTACAATACTTTTTTCCCCATCTGATACCTTCAATGTGGATGCCCTTCCTGGGGTTTATGGTGGTTGTATCACCACAGGTCCTGTGAACATGGAATTGCACCCAAGCTGTAGATATGGAAATTTTCAATTATACATGAAGAAATCGAGTGCGTACATAAGCAAGACACCAGGAAAACCTTTTTTTTTTTTTTTTTAACATTTTACCTGCAGATGTACCTTTTGGTCTAATCTCCAGTTCATCACTTATGGAATAGCTTATCACTATGCAATACATGTCTATTGTGGGAAACTCCTTCCAGGCTTCCTTTACACGCACTATTCTTGTGCAGTTTTTTTTTTCTTTGTTTTTTTTTCTTAAACACGATTTTTTTTTTTTTTTTACAAGTTTTTCTGGCTAGCGTTTTTTGGAGGATTTGCAGTGTTTGTAGTTTACAAATAAAATAAGGTCAGGCACTTGGTCACTAAATTGGCTAATCAAAAAAACATTCCATATAGTGAAAAAATAGTGATATACATATCGGGGGTGGAATGGGGGTGTAAGGAAAATGTCATCGCACCCTCTATACATAGGTAATTTCCTGAGGTATGGTTTATTGGAATTTGCTGTGGTGAAGGAGTATTAGTGCTGATCAATGCATTTTGGGAGTTAACAGCAAAGTCCCATAAGATCACCGCTGAGAGCACCGCTGATCCCAGGAATGCACTCCATTAATATTCAGTCGGACTGCAGATATACTAGAGGAGCGCCTTCTCTGCTATTTACGTCTGCCCCATTAAAATGAATTGAGAGCTCAGCCAGGGCTTTATTCACAGTGACACCACTGTGGAGCGAGAGGTAACGCCCGCCGTGACAGTCAGAGCCGCATATGGGAGTCCTATCCTTGAGATTGTCGGGAGTCTGGGTGGTGAGGCCTCTACCGATCAGCAAGTTCTCCTAGCCTGTAATTGTGGCACAAACCCATTAACTTCTAGCAAACATCTGGCTGCAACCTTTGTGTTTTTGTGCTAAAGATGCCCGGAAAAATGCCAGTAAGAGCATGGTATTTTTGAAAAATGCTGCCTTTTAAACATCCTGACGGACTAGAGATCTGCCATTTTTACATCCCTTTGGAAGCTTTAAAAGGAATGCTTCAAGCCATTTGTTTTCTATTCGTTCTATTTCTATGGCCAATATGGCTATTTGTAAACCAGGGTTTGGTGGGTTAAATTGTCCCATGCTGCCTATCTGTATGTGGAGGTGTTGGCGTTATCTAGCACCCACCATAGCCGTCCTTAAAATTACAGGCAACACCACTGGAGCCTTAGTTCATTTATTCTGCTTTGCTGGGCAGCACAGATGCCAGTCGTGTTCTTTCCATCTAGTCACTGCCCATTTCTCCAAGGATTAGGACTATTTTTAGTCTATCCCAGATGTTGCAGACATATGTCTATATTAAAGTAGATGAAATCATATTGACAAGCCACCAAATCCCCTAAAAATTCATAAGTTCCGATTGTGCAGCATAAAATAAAACCGTTAAGTACTCCAGGCTTCCAGTGGTTGCCCACATGTTATTGCTGCTGTATGCGACTTCCATCCTATAATGCTGTGTCTTCTAGTGTTCTCATTTACACACTGTCAGGGATTCCTGGCCACAGATCAGAAGTCATCGAAATTATGATGTGCTTCCATAGTATTTAAAGCATCAGCTACATTACCATATTTGTATTAGAGAAGGGTTGAGAATTCTGTCCTCTGAAAAGCTTTAAGGATTAATAGCCGTTATCGGAATCCCTCATAAGTTAATTTGATTAGTGGTTTGATGCCATTTACCTGGCCAAAAAAAGTATTTCATAACTTCATATGGTCTATAGAAGAAAGATGATGATGTGTGGGTAAAGGATTCATTCTGCAGACTTGCTTGAGGTTACAGGAGTCTTACTCTGATCAAAGACATATTAGCCCATGATAAGGATAGGCCATTAATATTTGACTCGGGGTATTAATTGGCACAAAAAGTTGAATGACTTTACCCTTATGAGGATGCTTGTAACAGTGCAGTCACAACTGATTTATCAGGGTTCCTGATGGCTCACCTGTTTTGTGACTGTCAGTTATGTGACACTAACCGTCATTTCTCTTTTAGACCTCTCTGCTCAGTTGGTACAAGTATGCATGTTTATGGGTGGAGTAAGGGTTGATATGTTTTAGATGTACAACTATATCCTGTGTGGCCATCAATAGAAACTTTTTCTCCAAGTTTCCAAATTAAAAGCACCTTTGTACCAGGACAAAAGGTTTTTCAAGACTGGAAAGGAGGGGTTCTATTACCTGATGTTGGTTTTCTGTGCCGTGGTCAATACAATCTGCCAATTCTGGTCCCATTTTTAATAATTCAAGATAGCATCGTAAAACGTTTTCAGTAATTATCTGATGCACACTGTGTGCGGGTCTCTGCCCAATACAAATCACACTAGTAGTTATTTATAGTACCAGTATGTCTTGTGGCGCAATGCGTGACTTACTAATGTATTATATAGTGAAAGGGATCGCAGTTGGTCAAAATATTTCCATGCAAATAGTTCTGCAGCTCGCTGAGGAGACATGTTGGCTCGTTGCTTTTGCATATTGGTTGCATGTGATTTACGAACTTCAGCAGCTCGCTGAGGAGACATGTTGGCTCGTTGCTTTCGTATATTGGCTGCATGTAATTTACAAAGTTCAGCAGCTCACTGAGGAGACATGTTGGCTCGTTGCTTTCGCATATTGGTTACATGTGGTTTACGAAATTCAGCAGCTCGCTGAGGAGACATGTTGGCTCGTTGCTTTCGCATATTGGCTGTATGTAATTTACAAACTTCAGCAGCTCACTGAGGACACATGTAGGTTTCGCATATGAGCTGCATGTGATTTACAAACTTAAGCTGATGTGAAATTGTGGCTTGTAGCCGTGTCATGTAAGCTGCAATAGCTGCACGTCGGCGTTGAACCCTCTGTAGTGACGATTGCAGTACAGCCACGGTTAGTTTCAATGCTGGACAACGGTTGACAATTAGATGAAGCCTGGACTGGTGTTGACGGCATTAGCACTTGAAAGGACATGATATCACGTTCAGGAGATGTGACGATAATGGTGAAGGACTATGCTTCAATGTTGTTGGTCAGTATGCACCGCCAGCTATGTATATGGACATTTGTGAGGTGTCCTTTATTGGAGTCTCCACATAGTTGTGAAGCTGTGTCACAACCATCTACAAACTGCCAGACTGAATACTGCTGTATCCATAGCAACAGGTTCTGTGAGCACACGGCTGCTGTCGTGCTATGCTTTTATATATGCTTTAGGACCTGTGATTACGTCATTGTCATGTGATCAGGGTGGCGGAGCATGTGAAGCACACACACACACACACACACACACACACACACACACACACACACACACACACACACACACACACACACACACACACACACACACACACACACACACACACACACGTGGTTATTAGCGCTTTGATGAGCAGTGCTTTCCAATCAGAGAGCCAGTGTATTGCATTGGTAGTCTTAACACTGCCCATGCAATGTGTTAATTGGGTAGTCAAAAGATTGCGACGGTCATCTTGGGTGACCAAAAACGGGACCTGAAACCAGTGGATCACCGGAACCACAGTACAGAAGATCAATGACAGGTAATAGAATGCCCCCCTGCACAGACTGGAGGGTTGCTTTAATAGTTTCATGCCACGTGTGCTGAAATGATTAATTTGGTAATAAAGATAAAGGCTGTTGGCAACGCGTTGTTAAAATCCATGAAAAATACAGTTGCTGATGTACTGAAGATTTAAAATTTTGCCATCCATTGTACAAATTTCCAGTTTTTCTCCCAGGATGCCTTTTAATTCAATACCGTGGGAAGTGGTAGCGTTTTCTCAATGATTTGATAAACTGCACTCTAAATATTATAGGTTGCATTTGTTTCAATTGATCGATCAAGTAAGCTTGAGATTCGTATGTCTCATGTGCTGTTGTAACCCTTCTTTTGCTGACAGAGTGGACACATGCCTGCAGTGCGGGTGTGGGATGTGGCTGAACGTACACAAGTAGCAGAACTTCAAGAACACAAGTATGGAGTTGCCTGTGTTGCTTTCTCTCCAAGCTCCAAATACATAGTATCAGTTGGATACCAGCATGATATGATTGTCAACGTATGGTCGTGGAAGGTAAGTACTGATTGACAGTACCATTGCATGTGTGCTTGAAATATTCTCACGCATTTCAGATACCTCCTCTTCAGCCAACAGCTGATTGTGCACCATCCTTAGTAACTCCTAAAACAATTTAAGGGCTAGTCACCTGAGAAGTGATGACCTATTACTAGAATATATCCTGCATGGTGAACTACATATATCAGAATGGTCTGGCACCCTGTATCCACTATGTGTGGGAGTGTACACCAAGCATCCACCCCCCTCATTATCAGGAGGCAGTGTGAGTGGCTGTCTTATCGATGTCCCGCACAGGTGTTATTGGCTCCTCCATTTGGTAGTCAGCTACCTGTATGGTGAGAGGAGGATGCATCTATATGCACTCCTCAGTCAGTAAGTAACGGCCAATTTTCTGTGATTGGTTTTAATTTTTTATTTCCCCTTCTGTGATGTATTTATATTAGTGTAGGGACCCACTACAACGCAAGGAACCGTGAAGTGGTTAGTGGGCTCATGTATCTTGGCCAACATTACTAGAATATACCATTCATTCTGTGACCACCACAATCATGAAAATTAAGGGCGAATGGTGCAATATTGTAGTTCCCTGCACAGCATGAGAAAACTTTGTTCTACCAGGAAAACCTGATGAGACTTCTATAGGGGTCTCAGATGTCGGGCAACCACAGATCATGCAGTGACAGCTAATCCTGGCAATGCCAGTTTTGTGATAAACCATGCAAGAGAATTATGTAGGTTAAATATATTCTGTTACTGGCTCCTTAGGTCTATGGCTGCAAACAATGCAATTTACTTTGTTACATGTGCTGCCAGACCTGAGGACATCTGGTCCCTGCACTAAGTTGTATTCATTAGAAGGAGATTGTCGCTGGTCATGTTCTGACTGAGTTTCCCAACACGTCTACTAAAAATGCTCCTTTTTTGTTAAGTGACATTTTATGGGTCATTAAGTTATATTAGCTGGTGCTTGCTTTTAAGGCCATAAATGGCAAAAAACAGCAACAGCCTTTATGTTCCCCACACTTCTCTCAGTGTAGCAGCGGTGCCACTATTACCAGTATATCCGAGTTTCATATTGACATTTTCACAATGGTCCCCATCACCCTCCAGTTACAGATTGCTTTTTTTCCTGGGGCATATATTCTAGCGCTGTATACGGTCCATGTTCTGTAATCGTGTAAGACAGTTTGGCTGTAAAACAAGGTCTAGACTACAGGTTTACATAAGACTTGGCTGTTTCTTAAGCACTTGGCCCATGATTACCATCTGTATCTAGTTGATGATTTAATGCAGACAATCAAACGTGCAGTTATGTATATCAACCTATTGAAATATCTACACGTGATTTAGTTGTATTTTATAAATCCACCCTAGACCATAATGCTGTAAAATCCTCAAATAATTGGATTGTACTTCACCAAGAGTCAATCGCTGGATAATTGAAAAACATGATTTTTCTATCCTGTTATTCATTATCACTACAGTGACCTGATGCATCCCTTTTTTAGCATATAAGTAAGTTATTAGACCCCTGCTGCTCTGGAAGCATAGAGAGATGTCTGCTTTCTATCAAGACATTTTCCTGTTCTTGGGATATCTCACCATGTATGGCATTGTTCAGTTTGAAAGCAAAACATAAAGTTGACTCTGTCAAAACCCTGTTTGGCAGTTATTAAAGCGACCCTTTGGTTTAGGGACAAATTTCTATTCCAGGATCAGAGGTTGGGGTGTATCTTACTGCTCCTCTCTGCCAATGTTCCTCCGATCCGTGGATTTCTTATCCTATTGTCAACCATCTGGGATGTCTGCTGCAATTTTCTAGCCAGCTAATGCCTGCTGTACACTGCTCTCGTATTAGGCAGCACTACTCACGTCAACAGTGCTGGCCAATCAGAGAGCAGGTATAGTGCATTGGTAGTCTAACACTACAAATGCACTGTGGGGATTAGCTAGTCTGAAGATATCAGCCATCTCCAATGGCTTAAAACTGGACACAGAACCAGCAGATCAGAGTTAAGTTCGCATAGAATACAAATAGTAAGAAGTATGATAAAATGTTGTTCCAAAACCAGAGGGTCAGTTTAAGATGCGCATGGGACGAAGTAATGAAAATGGGGGTCGAGCGCTGGGAAGGGTTAGTATTAGAACTGGAAGAATGGTTAATGGGGACACATTTAAAATACACAACCTCTAAACTGTATGGTGACTAATTCTAGAAGTCTCACCAGTCAAATTGACTAATTGGAAGTAGCAATGTCTGAGGAAAACTATTGCATAGTGGGAATAACTGAGACCTGGTTGGATGAAAGCTGTGACTGGGCAGTGAACTTACAGGGTTATATCCTGGTCAGAAGGGACTGTAAAAATTGAAAGGGTGGAGGGATTTATCTTTCCATAGTGTGGGCTTTAAACACTACTTCACATAAAGACATGTGAGGAGATAAACATGTGGAGTCGCCATGGGTAGAAATGCATAGAGGGGAAAAATAATAAAATCCCCGTAAGCGTTTTCTATAGGCTACAAAATATAAAAGAAGCCACTTAAAATCTGAGGCCTTATTCCTATGGGCATACTTCTGCTCCGTATAACGTGCATAAGGCAGACCGCTAAAACGCCATTGATTTGCACTGGCATATTCAGACATGCATTTTTCACAGTTGTATATAGAATCTCAGCATGTCCTATTTCGGTCTGTATTACCGACCAAAACGGTCTTAAAGTCAATGGGATTGCGTTAATACACAATGTACATGATATAGGCATATTCACTGCATATTTACTCATGAAAAATCAATGGGACCCCAATGTTTGTTTTTTTTTGTCTGTTCTTTGGATGCATATGCACAAAAAAGCAATAAGATTCAAATACAGTTTTGGTCAGTGAGAACTTTGTATATTTCACAAACCAAAAGTGCCCTGGTCAAACAGATGAAGCATCAAATCGCAATGAAGTAATTATTATGGGGAACTTTAACTATCTGGATATAAAGTGAGAAGCTGAAACCCGTGGATCTCCTAAAGGAAACAAATCAATAACTTAAAAAAATTCGCTTTTTCCATCTTGTGCAGGATCCAACTAGAGGCTCGGCAATTTTGGGCATAATATTAAAGGGGTTGTCCCGCGCCGAAACGGTTTTTGTTTTTTTTCAATAGCCCCCCCCCCGTTCGGCGCGAGACAAACCCGATGCAGGGATAAAAAAAAAAAACAGATAGTACTTACCCGAATCCCCGCGCTCCGGTGACTTCTTACTTACCTTGCGAAGATGGCCGCCGGGATCTTCACCCACGGTGGACCGCAGGTCTTCTGTGCGTTCCATTGCCGATTCCAGCCTCCTGATTGGCTGGAATCAGCACACGTGACGGGGCGGAGCTACGCAATGACGCGTAGAAGGGGGCGGAGCCAGAACTCCGCTGCTGCCGAGACACGAGAAGGGAGAAGACCGGACTGCGCAAGCGCGTCTAATCGGGCGATTAGACGCTGAAAATTAGACGGCACCATGGCGACGGGGACGCCAGCAACGGAGCAGGTAAGTGAATAACTTCTGTATGGCTCATAATTAATGCACGATGTGCATTAATATGGCCATACAGAAGTGTATACCCCCACTTTGTTTCGCGGGACAACCCCTTCAACCAAAAGACCAGACAGGTTGAGGTGAAGGTTGGGGCCACCCGGGAAATGGTGACCATTATAAATTTCCACTGGCCTTTCTTTCAGGAAGTTAAAGTTCGATCAGCTTAGAGATGCCCTTAACGTTATTGACTATGTCCTCAAAAAAGAGTGCATCTAGTAAATGGGACATTTTTACTATCTTAAATCATTACAGTGAGCAGTTCATACCTTTACAGGAATAAAAGGGCTAGAAACAGGAGAAAACCAATGTGGCTAAATAAACTACTAAAACAAGAAGGCACGAAGAAGCACTAAAAATCTAATAAGGAAAAAATGATGTGTAAAAAGCAGATAAAAGCACTACAGTTGGAGACGGACTCATTACCAAAGGAGATACAACTATCCCTAAACTGTTCAACTATACAAACTGTAAAAATGTTACAACTGAAAGGTTCGACCCTTTAAAAACAATGTCAGAGAAATTGTAGAGGGTGATGAATAGAAAGCAGATCTACAATGTTTTTTTTTTTTTTTCCGTTGTAATCACAAAGGAAAATAAAATGTCAGGTGAAATGCAGAGTGATAAAGTAAATTCTCCATTAAATGTCGCCAGCCTAACCCAAGAACATTAAAATAGACAAATCGTCGGGTCCCGATGGCATACACTCCCTGGGTTTTAGAGGAATACTTTAAGGGCTCTATAGTGACAGCATCTGTTCCACTGGATTGGCACATAGCAAGTGTGGTGCTGATATTGAAAAAGAGGGTGGTCAAAAAGTGAACCTGGAAACTATAGGTTGGTAAGTTTGACTTCTGGTGTGGGTAAAATGTTTGAAGGGTTTCTAAGAGATGCTATCCTGGAATACCTCAATGAAGATGGCTATAGAAGGATGAATGCACACAGGGGGATTTGAATTGCGGAATTCGGAGCAGGCAACCGCCTCCAGATTTTGCAGCAAATACCACTTATAGCATGCAATGCACAAATGATTCTTCATGTACACGAGCGGAAACCAATTGCGGTTTCTGCTCGTGGATGAAAAATCGCATCATGCTCTATTATATTAATGACCTGGTAGAGGGATTGTACAGTAAAATATCAAGATTTGCAGATTCAAAATTATATGTAAATTAGCAAGAACACAGCATGCTGTTGCAAATGGATCTGGATAAGTTGGGGGATTCTGTAGAAAAGTGGTAAATGAGGCTTAACACTGATAAATGTAAGGTCATGTACATCAGCAGGGGAAAATAAATAGAAAAAAACCTCTGGGCAAAACTGACATGGAAAAGTACTTGGGGATTTTGGTTAACGGTAAGCTTAACTAGAGCACACAGTGTCAGGCAGCTGCTGCCAAGGCAAATATAGGATCACTGAGTGCATCAAAAGTGGTCGGGCATATGACTGGAACATTGTTCTTCTTCTTTACAGACCACACGTGGAATATTGTGGACCGTTTTAGGCATTGATACTCAAGGACCTGAAGCTTGAGTGGGTACAAAAGCAGGCAACTAAATGACTAAAGGGAATACCCAGAGAAGTTAACAAAATTGAGGTTATTTAGTTTAGAAAAAAGACAGTTTAGGGGCGACCTAATGACTATAAATATATTGGGGGACAATAGAGATCTTTACCATCTATTTATACCCAGGACTGTGACTGTAATAAGGAGGCATCCTCTACGGTTAGAGGAAAGAAGGCTTCTATACAGACATAGAAGGGGGTTCTTTACTGTAAGAGCAGTGAGACTGTGGAACTCTCTGCCTGAGGATGTGGTGATGGCAAACACGCTAAAGGAGTTTAAGAGGGGCCTGGACGAATTTCTTGAGTGTAAAAATATTACACTTATAATCACTGATTACTTCAGAAAGGTTGTTGATCCAAATTTAGAGTCTGGAAATATTTTTTTCCCCCCTAAATTTGTTACAATTGGCTTCTACCGCATGGATTTTTTTTTTTACCTCCATCTGGATCAACATTGCGGGATAATAGGCTGAACTGCATATACATATTGCGCCAGCCTTGCATACTATGCTTGTAGGTATCGTGTTATCAGGGCTGTTCAAGGTTGAAGTCCTCCCCAGACAGTGAGATTATGGTCTCCACTGTTGCTGCAATGCTGGTGGATATGGGTGTGATTGTGTCAAGAAGCATCTGAAAGCAACCATTTTTTTTATTTTTGCTAAGAGACCCTATTTTTTTTATGGACACACTGCATGTATATCATGTATTCTTCCTTATATGGTTGACCTCCATGGATGTAATCTACAGCTCACTTAAGTGTTATATAAAGCTTTATTAGGGATATACACGGAACATATTGTCCCTGGCTGGGAGGCTTTGGTTGCAGTGGAAACACTTTTTGGGTGTCTTCTGCTTTTCCACAGAAAATAGTTAAACCTCCTCAGAAAACTGAAGGAAACTTTTAGCTAAAGTGTTTACTTTTTCAGTCAAATCTCCGTATTCCTTTTCTCTTTCAGAAAAATGTTGTTGTAGCAGCAAACAAAGTATCTAGTAAAGTAACAGCGGTTTCCTTCTCGGAAGACAGCAGCTACTTTGTAACTGCTGGGAACAGACATGTGAAGTTCTGGTACTTGGATGAAGCAAAGTCCTCAAAGGTAATCCAGGAATATGGTTGGAGCTCGTTTGTTTTCCATGACTAACAACCCCAGCCTTTATGTCTGACTAAAACGTTAATGTGGACAGCCCAATTTATCTATATCCTAGTAGTAATGCCAGGTTATCTATGCAGTAAGCAAGAACTTTACAGTATATATTACATTTGGAGTTCTGATTTTTGGTGGATACTTGAAAGAAATTCCTGCTGCATATCCTGCAATGCACAGATTTATAACTTTTCCAATATTTCCCATAGCAAGAGTCCAGACTTATGACACTAGAGCACTTAATTTTAGCACTTAAAGGGGTTTTCCGAGACCTAAAAAAAGTCGAAAGGATTTAAAATGGACAAAAATTGAATAATCTCTTAAACAGCTCCCCATTTAACATGGCAGCCCCAGTGCCTGCCGCAGGGAACCCATAGAAGGGGTGAGTGGTCACATACCATTCATTATGCACATGACCGCTCAGCCACTCACAGGCTTTACCTCCGATTCTTCTATGGCCGCTAAAGCCTGTGAGGGGCTGAGCAGTAGACGTCACGTGACTGCCCGCCACTTCTTCCGGGTTCTGGGCAGCAGAGCTGGAATGCTGAACAGAGAACCGCAAGAATAGGTCCGTATTCAATTTTTGTTTGCTAAGCCCTCTTTAGCTTTTTTTTTTAAAGTTCTCAAAGAAAACCCTTTACAAAGAGTGGATTTTTAAAAACACTTTTGACATGTGAGGGCGGCATGTCTAATCTTTTGATCAGTGGGTTCTCGCTGTTGATTTCCTTGCTAGTCACTCAAATGAAGGGGCTGCAGCGCTCACCTGGGTAGCTGAAGACACTCGTAGAGGTCTACAGACATCTGTGTCAGCCTTCAGCTCTCGAGAGGAGAACAATACATTTCCAGCACATATGGGCCATTGGTTTATCTTTTGTCATTAACAGAATGGTAGACCTGTAATAAACAAGAATTGTTCATAATTCTAGAACCCCTTCCCTACCAACCCTGGGTTACGATGAGGGATGTTTATATTACTGCCATTGCTGTTCTCTGCCAATGACCCTCTGATTGGCTAGTTCCAGGCCCCATTTTTGACCATGGCCACCACAATTTGTTTTACTACCTAATGCACACTATGCACTGTTCTCTTGACTGCCCAGGGCTGATGATGTTGGCAGCTCTGGTCAATCGGAGAGCAGTCCTAGTGCATTGATGGTCTGTGTAACACTACCAACGCACTGTGGGGCTTAGCTAGTGTGGTGATTGCATCGGTCATCTTGAACTGCTGAAAATGGGATCTGAAATCTGTGAAATAGGACGACATAAGCAGAAAAGAACGGCAGGTAATTACTCCTGCCCTTTTAGTCCCAGGACCAAATTCTGTCCCAAAATCCAAGTGTTACTTTAACAGTAAGTACACTTATTGAATACATTTTAGCTAGACTTCATGTAATACATTTTTAAATAGTTTCTTTGAAATGGCCTCTTATAATGTGCCCCTTCCATTTCAGGTCAATTCTACAATTCCTCTGTTGGGGCGCTCAGGGCTATTGGGTGAGCTCAGGAATAATTTCTTCACGGACGTTGCATGTGGTAAAGGAAAGAAAGCGAGCAGTACCTTCTGCATCACATCCTCCGGACTTCTGTGTGAGTTCAACGACCGAAGACTTCTGGACAAATGGGTTGAGCTCAGGGTAAGTATTTCAAAGCCTTGGTAATCTGTAGGTGGTCGCTCCAAAATGTAAACCTGTTTTGTGTGTGTGCGTGTGGGGGGGGGTTAGTTTATTTTTTTGCCTTTTTTTCCTTTATTTTTTACCAATTTTAGTCTGAATTGTCAAGAAAACTGCTTCAATGGTGTGCGTCACATGGGAAAGATTTAGCTCTGCACATCATGTAACGTTTTGTAACCTTATGAGTTGAATGTCCATTTCTTAATCCGATACTGCTTTTTGTTCCTAAAGAGTGACTACACTTTCAGGTAATATTTGATATGTCTTGTAGACATGTCAAAAGTATAGTTCAGTGGGGTCCTGCTGCTAAGACCTCCGCTGATCACTACAATGAGAGGGCTGCAGCGTTCACCTGAGCGCTGTGCCCCCTTATCTGTCTTCGCTGGTTTCTGGCTACGTCTGGCAGAATAGAGGTGTATAGAGAGCACTTTTCACCCCTAAGAGGCCATCGTTCAGCTGCTTGTCCACGGGCGAGGCGGAATATTGCTAGCAATATTCTGCCACGGGGGAGCAAGGGGGAGAAATGACAGGTCTCTGCAGTGAGCCTATCTGATAGGCTCACTGCGGAGAATCGCGGCAAATCGCAGCATGACTTGATTTGAATCCCAAGAGCAGAGAATCACTATGGCTCTCTGCTCGTGGACGTGGGGCTGCGCTTTCCATAATTAAGTCTATGGAAAGCGTTCTCTAAGTTACCTGTGGCTGGATTATTGCCGCGGGTAAGGCAGTTGCATATCGCCCGTGGACAGGAGGCCTTAAGCAGCTGAAACCGAGCGACTGTAGTGAGGGGCACAGCACTCAGGTGAGCGCTGCAGCCCCCTCATTCTAGCAACCAGCGGGGGTCTCTGCAGTGGGACCCCCCTTGGTCAATACTTTTGACATGTGTCTATGACATGTCAAAAATTAGCTGAAAGTACAGCTATTAAGTTTCTTTAAAAAAAAAAAAAAAAAAAAAAATTCTATAGCCTTCAAAGCTCCACATCCCCAGCAGTGTTACATCCAAAGGTCCCATTCACACCCACATTAGGGCTTTCACTCACAATTCCATCAGTTCCACTTTTGGAGCAGAAAAACAAAATTAAAGGTTTCCTTTTTATCGTCATGGATTTCATTGGTTTTTCAAAATTGCTGTCGGTTTGCTTCTGTTTCTTTCATTTATTTTTTTAGTGGAACAAGTAGCGCTGCAGACTGCGTTTTTTTTTTTTTTTGTTTTTTAAATTGAGCAGTATAAAAGCATACGGATAACATTTGTTTTTTGAAAATCCATTGAAATCAATGAGGGGAAAAATAAAGACCTTTTAATTCTCTTTCTGCTCAAAAAACCGAACAGAAGAAACTGGGTCTAGTCACACCTTCGTTTGGGTTTTCACTCAGTGTCTTCCTGCAGCTGACATTTGGGGAAGTTTATGAGCCATCGCCAAAACTCCCCCTAGTGGTGGCTGCAGGCAGCTAAGATGTTTTTCAGCTTTGTGTTTATGCCTGAGATTCTGGATTCTAGCAGGTATATTAATTCCAAAACCTTGGATTTGTGTTAAGTTGGACAGAAATTCACTTTTCCCTCACTACAGTGCATGCATTCATGTGAGGTATATTCCAGTCACGTCTTCACTGTTGGGGACACTGTTTTTTCATTCCAGACCACCATGGCAAGCTGCATTATTGTCAACCAGGACTATATTTTCTGCGGTTGTGCTGATGGGACAGTTCGCATCTTTAACCCAAACAATTTGCACTTTCTGAGTACGATGCCAAAGCCACATCGCCTTGGAGTGGACATTGCCACAGTCACTGAGGCTAGGTAAGACCATATTGCAAAGTTCTCTTGAAAAATGGCCCATCCTCCACCCAATTCGCAAGTCGGCCTGATGATTTTATATATTTACACACTTTTATCTTGTAATTTTTACCTTCATTTTATTTTGGAGGAATTTTCCTGGGTGGATGGCCTATCCTTATGTGCGACCCAGCTGATCGGTGGAATGAAGGGGCCATATTTGTGGAGCCTTTTTATCTTGTACTGCTACTTGGTCCCATTTATGTAAATCAGTCTGAGCAGCAGTACCAGAGACAGACTTGTGAAATGGTAGGGGTCCCAAGGATCCTACCCCACCAATTGAGTGTTTCTGGCCAATCCTAAACTTAAATTAACACTAACTTTGTAGTTATAGGATGGCTGTTGTGGTAATTAGCAAAACTGATGGTTACTCTATTTACATAAAATTACATTTTTGAGCTGAATCACTCTAAAGTGCGGTATCCCGTCCCTCTGGCTTGCTGTCTACTGCTCTCACATGATTGAGAGGGAATGCTAGAACAGGGGGATGAGTTGTCATGTTCATTGAACTGTATGTAGAGAGAAGGGGAAGGGAGAAACGCACAGATGTGAATGCTGGAGCTAATGCTGAGAGGTCAGCTGCTGTTTATATACATGTATACTCATCCATGATGAAATTGTATGTGTGTGCACAACAGCCAGAGATCCGATGTCTGTCTGTAGTTCTCTGTGTAGTCTATAGAGCACAGCAGCTCCTCCGATCAGTCTTGGGAGGATAGAGAATCCGATGTACATCCTGCATGAAAGGAAGTGGGGGATACAGGATGCACGTTCTAAAATAGCCAGAAAGACTGCTATTCCTCATGTATGCAAACATGGCATCTTGTTCTAAAAGGTTATCTGAAAAGTCGAGTACGCTTTAAGCCATCAGTGTTTTAAAACTTGAAAAACTTTTTTTTCCTTCTTCTAGTCTTGCAGAGTCATAGCAATTGTTCATTTTTCCTCAAGTCATAGAAACATGAATGATGACTTGAGGAAAAATGAACAATCCTCCCCACATAGTATGAGCCCTTGTATTGTAGAGTCGTACAGCATTTAGTTGTCGTCCACTAAGACCACAACAGTTAGCTGTGTGCACTGCCCCAGGAGTAGTGATGGTAATCTCTATTCTTTCATACCAGCATTCATTATGCCTTTATGTAGAATATTAATGCATCCAGTGCGTAGCAAACCCCAAATGGAGTGGATGGAATTCAGCCTGGTATTTTGTACAGTGGATTTCTCAGGAAGAACAGTCATCCCTTTGATCCAGTCTCTGCATGTGGGTTTCGTCTCTCCTGACCCTCCAGCCCACAGCTGCGTACTTTGGCTTTGAAAAGATCCACTGTTTTCCTTCTCCAGACTTGAAGCGTTTTTTTTTTTTTTTTTTTTTTTAAGTTGACCTCTTGATAGTTCCATCCTTGTCTTTAATCAGCTTGCACAGATAGTAAAAACTATTATTTGTAGAGCGATGTCTCTTTCTGTCCCCATTTTCACATGTTTGAAAGCAGAACAGAGAAACCCTTCAAGCCCACTGAAATCTTCACATCTGTCTCGTGTTGTGTGATAAAGAGCCATAACATCGGCCCGCTGGGGTGTTAAATCCTAGCCCTTATATTGAGTGATATCAGATGGCTGACTGTGTGGTGGCTATGTGAGGTTAGAGCTGTGGATTGTCCACTACTAGTGGAGTTCATTGATTTCTCATAAGAGCACCACCAATAGTGATTGCGTGGATTCTGTGTGCAGCAGGTGGGCCATACCTACAGGGCAATGAGATGGTAAAGTGCCCATTCACACCTGGGTTAGGGCTTCAGCCAAAATTCTGTTTCTCTGTCCCATTTATGTAGCAGAAAAGCAAAATTAAAACAAAATTAAATTTCCCGATTTTGCTTTACTTTGGTTTTCAATGGGGTTTCAACCCCCCCCCCCCCCCCCCCCAAAAAAAAAACACAGGAAAGTTTTCATTTTAATTCTTCTCCATTAGGTTCCCATATTTTTACAGGGACACATAGTGCTGCAGACTGCCTCCAATGGGCTCAGGGAAATCTGGATATCTGGCTATATAAGACACCCGGGACAGATGGGTAAATGGAGTGCAAGACAAAATTGAAGGCAGCCACTCTACCAATGCAATGCCTGCAGAAAACAAGTCAGCACTTCCAACAAATTAAATGTGAAGGTGCATGTAAGCCATGGCTGCAACAAATCTAGTAACAGAAACACATGCCTCAGCATTTAATATCTGAATAAGGGCTCACTCATATGGGCATATGTGGCCCGTGTAATATGGGTACTCAAAGCCCATTGATTTCTATTGGGTCACTCACGTATGCGGGTTTTTTTCCCCTGCATGTTACATGCTTATTTGCTTTATGTACTGTGTATTACTCAGGTTATATGCAGTCCCTATACACTTGTGTGAGTGAGTCCTAAAATTGCACAACTGTTTATGCTAATCACCTAAAAATGCAAGGTTCTTGGCTAATATTTTGATCAAAACATGTAGGCTAAGAACCTTGCCTCTCTGTGTTTAGTATAAAAAGTTTTGCAATTTTATTCGGCTATCAAAAGGTTCCAATTGCCTTAAAATAACACACAGCCCTTCTTCTGGTGATTTGTTGTAGAAGATAATATCAGCGAAAGTCAACTGACCACTGCAGTGTTGCGGCCTATTCTCCTGGCATGCTCAATTATGGGCGCAGTGATGCCGGGCGTTCAGAACAGTGACACTGTAGCCTCTGATTTGCTGCAGCAGTCAGGTGACTTCCACTGACTACTTCTACAACAGTAGCCAGAAGGATGGCTGGCAAGCTCACTGGATTTCTATGGCAGAAGAGGGGTAAGTAGTGCTTTGTTTGGTTACCAGACAGCGTTTCTCGAATAGCTCCAACTGCCTTAATAGAACAACCCCCTTAAATGTGTGAGTGCTGAGGCTTGTGTTTCTGTTACTGTATTTGTGGCAGCCGTGGCTTGCATGCACCTTCACATGGTGCACCTTAATTTATTGGAAGCGCTGCTTTTTGTATGCACTGGATAAAGAATTGTGACAAGCCCTTAAGACACCCCACTAGGGAGCTCTTCTGTCCTGGAAGTGATGCTGCTATGGGAGAAGATAGCATAATACAGCACTGTGTGGCATATGGCACCAGGCTTGCTCTCTGTAGCGCAGAGCTGTGGGGACTCGCTGTATCTTCCTACCGCCTCTGTGCGCTGCTATGTGTATGCTTTAGGTTACAGGAAGAGACTAACTACACTTCTTTATGACTTAACTGCTCACACTCTTACTACCTTACTTAATAATTTATTGTACCTCTGCTCCTACCAGCCGCCTGTTCTCCAATGCTGCAGATGCCAAGTACCCGGACACTGTTGGCATGACTTTTGACTCCACCAACCAATGGCTGTCTTGCGTGTACAATGACCACAGTCTTTATGTATGGGACATTAAAGATCTGAAGAAAGTGGGAAAAGTCTACTCTGCTCTGTACCACTCTTCCTGTGTATGGAGCGCTGAGGTATGAGCAGGCCTATGGAAAGAAAAATGTTGATTTACTGATACTATCAATACACTATTGTGGTCAAACAAGAAGATGTTTTGTGAGTGCCCTGAGTGTATTTAAGTTGAAGGAATGACCTACTTTTAAAGTAAAGCAGATTATGGTAGATTTGCAGTGATCTGATCTCTAGAGTCACTTTAGTATATTTATGTGTATGTTCATCTTAATCTACACTTTTTTTTTTTTAGTGTTTTTGGTTTTTTTAATTAGATTTTTTTGGGTGGGGAGCCTTGGGTCTAATTTCCAGCGGATCATGACTGCTGTGACTACAAATGGTGATTGATTACATGCACTGATCCCTGCTTTCAGTGGTTGCACTAGTTTATCAAGAGCTAGAGTTGATCCTTGCTCTCTGCCCTGGCTAATAAAAGGGAAGGAGAGGGATTTAGGCTAAAATAGAAGATTAGTGATCAGGACAGCGCCCCAAAGACAATAAGACGTTTTCGTAAGCAGAGTAATAGAAAAGAAGCAGACTTACCTGGTGTGAACAGCTAGACCCAATGGGTGCAGGGAAAACACTCATTAACCCTTTCCAATCCACTGTCTGACGTGTGAAGTCATTATGATTTAAGGCTGTACAGCTCTGATGTTGGAAGACGCCCGTCGGGGTTCTCTTACTGTATATTGCCAGCCCCTCTGCTGTCTGTCGGAGCCTATCCAACGTGTCACCTCATGCAGTACTGGCTTTAGCCAGCAGATAGCGCTGTTGTAGAACGACAGAAAGAGTAAGCTCCCTAGGAAAACCAGGATACAAATTGGATTGGAAGGGGTTAAACTAATTAGTCATTTCGGTGGTTGAAAACATCAGTGCATGTTTTTGCGCACGACTTCCGCGTCTGAAAAATACAGTACAATACTCCAATGCATGCAGGCGCAACGCCCATTCTGCAAAACCATAGCGTAAATGCACACGTAAATACACATACGCTCATGTTTTACCATAATAAAGCTAAACCACTAAAAAACCCACATTTGGTTATCGCCATGCATGTTAAAATCCGAGCTATTAAAATATCTCAATATGTATCCTGCACAGTGAAGGCCTTAAAAGATAAAAAAAAATACAGAATACCCAAATTGGGGGAGTAATGGTGGTGGTGAGGGGGAGGGGGGGTCTTGCTATCCAGGCTTGCAAAAAATTTTAACAAAGTGATCAAGAAGTGGTATGTTTCCCAGAATGGTACTAATAAGAACCACAGCTTAACCCTACAAAGAAAAATGACTTCACATACAGCCCAGTCCATGAAAACTTTAAAAAAATGGGTTTCAGCACTTGGCAGTGGAAAGCAATTTTTGTGAAAAGTATGTACTATTTAAAGTACATTAAGGCCCTATAAATTATTTTTCACCATAATCATACTGACCCATTGAACAAAGTTCATATGTCATTTTTACTGCACTATAAACCCTGTAAAAGCTTACCCCACCCCCAAAATAAAATAACCCCACCTGATGGTACCATTAGAAAATACAACTTGTCTTTCAATAAACAAGCCTTCATACAGCTATTTCAATGTAAAAAAATAAAAAAAAGTGTTATAGATCTTGGAAGGTGGCGATAAACAAGCGGGGAAAAAAAATCTCTGGTCCTAAAGGGGTAAAAACCCTTTTCTACATGTACATTGCCCTGAAATCAGTGCTGCTTTAACATCTAGGCAGCCTTTTGCAGTGAATGGGCTTCCTTTCAGTAGTATGAGAATGTTGCTGCTTCTGATATGAGTGACACTAACAGCACCGTAGTACAGAATTGCTGTTTAAGCAGTTGCATAATCTAGAAGGCAGCATGCACTTCTTTTATTCAGATTTAGCCTTTCTATCTAGGTTTACCCCGAAATGAAAGACAGCAACCAGGCGTGCCTACCGCCAAATTCCTTCATAACCTGCTCTTCTGACAGCACCATCAGACTATGGAACATGGAGACCTCGAACATCCATGGCACTGCTTTACATCGCAACATCCTCAGTAATGTACGTATACTATTAGTCAACCGCAGTTGACTTTGGTATTTCTCTATTGTAAGGTACAGATATAAAACCTTCCAATGTTCCTTGATCTTAACAGGACTTGATGAAAATTATCCTGGTTGGCAACGCACAAGCTTTGCTGGACACAGACTGTAACTGCACTGGATTGGTGGATAAACTAGATGTTCAGACATTAGATGCCAAGGTCGGGATTCGATCAGTGTGTGTGAGTCCTAACGGGCAACACTTGGCCTCAGGAGACCGAACTGGCACACTCAGGTATTGGTCTACTGGTATATCTGGCAGACTAAAAGGGACTATTAGCAGGCCTTAGCTTATATTCTTTATTACAGGGTCCATGAGCTACAGTCTCTGGCGGAGCTTTTGAAAGTAGAAGCCCATGATTCTGAAATCCTTTGTTTAGAATATTCAAAGCCCGAAACTGGTAATTTTTTGTTCTACTACACCTTTTTGAGTATATAGATATTGTATTTATAAAAGCATTTGTGTATCGTACATTTTATAACTGTTTAATTTCATTACGTCAATACTTTTTTCTTTTTTCCTCCTCCGTAAGGAATGAACCTGTTGGCCTCTGCTAGCCGTGACAGATTGATCCATGTTCTAGATGCGTCAAAAGACTATAGCCTTCAACAAACCTTGGATGATCACTCTTCATCAATCACTGCTGTAAAATTTGCTGGTGAGTTCTCAAATACAATCCTAATGACTGTCAGATTCTGTTGGACAAATCTATCTTTTACGTTACTGTCCAAGTAGTACCAAATAATAGTTTTTCATTTGTGCTGAAACAGCAGCACATGGCGTACCTATGAGCCTGTATTACAGAACCATAGTGGCTGCACAGGCCACTCGTCTGGGTCACTACCTGTGGAATTACCCTGCATTAGCCCTAAAAATACATTTTGGATTAGTTATACCCAGTGATACACGATGCTATAATTCTTTTTAGAACTAAAGCCAATCGTATAAGTGTGTGACATCTGAAGAGCCACTAACCTGTATCTGTTAATTCTGCAGCTAATGATGGCAAGACGCGAATGATCAGTTGTGGAGCAGATAAAAGCATTTACTTCCGCACTGCTGAACAGGTACACATGGAAATACTGTATGAATCCAATGAGAGCTGTGCGTGCAGTACCCACCTGGGCCTCTACAATATAGATAGCGCTATCTGCTTCTTCTGCTGTCTGCACTGATAGTGGATCCGACAGTCGGGCTGATCAGCGGGAATACCGAAAGATTGACCCCTGCCAATTAATCAGGTTTTTTTTGGATAGGTCATCAATAGTACAAGTACTAGACAACCCCTTTTAAATGTTCTTTCCTACATTCTCATGTGAGTTGGTTTTGGAGTGTGTAACTTGAATACATCATTAGGGGAAGCAAAGACACCTAAAATGCAAAAAAAAAATGTATATATAATATATATCTCTGATGGATGTCACCCAGTTGATGCATGTCCTCATCTCCCCTATCCTTGGGCAACAAGTACACACATTGTTGCCTGTGCAGTAACTTACCAGCATGTTGGAGGGTTCTTTGTGTCATTGAATATGGTGGATATGAAGTGGGACATGTTGTAAAGGAATAGGAAATACTATAGACGGTAATATATAACCAAGGCATAACTACTACCTGCAGGTGCCATGAAGCAGTGTGTAGAATGGTTAGAATGTAGCAACGGAGCTAGCATATCATGATACATAGCTTACAACAAAAACAGAGGCATTCCTATATAGTTATGAATATTGTATGGTTTTGCTTTCAGACTGGGGATGGGTCTGTCCATTTCACCCGCACACACCATATAGTACGCAAAACTACCTTGTATGACATGGATGTGGATCCCAGCTTGAAGTATGCAGCCATTGGATGTCAGGATCGAAATATCAGGTACCAATAAGCATCTTTTTTTTAATTTTTGCATTGTTTTCCAGCATTTTGAAAACTGTGGATTACGTAGTCACTGAATGGGATTACCTATATGAAATCTACTCCTAGGATAAAGGTTGATAGCTGTTGTTACTACTCTGTCCCATTCACTAGAAAGGGACAAAGCTGTGGAAAGCTGCAGTACCAGGCAAACTGTTATTACCAGTAATCGCTAAAATCAATGCCTCAGATCCGGCCTTTTATATCCAATCAAAAAATTATTTTTGAGCAGCTAATGCTCAATATCCCCATATCGGCATATGCGTTTTATGTGTATGGTAGTTTGTGATTGTTCCCAGCAAGAGAAACCACGTAATCTTGTAGATATGATACCTTTTACTGGCTAGCAAAAATACATGATGTAATAGCGAGCTTGCGAACCTCTTGGGCTCTTCGTCAGGCTGAAAATGTAATATATCTGAAGAGGCACGAATATTTATACACACTTATACATACTTATGACAAGGCACAGACATAAGTGTGTGACGTGTTACAGGTTTAACTAGATCTATTAGGAGTTTTAGTTTTCCTTAAAACTATTTTTTTTAATTAAAAAGCAAACGGAATAAAGAATACAAATAATAGCTATTTCCAGCCATAAGCAAAATATAATCCCTAGAGATTCCGCTGAATGAGCGGTAAATGGAAAATACAGTAAAGACCAGCAATAGTCTGGGAACATCCTACAAATCTAAGCAGATTAATTTCATCCTGGGTAGTTAATTGGGAACTAGGGAGAAAAATAAACTAGACATTCTTAAAAGAGAAAAGTACAACCATATAGGGGATGTATGGGGTATTCTGCAAAAGTAAGCAGGCAGTCGTGTGTGTAGGTTATTGGCTTAAGATACCTTTTACCTACCCAGGTTTAAGTATATCTATGCCTTATACTGTCTATGCCTAGAACAGTTTCAAGCCTGTCAAAGGTGTGACAACTGGAAGTATACTCTATAAGGCAGGCAATATTCAAGTTAAAAACAGTCCTTAAAGGCAATTGGAAACTTAAGACTTTTTTTTGTAAATGGTTTTCGTTTTAATTTTACGTTCTTTGCTTATATTGTTTTCCAAGGCGCAACAGACTAGGAGACTAAAATCTTAGTAAATTCGGTCAGGGAGAGTAAATGGAAGGGTTGTTTCTCAGCTCCTCCACTGAGCTATTAGAGGGCTGTATGACTGACAACCCCTAGCGCGGAGAGCTGCGATTACAGAGGACTGTATGACCCTTCTCAGGGATGGTGGAGGAGAGCCGAGAAAGCTACTATTACAAAGGGCTGTAATTCTGACCTGGTGTATTTTCTGCTCTTATCAGCAGTGAGACAGAACAAGGCCAGCAGCTTTTCAGATAATAAGATGGTTAGCTGTGTAGTATTGAGTGGACACAGTTATGCTACACAGCCGAAGTACTGATCAATGCTTGAATCGCTCCCAAGCCAGAAACTTGAATGTGGGAGAGTCTTTAAACCAATTCTGAGGCTTACTAAATACATAAGACACATAAAGGACACATAAGAGCATCATTTGTTATGCAGGGACTTGGTAAATGCGTGCATTAATTTTTCATACACAAAACTTTACATAGCCTTTTGAAGCATACTTGTAATTTTAGGTGTTTTTTCAGAATAGGCTATGTGCGTACATAAGAAAGATCTCTCTCTAATTTGCCGGTTTCCCTGAGCTGGTGGGCATAGCCTAGCTGCTTTATCTCCCATACACTGCACACACATAATAGGAGAGTCTGCGCTCTCATTAACGGAGAAGCAGCATGAAGAACATTAGCTTTCCAATCTCACACTTCAATAGCTGTGAGACTGTAAAATACGTACTGCATCAGTGTCCGCTTGTCATGTGCTTTCGCTCATATCAACAAGGCTAGCAGTAACACGCAGTAGTAAATTCATACGGTTCCAGGAGACGAGGAGGAACTCCACAATGTGGGTTCAAAGTAAAGATGCTCATTAATTATTTGGCAGACAGGAGAGCCACGGGGTGGAGAGCGGTGCTTGAAGTCAAAATCTATGGGAAATCAACATGGTCATCCCAAAGAACTTGCACCGTTCTCATTGGCCGGATTTAGCAATGCAGCACCTGACACTGCTTTCCTACATCTGTATGCTGTCTAGTATGATTTATTTACTCATTAGCAATTTTTGCTGTTTTAGGATATTTAATATCAGCAGTGGAAAGCAGAAAAAGCTGTACAAGGGATCACAGAGTGAAGATGGGACTCTCATTAAAGTAAGTGCAGTGTGCTATTTGTTGGCTCAATTACCCTACAAAATGAGCGAGCCAGGTTATTACATAAGAGCATCATGGGGTAATTGAACTACAGTGTTCTGCAAATTCTTCCTTTCTCTAGTGAGACCTGTCAGATATACTTAATGTCTTTACAACGTTTCATTTGAGTAATGTAAATGAGCCTTTCTTAAGTGTTAATTTTTGAGCCTTGCAAACGTGACCTTCTACACTCCTGTCCGATCGTCATAAAAATCCTGATTTACCGGGTTTCTGCACAAATTAAGCTGTAGAATTCCTCCAGCCATATGCTTGCTGACTAAGCATGAAAGAGTTAAGTTGATTTTCTAGGTCAGTCATGGATCTTTTTGGCTCTGTGCTCAGTAAATGCAAATCAGTATTTACTGCTGACATTACTGCCCGGTCAGCAAACAGAACTGGGATCTGCTGGGAATGTTTGGAGCAGTAGTTGGCTGCTGGCTTACATGGAGTGTGTACAAAGCACATGTCTCGTATATACTACGCTCTAATGGACTTCAACTTTCTATGGCTTCCAAATGTGGATAGTTTATTTTTATTAAACAGATCAATCTTATTGTTCTCTCTTCCCTTGTAAATTGTATTCTTATAACTTGACAGCTTTGTTCCAAAGGGTCCATTTTAAACGTGCCAATTTAATCACAAATATGACAAACGTCCCCATAATTAGTTCCCAGGATTTTGGTTGTTTTTGCATTCGTATGCATGGATTGTACTCATTGTGAATCAAAGCAGCACCTATTGTTAAATGGAATGTCTTGTTGCTCATTATTAATAGAAGCTTGTTATGCTAGGGTTTTTGTGTGGTGAAGAAGGGAGAATTTGTGTGTGTGTGTGTGTGTGTGTGTGTGTGTGTGTGTGTGTGTGTGTGTAAACAAATGAATCTTCGAATATATCCGTGCGAATGGGAATCTTCGCATTTCGCCAAAAAACTAGACCTTAGGCCGGACTCTCACAAACTGGTTGGATTCCAGATGTAGACCTGCGATCTTTCGTGGAAAATAATAGCGAGTGGGTGCGAGCGGTTATCCATGTGGATGTACATGTATGCACAGCGTGTCGTCCATGTGGAAGAAAGATCTTTCCCCTTCAGCCTTTCAATCTATTGTCCTATCTAGTTGAGTGCTTCCGCACGCTCATACGCAATGTTAATAACATATCGCTTGCATCCATAGACCTCTATGGATGCCGTCCACGCAAAATTCAGGTTAAAATAGTGCATGCTGCAATTTTTCTTTCTCTCGTGGTATACGCAATTCGTACCCGCGAATGTGAAGGAAAATTTGAAAATGTGTGTTTTTCAATGTCTGTATTTTACCGTGTATCATCCGTGTGGACAGCGATCGTTGAATCCACAATTCAATTCAGTTTTGTTCAGGTGAGCCCGGCCTCAAATAGCCTGTACAAGAAGCAAGTAATTTAAAGGTAACAGGATATGATGTAACAAAAGTGTGACCGCTCCTACTAACTAATAATGAGGAAACGAAGCATATGAAAAACAATAAAACTGTATAAAAACATTGGTATATAAACATCAGAACTAGGGTTAAGGCCATGTGGAAATCTTCGGATCCTGTGGTAGATAGTCCCCATAAAACATGCAAGGAAACCGCTTTGCCAAACCCACGAGCGGAAATCAACTGCGATTATTTTTATTTTTTTTTTAATTCCCCCCCCCCCCCCCCCCCAATCGCAGGGGTAAATTGCAGCATCTCCTATTCTAGTGCGAGGCTCGCACAGATGGCTTTCATTGCAGTCAATGGAAGCCATCCGTCCCGCTGCGAGTCGTGGTGGATCCGTGACATCACTGGAGCGACTTTCTGCACTGTGCATGCATGGCGACGCGCCAGCCGACTTCACAGAGCAGGGAGAGAAGAGAAGACAAGTATGCAGGTGTCACTGCCGGGGCGCAGGGTCTGATTTCACTGTGAGATTTCGCAGTCAAAACCCGACTGCTGTAGGCATGAGGCCTAAAGTTTTCAGCTGTGTAAAACGCAGACATGAGCTTTTTGTGTTTCTTCTCTCCTATGATACTTTTTATTTTTTATTTTTAGTATATTTTATGTTTATATACATATATTTATAATTTTTCCATAGTTAAAGGGGTTGTCCCGCGCCGAAACGGGTTTTTTTTTTTTTCAACCCCCCCCCCGTTCGGCGCGAGACAACCCCGATGCAGGGAGGTAAAGAAAGCTCACCGGAGCGCTTACCTGAATCCCCGCGCTCCGGTGACTTCTCTACTCACCGCTGAAGATGGCCTCTTCCTCCGTGGACCGCAGCTCTTCTGTGCGGTCCACTGCCGATTCCAGCCTCCTGATTGGCTGGAATCGGCACGTGACGGGGCGGAGCTACACGGAGCTACACGGAGCCCCATAGAAGACTGCAGAAGACCCGGACTGCGCAAGCGCGGCTAATTTGGCCATCGGAGGGCGAAAATTAGTCGGCACCATGGAGACGAGGACGCCAGCAACGGAACAGGTAAGTATAAAACTTTTTATAACTTCTGCATGGCTCATAATTAATGCACAATGTACATTACAAAGTGCATTATTATGGCCATGCAGAAGTGTACAGACCCACTTGCTGCCTCGGGACAACCCCTTTAACTGTTGTCTGTTTCTCTAGGTACAAACTGATCCATCCGGCCTCTATGTTGCAACAAGCTGCTCAGACAAAAACTTGTCTATTTTTGATTTCTACACTGGAGAGTGCGTGGCCACCATGTTTGGACACTCAGGTATAATCCTTCACCTGCCAACCAATGAAGCACACAACACGTGACAAGTATACCAACAATACCCGCTGTATATTTCTTCTTTCAGAGATTGTGACGGGCATGAAATTCACCAACGACTGCAAGCATCTAATATCGGTGTCCGGAGACAGGTGGGGACATTATTTTAATGCGTCGGATTACATTTTTCCTTAAAAACGCTGTGGCACTAGGAAGCAACTCGCCACGTCGGCATTTATACCCGCAGATCAGTTTACATTTTTTTTTTCGCACCGTTTTACACATCAAAATTATTGTGCAAAAACTAGTTGAATCTTGTGAAAATGAACCATAATTAGTCAGTGTAAACCTGAACAACTGAATGACTGATAACTAGAGATGAGCGAACGTGTTCGGCTCCGCCCCTTTTCGCCCGAACACCGAACTTTGCGAGCAATTCCGTGCTCGGGCGAAAAAAGTTCGGGGGTCGCCGTGGCAGCGCGGGGGGGGTGCGGCGGGGAGTGGGGGGGAGAGGGAGAGAGAGAGGGCTCCCCCCTGTTCCCCGCTGCTGCCGCCCGCGCCGCCGCGCCTCTCCCCGCCCCACGGCGCCCCCCGAAGCTTTACGCGCGGACACTGAAGTCCTCGGCAAAGCCGGTGTCCGGGTGCGTAAGTGTTCGTTAAGAACACGTTCGCTCATCTCTACTGATAACTCATTTGTTTATCGTTCATTTTATGCAGATATTAAATTATTGTCCGTTGTTTGCCAGCCTTTCCATGTAAAAGTCAATCTTTCAGTTGTTGGCAAACCATTTCCAGAATCCCCTGACAGACCAACGAATGCCTGTATGAAAAAAAATGACAAATGTAAACTATCTGCGCATGTAAATGGACATTGGAATGAGCCAACGAGTCATTTGCTTTCAAGCAATTTGCTAGCAATGATTGATTGCTCTGTTTAAAAAAATAAATAAAAATTGCTACTTTTTTTTTTTTTTTTTTAATCCCGTTCAACTCGTTTAATCCATCATTGGTCTGTCGGGAGTCAGGAATTGCTTAGGAATGTTTTGCAAATCATTGCCTTCTACACGCAATGACTAGCAAAGGATGAACAATGTTATTATGCCTGAATTAAATTGACAATGTACAATGAGTAATTGTCCAGTTGTTAGCCATGTTTACGCTAAACAGTTATTCATTTTCGCATAATTTAACAATTATTTGCATGATGATCATTGCGTGTAAAAGGGCCCTAACTCAAGGATTGTCTCTTTTTGTTTACATGAAGCATGTCCACAGATCAGATGTAACATTGCATACCTTGTCCTAGGACAGGCTGCATGTGTCTAGTGTGAGTGTGTAGCACATAATGTAGCAAGAGAGAAAGTGGGGTGGTCACCATCAGAAGGTTGGACATTAAAAACATTTAATGGGGTTGAAAACCGCTTTAAACAGCTGACAATTGTGTGAAATAGCAAATACATTAATACTCATCAGTCACCTGCTGCTCCCGTGTTGGCGCTTCCCAACTAGTCTCCATCTTGCTCTTGTAATGTCATGTTGTCTCAAGTAATCAATAACTGCCCCCAGCAATGAGCTCTGTACAGTTGATATGTCACAGTGATTGGGATTACCTGTAAACTAAGGCCTGTGTCACACAGTTGTATTTGCGCACAAATATTTTGAGAATATACAACTCATTGAGTTCTATTACAAGCGCGTATTTTGTTTGCGCAGTTGCACTATTTTCTTGCGCATTTTCGCAGGAAAAGAACACACCTTGAACTAAACCCTGTTTTATCTGCAGCTGCATCTTCATCTGGCGTCTCAGCTCGGAGATGACAATCAACATGCGCCAAAGACTTGCTGAAATGAGACAGCGTGGAAAAGCGGGGGAGAAATCTACACCACACAAGATGGCAAATAGCAGGTAACCCCCTCTGTATGTTTGCGTTGATTGGTTGTGAGTAGAGATGAGCGAGCATACTCGTTAAGGGCAACTGCTCGATCAAGCATTGCCCTTAGTGAGTACCTGCCCGCTCGGGAGCAAAGATTCGGCTGTCAGCGGCGGGCGGGGAGCGGCGGCGGAGGAACGGAGGGGAGATCTCTCTCTGCCTCTTCCACACACCCCCCCCCCCGCTCCCCCCTGCTCATGGCCGCAACTCACCTGTCACCCGCGCCGGCAGCCGAACCTTTTCTTACGAGCGGGGAGATACTCGCTAAGGACAATGCTCGATCGAGTAATTGTCCTTAGCGAGTATGCTCGCTCATCTCTAGTTGTGCACAATAAAGCAGGCAATACTCAGTCTACTAACTTAATGTTTTAATATAGGTCTGTTAATAGCATTGTGTATCCTTTTGGCTGTTGCATATCACAAGCTGTTCCGTCATACACTAGTATGTGACACATGTAAGTTCTGTACACACTACAGCGGGGCTGGCGTAAGAATCTTTTTCCTTTTTGTGGTAGACGTGAGACTATTGCTGTGATGTGCCCGGCTCCTGTGCTGTCATCTGATAGTGACAAAGATGGGGTTGATGAAGGCAGTGATGAAGACATGACTGGTAAAGAATTGCCTCTACTTGTTTTAATAAACCTCCAACTTTATCATAGAGATATCAATGGGGTCTGAGACCCTCGATCATTAAAACGAATAGACAAAACTGCTTGGGTGAGCACTGTGCCACATGAGCTGACTGTAGTCATTAGAGCAGTCCGCCGTAGATTATATTAGGAAGTGCATTATAGTCTCGATGGCTTCTTCTAATGTCTGCTACAATTGGTGCCTTACATTTTGTGTTTAGGCTCTGAGAAGAACAATGCTCTCGCCAATTCTTTTGGAAGAAGTGCTTCTTTCTGGAAAATGGAAAGGGTAAGTCTGGCTATATATCGGTGAATCTTTCTGGTTACAGCAGGATCAGACGGTCATCATATTTGCTACACATTGGCTAGATCTCTAACTCTGAATCTATGTCAATTTCTACATTTTAGGTGAAAATTTTCTTTAACACACTTCTACTTTTCCAATCATTTATGGTGGATTCCCTGTGGGGAGAGCAATAATACTGACATGTATATCATCGCTCCTTTATGAAAGCTTAAAGGCCCATTTACACCAGCAGATGATCGCTCAAACGACAGTTTGAGTGACAGTTTTGAGCGATCATTTTGCATAAAGTATTAAATAGCTACTCAGCTACTTAAATACCAATTAAGTGTGCAAATGAAGCCTTCCCTGAAGCCCAGGGCTATTATCTGCGTTCAGATCCTTTGTTCTCCATGGAGAAACAATGCTATCAGCACTCCCCGTGGAGAACTACTGATAAAAGTGAATGACGATTTTTAGGTTGGCTTGAAGTTAATGATCAGCTAACAGTGCCCAAAAAGCTGATGATAAGCGCACATTTAAAATGTGCCTTATCACATCAAGTTTTTTTTAAACCTCTTCTCCAAGGTTAAAGATGCGTCCATCTCCCAGCGCTCGGACTCTCTTGGCAAGACACCCAGACAGCGTGTTCGTTGGTCACAACCCACTGGAAACCTTGAGCTCACTGTAAAGTCAATGCTAGACCTACGTCAGCTCGAATCTTTCTCCCCATGTGATGACCTCCTTGGACACCAGGAGGAACAAGGAGTAAAGTTCATGGAATCAAATGCACAAGCCAACCTGGTAAGAGAAATGCAGTGACTTACATGTTACGCTCTTCCCTCTTTTCATTACTATGAAGTGGTTATTTATGATGAATGCTCAATAAAAAATGACATTTACATTTTCAGTGTTGGTCATTTTAAGTGGTGCTCTAGTAACTGCAAATTAAGGCACAGTGGGGCAGATTTATCAGTGTATTAAAATGTCATTCAAGTCAGACGCTATATGTATGGAGCCACATGCAACATAGCTTCCAACAAATGGTTGTGCTGGAAAAGGGGGGAACAGGAGCGTCACCTGCAGTTTCTACACTCACCAATTTCTTATGTTGGTCCTTGTGATATTTCAAGACTCCATGTCCCACTGTGCTCCTGTAGTGACGATCATTCTAGAATACCTTGTATGTGATCCCTTCACAGCATAACTCTCTGTAAAGTGCTAGAACCTATGAAGGTTTGCAGAGCTGCTGTGCTTAAAATGCATATAAAAATAGATATGTATTTTAACTTCTGGGGCAATTACTGTTTTTTTTTGTTTGTTTTTCAGTTTGGGGTGGAAGAATGTGTTTGTTTACTATTAAAAAAAAATAAAAAAATTCTATGATCTACTTCATCTTACATTTGAATTCATTTCTTTTTCCAGAATCCATTTATTTCCATAGGCGGCCATGCTCGTCCAACAGTTATTCGGCTCATGTCGTGTGAGGATGGTGTTTTTAAACAGGAGTTGGATACACCAGATGGCAAAGAGTGTGTTATCTACCCAGAGATTGGAGAAGAGCAAACTCTAGATCCATGCAGGTAGGGACAGGAGACTGAACGGAGCCTTGATCATTTACTTTCTATGTAGGACTTACTAGCTGTATCAGTAGATCGTTCGTTTTATTCTGGGTGTTCTCCCCTGTAGAACTGTTCTTATTGTCAAAAGTACTGGAACCCCGATAGACCTCATTAAAGTCACCTCAATTAATCCATGTTCTGGTATCCCTCTGAAAATGGATCCAGAGAGAACTGTCATGACTTGCAGACAGATGTCATGTCACTAATGTGGGGATAAATAGAGTAATCCGTTTTTGTCTTTTGTTTTTTTACATATTGATCAAGTTGTCTTAATGGATGGATTGGTCATTTTTATAGCATCTGAGCCTTCAAAAATCACAACTACATTGTGCAAGTGGGAATAGGCAGAAATGGCTGTATACCTTGCCGTGTTGATTGTCAGGGTATTTATGTGTAGCGAGCCCACATGCTATTCATGTTTTTCTAGTTAATGAATAATCTCTTATAACAACTGTTATATAATTTCTCAGTGAGTTTGAGGTGAAAGGCTTACCCATTGAAGGCTACCCTCATCAAATGCAAGAGAAACATAGCCCGGATAGTGCCTGCTCTGTGGATTACAGCAGCAGCCGCTTGTCTAGCCCAGAGCATCCCAATGAAGGTAAGAAGCTTTATTTTACGACGGTGCTGGCTTCAGGGTCAGAATCATGAAGTGCTCATAAGACTAACTTGTTGAATACACAGTGAGTGACCCAGGGAGTTTACACCACCGCCACATGTAAGCATCGCTATTTGCAGGCTTTCTCCAATAAAAAATAATTCAACACTTTTTAAACTGCGAAATGAGGAGGACAGGCTGCCATGTAGCTCTAACCTTGTCATCAGCTAATTGGCTATGGAAACCATTGCAAAGAATTGCTGTGGCTCAAGATACTGATGTCTACCGTGCACACTTCATTCACCCCCACTTGCTCGTTTGATTTGGTCAAGGGTGCAATTTTACTTAAAGAGAATCTGTCACCCACTTTAGCCCTATAAGCTAAGCTTATGAGCTGAAAAGAGGTAACCCGCTTAGTCTGAGGATATAAGTGTTATACGTGCCTTCCCAGTCGTTCTCCCAGTTTCACCACTGAAAACCGACACTCAATGCATTGAGCGGTGCGCTAAGTAATCCACCTGTTCTAATTTTATGATGGCCGGACTGCTTAGCAGTGCCGCTCAATGCATTGCAGAGGTGGTTTCCAATGTTCACACTATGGTTAACAACTCAGTGGGTCACCAATTTTTAGCCCATAAACTTAGTTTAATCGGCTAAAAGTAGGCAACCGTCTCTTTTTAAATAGGGAGAGCTTAATAAGTGACTGCCAGACACCTTTTGCCAGCACTTCTCTCTATGGTAAGAACCAAGGATTAGGCATGTCGAATTAGATTGCGTTGACCGCATACATATTAGTCTTTGTTCAGACTGATTGATTACAGCCACAGCTGAGAACCTGAAGGAGAAGCTGTTTTTAACCGCTTCTGCCTTCTCCTTTCCCTGGTACATAGTGCTCAAATGTGTCTTCCACTATTTGAGATGGCAGTCCCCGGACTGCCAGGATTCCCTGCTACAGCAAAGCTACAGGGTCCTAGAAGATCCTGATCAGCTCTGCCAGTGACTATTAACACTACAGGAGATGTTTTCCTGTGTAACTGGGGCTCCCATGGATGCCCCAGCTACAGTGGGAAAGCATGAGGTGAAAAAAATATTAAACATGTGAATGTCCCCCAGAGGTCTTGTATGAAAAATAATTACATAAATAAGTAAAACAAAAATTACAGAACAAAATAAAAATGTATACCCAAAACAAAATGAGGAACCCGTTCCCATACTTTATTTTAGCATGAATATATGAATTAAAAAAATAACTGTAAATGTTAAACTTTTTTGGGGGGGCTTTTTACTCCCATTAAAACTTAAAAAAAAGGGGTGGAAAGGCAGTGCAAAAGATATAAAAAATAGCCCTATTTTGGTAGTTGAAAGAAACCACCACATGGGTAAAATCCATAAAAGGTGTGTGGTCCTTTAAAGTACAAAACAGTCTGGTCCTTAAGGGGTTAACATATATAATTGGAATTTTTCCTGGTGTGCATGTTAAAGGCTGTGATAGATGCCGAGCAGTGTCATCCATCACCCATAGGTTATAATAGCATCCATATAATTGATGTCATGAGCAGCGCATGACTTATCTGTTAAGTGGGGGCCATAATGGTCTGTGGGTGACTATTGCCACTGGATAGGCTATTATAGTATCTTTTGATGAAATTTATGAAAAGCTAATCGCCAACAGATACTTGTGATAGATTCTATACAGTGGTGTCTTTCACCTATAGGCTACCATGTATAGTACACAGTTTACTACACATCAGCAACAAAACCAGAGGCATTGGTCTTGTTGCAGCAGGTCAGCATGCTTGACAAAGACCCCGAGCGGGTCGAAACGTAGCAGTTTTTTAGAGGAATAAATTATTTATAACGCAATACGCCTGGAATGCTGCCATTCTTCTGCTGAAATTTTTGGAGCAGCATGCCACTGGTTGGCTGGCTCCTCCAGCTGTGCCGTAGGGATACCTGCATACTGACAGCGGTCCGCACACCAGCATATAGCTGGAAGCTGCAGCTTTGGCGCTCCCCACAATATAGGGCAGCACACTGTTGAAGCAGTCCGGCTATCTCCACCAGAGGCTCCGCCACTCGCCTTCCGGCGGCTGTAACTCCTTGGCGTCCCCGCTAGTGGAAATGGCAGTCCAGTGGCGGGCGCGTGTCAGCGCAGCAGCAGGGAGGATTCTGGCAAAGGAGGAGACTTGTGCGGTTCTCAGGGGGATGGGCGGCATACACAGTGCCAGCGGTGGACGGGACTGGACCACAGCTGCAAGATTGATTTTGGGGCCGGTTGATCAGGGCGACGGGAGTGGACATGTCTGTGCAGAGACAGGGAGCTGTGTGAGCGCAGCGGTGGGGAAGGGGGGCGGGGAGACTGACAGCAGAACGGGTTTCAGGGGGATGGGAACACCTCTGTCTCTGGAGAGGTGGCCAGCAGATGTGCCGATCATCTGGGCATACCCTATAACTGTGCTTGCCCAACCCATGTCTCCACCCTTACATCCGGTGGAGACATGATCCACCAGTAGCCGTCCATTATGAAGTTTCAGAATTCCTCCCTGTATAATGGTTGTGTTCTTTTTTTATCAAACCTGTATCATAAAAATGTTATATGAACTATTTTGTGAACAATTCAATCCACTCTGCCAAACAAAAAGTTGTTTCAGGGTCAATTATACTGTAGCTTTTTTTAACTGTAAATTACCAATTGTACTACCCCTACAGTTTTACGAAAACCACAAAGAAAACCTTTTATGAAATTTGTAAAAGTTGTATGCAATGTTAAAATAGTACATGGTTTTACATAGTTTTTATACGATCTAGTAAATACTGTCAGGTGTGCCCTGAAACCTAGGGAATTCACCACTGCGATGAATAGGAAATGTTTATGTATCTTCAGTAAGCACCCTATGGGAGTCTTGCTCTGTGTAGAGTTGAACCTGTTGTATCTTCTGTGTTTTTTGTTAAATCACCAGTATTGCATGCAAACACTGGAGTCCTCCATTTCAAAATCTCATATTCCCATCTAACACTGAAATGTGTTTCACTTATGGTGCTCTTTTATTTTGCCTCTTGTGCCAAGAAGATTCTGAAAGTACGGAGCCCTTAAGTGTAGATGGAAACTCGTCCGATCTAGAAGAGCAAGCAGAGGTTGAGGAGCTGGACACCCCCTGCCTGGTTCTAGATGGTGATATCCCCCAGACACCCGATCAGGAAGTGTTCCTTAAACAGCACTTTGGAAATCTTTCAGGAAACAATGGCCCAGGTTAAAAATCTTCTGTTTTTTAACTTTTGACTTGGACCACCCTCTATTATACTAACCATTCCCTAAAGAGATGGAGAATTCCAGCATCAGCTGTGCAGTGATATTTCTGCTTGCTTGTATCCTATTCCTCTCTACACATCCCTATTTTTGTCTCCGAACCCTTTAATGTCTACACATTGCACTCCACCGTGACCTTTATTTGCTGAATCTCCCCAAATTATATTTCTTGATGTATTAAGAGGTCTCCCTTTCTGTGAACTGTTTCTTTTAAAAGGGATTATGCAGGATTAGAAAATCAGTCTTTCTCCCCAGAGACCGCGCCACGTCTGTCCAGGAACTATACCTGGTGTGGTAATTTAGGCTCATTCAATTGAGCTGCAATACTAGACATAGGTCATGGACAAGAGTTACGCTGTATCATTGGGGTGGAAGCTGATTCTTTTTTTTGTAATATCCCAGTCAATCGCTTTCAAAACATCAGTAAAGTTTAGAATTATTTTTTTTTTGTAATGCTCTTGTTGAAGTGTATTCCTACATTGTGGTCCTATCCTGGTTTATTTGCAGCGTTAGCAAACTTGTGGCAAAACTACCATGGTTTTGCTGAAGATGTTACAGAGAAACTTTAAGGCCAAAATGTGTTAAGGAATACTTCAAAGTTCACCCTCGTTTAGTGGAGTTTCCACATCTGTCTTATTCACAGGATCCCTTTTAGCAGAAGCAGATTTGCACAGACTAGCTCCTTCTACTTACAGTGGGGGAAAAAAGTATTTAGTCAGATACCGATTGCACAAGTTCTCCCACTTTAAAAGATGAGGGGCCTGTAACTGACATCTCATCTATGAGAGACAACATGAGAAAACACATCCAGAAAATCATTGTCTGATTTTTTTTTTTTTAACGAATTTATTTGCAAATTATGGTGAAAAATAAGTATTTGGTCACCTACAAACAAGCAAGATTTCTGGGTCTCACAGACCTGTACCTTCTTTAAGAGGTCCTCTGTCCTCCACTCATTACATGTAGTAGTGGCACCTGTTATCAGTATAAAAGACACCTGTCCACAACCTCAAGCAGTCACACTCCAAACTCCACTATGGTGAAGACCAAAGAGCTGTCGAAGGACACCAGAAACAAAATTGTAGCCCTGCACCAGACTGGGAAGACTGAATCTGCAATAAGCAAGCAACTTGGTGTGAAGAAATAAACTGTGAGAGCAATAATTAGAAAATGGAAGAGAAACAAGACCACTGATAATCTCCCTCGATCTGGGGCTCCACGCAAGATCTCAACCTGTAGGGTCAAAATGATCACAAGAATGGTGAGCAAAGATCCCAGAACCACACAGCGGAACCTAGTGAATGACCTGCAGAGAGCTAGGACCAACGTAACAAAGGCTACCATCAGTAACACACTACACCGCCAGGGACTCAGATCCTGCAGTGCCAGACGTGTCCCCCTGCTTAAGCCAGTACATGTCCGGGGCCGACTGAAGTTTGCTAGACAGCATTTGGATGATCCAGAAGAGTATTTGGAGAATGTCATATGGTCAGCTGAAACCAAAGTAGAACTGTTTGGCAGAAACACAACTCGTCGTGTTTGGAGGAGAAAGAATGCTAAGTTGCATCCAAAGAACATCATACCTACTATGAAGCATGGGGGTGGCAACATTATGCTTTCGGGCTGTTTCTCTGCAAAGGGACCAGGATGACTGATCCGTATACATGAAAGAATGAATGGGGCCATGTATCATGAGATTGAGTGTAAATCTCCTTCCATCAGCAAGGGCACTGAAGATGAAACGTGGCTGGGTCTTTCAGCATGACAATGAGCCCAAGCACACCGCCAGGGCAACGAAGGAGTGGCTTCGTAAGAAGCATTTCAAGGTCCTGGAGTGGCCTAGCCAGTCTCCAGATCTCAACCCTATAGAAAACCTTTGAAGGGAGTTGAAAGTCCGTGTTGCCCAGCGACAGCCCCAAAACATCACTGCTCTTGAGGAGATCTGCATGGAGGAATGGGCCAACATATCAGCAACAGTGTGTGTGCCAACCTTGTGAGGACTTACAGAAAACGTTTGACATCTGTCATTGCCAATAAAGGATATATAACAAAGTATTGAGATGAACTTTTGTTATTGACCAAATACTTATTGTCCAGCATAATTTGCAAATTCCTTAAAAATCAGACAATGTGATTTTCTGGATGTGTTTTCTCATGTTGTCTCTCATAGTTGAGGTCTACCTATGATGTCAATTACAGGCCAAGTGGGAGAATTTGTACAATTGGTATCTGACTAATTACCCCCCCCCCCCCCCCGCCCCCCACACTGTATAAGGCTAAATATATGCACAATGTGTGTCAGTTGAAGTAATGGGTATCATAGCCTTTATTGTTCCACTGCACTAGAATATAAAGTAAAAGAACTTTTACAACAGTCATAATTACAAATCTGTCTAGGGTCTACAGTTCCTGTGCAGATCTGTGTCTTCCGAGTAATAGACTATATATACCCTATCCTGTCTGATCCTATAGTTGCTGTCTTGCTTCTGTCTCCATCTTCCCAATGTATGTAAAAAAGTGGGGACAAATACAAGGGAGTCTGACTGCAGGAACAGACTGCACAGGGTTTGTTTGTTTACAAATTTGAAGCTACATAGGTCTTTAAAATGGCTATAGCAATCTGCCAGTGAACATAACTCTGCTTTTCAAATTTATACTGAGCCAGAATAAGAGCCAATTTACATGCAAAGATAATTGTTCAAAAGATAGGCTTGGAGCGATTGTTTTGCATAAACTACTAATGTCCTTTAGCAGTTTATCACCTTCATTTGCATGTAAATAAGCCTCCATACGCTGTATGCAGAGAACAGCAGTTGGTCTGTTCTCTGCATTCAGCTACTTTTGTTCTGCCACAGGCTTTCTGCTGAATACAATGTAATCAGGACTCCCATGGACAGCAAACACTGAATGCAGTCTGTTATCTTCTCTCTGGCTGAACGATGGATTTTATGCTCCCCAAAAAAACATTGTTCAGAAGAAGAGTGAAGAATGAGTGATAATCATGTGTAAATGCTCCCAAACGGTGGCTTTTGAGCAATAATCATTGCGTGTAAATAGGCCTTAATTTAGGTATACTAAAATTGAAAGAACCCTCCCTAGTGACTTGGCAGTGAGGGTTAAACAGTTTGATTTGATTGTGTCTGGATAGCCCGCCATATTAGAATATATTTCAGCAGGTCTTCTCACCTTGTACGGAATCATATAGATGTGTTCATACAGAATGGTTTTTAATGCCATACTCCCTTTTTACAGATGGACCAGTCCTGACCTCAGAGAGGAATGAATGTGCCACCATTTCTTCAAGGTTTCTTGCAATGGCACAGGTACCAGCACTCAGGTTAGTATGTAAAAAGTTGAAACCTGTCTCACACAGGCGTTTGGAAAAGCCCTGTATATTAAAATGCTGTGTTTTACAGTGCTTTGGAACAACGTTTTCAAATATGTTTAACAGCGTGTTTCGTGCACCCCATCAATTCGTACACTGCTTCTAAGCCAGCAATGTATGGACTACACTACCTGTGTACAGGGATACTGGCTGACAGTGTTCCATGCTACACGCTGTTTCTGCATTCCGTGATCTGCCTCGATGTGGTGGCTGTGCCCGCTCCTCTGTCTCCAGGACACAGGCAGTGCAGTCCGTACCCTGCTTGCTTAGGGGTGATGAATGGATTTCACAAGGAATAGCTCCATTTGATCTAGTAGAAGGGATTGCCGCAGCGGTTTACTCAAGCTGTAGTAAAATGTATATCTTTTGGGTATTTTGCTTCTAAACAGTAGATAGTCTCCAGAACGTATTGTACATTCTTAGAAAAACACCTACTGTAAGTGTCTTTAGAGGGAAAACCCTGTTCTAATGTTTGGTTTCAGTTGTAGTTCATTATATAGCCAGCAAACCTTATTATGGTCAACTGTATATGTAACCACATAGATTCTACACAAAAGAAAAATACAGCTAAAAAAAACTATTCTGATCATTAAAGTATACTTCTTTTTGTTTTTTCCTTAAAGCAGAGAAGATCCTGGGTCCAGCAATTTCCTTCTGTTTGATCAAGAGGTCAGCCCAGACTGTAATGATAGTCCATTTGAGTATCCTAGAGTCAATGGCATAAATAGTCAGGTGCAAGAGGTTGGCAGCCCGCTCAAATCGGCCTACCAGAGGAAAAGGAAGCAGCCAGCAGAAGTCAAGTCGGGCAGAATTGGTCCACTTTTTAATTCTGTTTCAAGCATAAGAAAAACTCAATCTGTTCATGATATTGTTCATGAAGGTAAGGGCAAGGTTGGATGGGATCTACTTTCTAAGGCTCCTTTTACATGGGATGAAACAGGCTGTGTACCAAGTGTTGATCAATGTGATCGGCGCTAGTTTACCAATTAGAGAGTGACGGTTTGTCCACCATACTATTTCATTGCTGCCAGCAGCATATTCCCCATTCACGCAGAAAGCTGTGGAGATGTGCTGCTGTCAGTGGTGGTTTTTTTTTTGGGGGGGTTTTTTTTTTTGGTGCCACATGAAAGATGTGATCATCCAATGAACATGCGTTTGTTCATTCGTTGGGCAATGAGTGGCACCTCTACTACACGGCATGAACGTTCTTGCCTAATCATCAGGCCCTGTAAAAGGCCCATAACTGGGTTATACAACCTTTTGTAAAACTGATGACCTATCCTCGGGATCCCTGCCGATGAGCTGATTGTAGGGAACACAGCCTTTGCGAGCGCTGCAGCGTCTTTGGTGTTTACATCTGCGCACCATTGTGATCGTACTGCAGAACACCGTATTGTTGATAGTGACCATTCTGAATACGATAGGCTTGTCCCCTTGAAGTGAATGGATCCAGCCAATTGTACTCAAAACAGTGTTAACAATAGTACGGAGTTCTGCAGTATGCGCTCGCTCGTGCTCAGATGCAAATATTGAAGAAGCCGCAATGCTCATATGAGCAGCCCTGTCAATCAGCTGGTCGATCGGATATTGAGAGTTTATCCTGAGGATAGACCAGCAATTTTTTACGGAGTTGGATAACCTCTTTAACTATTGTGTGAATTTTCATTGACCTTTATAAAGGGGTTATCCCACAAACCTATATCCATTCACGGTATGGGTGATAACTGCTAGTAACCCTTCCACAGGGACTCCCACTGATCACTAAAACAAAGTGCCACAGCGCTTGCTCTCCAGAGAAGTTTGAATAGTGTGCTTGTCACGCATGTGCACTGCGGCTCCATTCAATCGCTGTAGGAATGACTGATAGCAGAGTAGTACAGCACTAGCTGTCAGTCCTATAGAGCTTAAATGGAGCAGCAGGGCGTATGCATAGCAGCCGGTTTATTCACACTCCTGTGTAACAAGGGCTTGGGGTCCCTGTTCTAGCGATGAAATTCCCTGTGGAAGGGCCCCTAGCAATCATACACTTATCTATTCACGGGATGGGTAGTGTTTGTAGGATAACCCTCCAACTTAAAAAGATTATGGTGGTTTTTGTTATAACAACTTTAGTGCCTCCTGAGTAAGGCCAAATGCAGACGGCCGGGTCAGATTCCGACTGCGAGACCCTCGCAACGGGATATGACCCTATGCCCCTGCAGTGACCCCGGCTTACCTGTCCGGCATCTTCTCTCTCCTCTGCGGATGTGTTGGCTGGCACACAGTCGCACATGCGCAGCACAGAGGCGTGATAACGTGGATAGTGCAAGCCTCGCAGAGGCTCGCACTAGAATAGGACATGCTGCGATTTCTACCCCGCACTTGGAATATCGCAGTTGATTTCCGCTCATGGGCATGGAAATGCATTTTTCAATGCATGTCGTATGGGCTGTTTTTGCTGCGGGATCCGGAATTCCGGATCCCACAGTGCAAATATGCCTGTGTGCATTGGGCCTAGGGATGGTGAAGACATAATAGACTATAATGATTTTATATTCTTTTACTAATCCTTTTGTGGCATGTTTTAAAATATTTTTAGAATTCTTTACTATATTCTTCTCTGTTCCAACTTTTTACATTAGTTTTAGATTATGGTCACATCTCTTATGAGTACCAGAACCAAAATAAAATATTTTAAGACACAAGCGAAAGCCAAAAGTGATTTTTTTCATAAATTTTTTTCCTGGAATCTGTTGCAGTCAAAATGCGTCCACAGACCCAAACTGCTGCAGAAAAAGAACAGAAGACCATGCACCGGCGTACCTTACCAGCAACATTGATGAAAACGGAATGCCAGCCTTTACCATTCCAGTCCAAGGATGTAAAACAACCCAAGGGGAGATCCTATATGAATCCAACAACCAGCTCCATGGCCAAGATCTCACGGAGTGTATCTGTTGGAGACAATTTGAACATTGGTGAGGCCCAAGACACGTCCATTGGTTCTGAGTTGAAAAATGTTTGTGAACCTGAAGCAGTGACTCTTCCTGTGGAAGTGGAGAAGAGCCATCTACCATTGAAGGACAGTGTCATTGTCAAACCTGTCCTGCAAACCAGCACAAATTGCTCTTCTCCAAAGACTTTTCATTCAAAGAACCGGGCACATTTGACTCTTGATATTGCAAAACCATTACCTGACCGACCTTTGCTTTCGTTTAGTAGAAGTAGGAGCTCAATTGAAATGGAGTCACCAAGGTCTCCAAGATCACTTGGCTGTAGCTGGAAACCAAGATTATCTTTTCCAGACTTGACTTGCAAGAACGACAATCAAGCTTCAGGCGGATGTGAGAAAGTTCAAATGGAGGATACCAGTCATCAGAAAAATAGCCCTGAAGAAACTGTTACAGCTAAGCTGATAATAAATGAACCTGTGGACTTAAGTCCAGAAGGATTCCAGCCTCTCCATAGAGTGCGAGCTTCTACGATCGGTCACACTCCTGACTATCATCCAGGACTGTGTCCTGTTGAAACTATTAGACCTAGATCTCCCTCGGTCGATGCAGCCTCTACTCTAGACTCAGGTGGGCATAGAGGTCAACCCTTGTTGGTCTCTCCCTTTCTGTCTCCCGTCTGTGTGGGTGACCTCACAACTCCATCTCATCTCTCTGCGTCCAGTCTTTGGCCTGTTTCGTCTTGTCCACACCTGTCTCGTTTCATAAGCTACTCTCAAAATGGTGAGGCACTTCATTTCTTTTTTGATTCTTGCCTGTTAGTTTTTTAAGTCTCTGGTGTGGGTTTTTCATCTCCTTGTGTATATTTATAAGTAATACTGGTGGCAGATGAACCATGGACCATGGCTATGTTGATTTTAAATGAGTCCTAACTTTTTCTGGTATGTGGCTATCAAAGATTTTAAACAAGATAAACTTAATTAGTTTTTCTGGTTTATTATTTACCATATTAAACCATGTTAATATCTTGAAGTACCTGCCCAGTTGACTAGATAGCACTGTTGGTGCCAAAGATGATTATTTCTAGTTATACTAGGTCTCATGAGTTCCAGGACAGCATTAGATTTATATTAGGAGATAGAAAGGGTAAGTGATCCAACCAAACTTAGAGGTGGGCCTTTTGGCTTTTGATAGAATCAGGTTAGGTGGCATATTTGTAATGCAATGAAGCTAGAGAAACTAACTATAGAAATCAATATGGGACTGTCATGACTATCCACCACCTATATATTAAAGGGCCTTTTCCAGGACTAAAATATTGATGACCCATCAGGATAGGTCATCAATATCAGATTGGTGGAGGTTTAACTCCAGACATTGCCATGATCAGCTGTATGAAGGGGCAAGTGCTGCGGCTGCTTCGTTGGCCTATGATGTCACGTCCATCAGTCACATGACCTGACAGCAGCTCAGTCTTAAGTAACCAGCATTGAGCTGCTATACCAGGCCCAGCCTCTAGACAAATGTATGGCGCTCTACATACAATGAAGAGACTATAGTGCTCATCCGAATGTCGCAGCCTCTTCAAACAGCTAATAAGTGATGGTGTTGGGAGTCAAACACCTATCCAGATTATATGCCAGCAATTTGAAAGTCCTGGAAAACCCCTCTTAAGTCCCAGTAAAGGGTGGTGTGTTTTTTTTTTTTTTTTACATCTGAATCAGATAGGTTGGTTGTCTGTTCAGCATGTTGGCCTGCTTCATAACCAGGCTTTTCTAAAAATGCCAAGCATATGTTTTTGAAAGCACTTTCAGTTGCCAGATTTGCTTGTTTTTTTCTTTTTAAGGGGTTCTTTGGTTTGACAAATATAATTTGAAATACCATATTATGATTTTAGAGTTAGAAAAGGGTAGTCTCCTGTTCAGGACTCCTCTATTAGCCAGAGAGCAGAACGCCTAGGATGAGCCAGCTATTCTTCTGGAGAATGACTTATCTCAGCAAGCCTTCAAAGGCCCTTTTACACGTAAGGAGTGTCAGGCAAACAGTGCTACTAAATACTGATGCATAATACTAACCAAATCAGCAATGTGTGAATAAAGCTCATTGCTTCACTACTTCTGTGCTGTAGAGGACACTTACAGGTTCCCCTACAGATTGCAGCTAGTCACTGTGGTGGGTCCTTGTGGTAGACACACAGTTAGCAGCTTATTAATGAGGGATCTTTCCAACAAAAAAGGTATTGTCCAAAGTGAACAATAATGCTTCTTAAAGCGGAATTCGACTTTTAGGCTCGGTTCCCACGGGATGGAATTACCGCAGAATTTCCGTGCAGAATGTCCGCTTGGAAATTCTACCCGTGGCTCCTAATTCTGGGATCAGACAGCAAAGTGGATGAGATTTTGCTAAAATCTTGTCCACACACTGTGGCCAATCTGTTGCAGCCAAGAGGCGCAAAAACGGACATGCGGCACGGAAAACTAACATGCAGCATGTGAATTCTTTTTTAATTTCTGCAGCGGCCTCTCTCCTCTCTATGGGGAGAGATGGCCGCCGCGGAAATGCAAGCGGCGAAGCCACTTCAAAACCCGCAGCTAAAGCCCCCGAGTTTTGAAGCTGCTCTTATCCCATGAAAATCTCGCGGTTTTTCGGTGCGGTCATTCCGCAATATTTCCGCCCCGTGTGAACCCAGCCTAAAACATGAAAATGGCTCCACCTTCCTGCAATTCTGCTGCCAGCACCATGTTTCCACTGCAGCTGCCACAGTTACTTGTAGCCAGTTAGCGAAACAAATTACTTTTTCTTGTCCTTTGACATTATAAAGTAGTGATCACATTATAAAATATAGTTCTATATTGATTAAAATGTCTTTATTTTTTTTCCAGCACAAGCAGTCAGCTTTGAACAGGGTGAAATGATTGCCTCTGAGCTGCAGGATAGCCTCCGTCGGGCACTGAGCCTTTATCGATCGGTGAGTACATTTTGTAATTGTGCTGTTATGCACCCCATAATGATACCAATAAAAAGTACAGCTTGCCTCGCAAAAAATGAGCATCACACATTTCCATCGATTGAAAAATAGTTATGGGGGTCAGAAGATGGTGGCAATTTTTTAAAAAATTTTTTTATTTTTTTAAAAGTAACAAAACTGATATAAATTTGGTATCGCCATAATTATACTTGCCCACAGAGTAAAGATATTGCATGAATGCTATAAAAACCTCCCCCAAAACTTTTTTTTCAGTTGTGTTTTGTTTTTTTTTTCAATTCACCACACTTAATGTTAAGGTTTCCAATACAATATATATCCTACATTAAATAGTAACACTGAAAAATACAACTCATGCTTTCAAGAAAAAAACCTTGATGTTACTATGTCGCAGGAAAAAATGAAAAAAAATTAAGTTTTTTTTTTTTTAAATTGGAATTGAAAAGATGAAAACAGCAGGAAGGGCTTAAATCTGAAAATCTACACACCCTTCAAATTATACAAATGTCACTATGCAAATATTTCTGAACACAACTGTATTTATTTACGCTCTTCACATTGTGTCTTTAGTCTACATTTACCACATACACCAGGGAATGCATCCAGCACAGATACTAGATGGAACCATAGACACCCACCCCAATTCACCTGACTGGTCAGTTGGGCCCAGGTGGTTTCCATCAGGGTTTCTATGAACCGTTTACGCCAAAGGCTTTTGGTTTGGGTCTAGGGATTGTCTGTGACCTGGAAGCTCTATAAAATGGGAGATATATCATTTTATGTCCGTTGTGTCTTCTATAGGTGACAACAGCTGGCTCGTCGGCAAACTTGAACCATGGTAAGATAGCAGGCCTTCTGACTGAAACCTTTGGCATGGTGAAGAGGGAGCTGGATTCCTTAAAAGATGATGAAGATCGTGAGGTTGCAATGCATGAAGATTTGTCTCCGCAGCATGAGGATTGCAGGGAAGATCTTGATCCTTCAGTATCGCACGGGTCTCAGCCATTGGGCGATGATAAGACCCTTGCCCTCCTTCAGCAGTACTCCGAACTATTACTTCAAGCAGTGGAAAAGAGGATGGATAAGAAACTTTAATCAATAAAGGATGAACATATGGAATACATCATCATTCACACGGGGGTTGTTCTTAATATTAAAAAAAAACAAAAAACACTGCAAGCCAAAAAATTTTAAGCACTAAAATGAGAAAAAAAATATCTAAACTGTTGTGTAAATCTGGTAAACCTGCGAAAGTGGGCATGGATCTGAGTTACTGCACCTCCTGCAGACTAGCAGCACTTCCCCTCTTCTGGATGGTTTTGTCTGTCTTGGCCCGGACAAGGAGTTCTGTTTCTGCTTTCAGTTACTCGCAGAGGCACAGAACTTTCCAATAACGAATGATAAAACCTATGACATTATGCAGGTTACCTGCACAGTGGAGGCGGCCATCATGTGAGCTGAACGAACAGTATCACGGCTGCCTTCACTAGAAGTAGGAGACCTGTGCTCTGAATCAGAGCCTTGAATAAGTATTATATTTGTGCATTCTATATATTTTTTAAATTATTGATTTTAGCTTTAACGATTTTGTGTTTTTTAAATGTTTTGCTCCCTCAAAAAAAAAATGGTTCATTTAATTGGTTTCTGTATGAAGTCTGTAAAAGTGTCCAAGAGCTGGATTCTGGATGTGGTGCTATACCCCCCCACATACCAATTCAGCCCCATTGCACTTATAGTAGGAGGATTGCTGATTAGGGGAGTAGCTGAGAAGTGTAAGAACATATCCCAGATCTCACCTTTGGTTGCTGCACATAGAGCATTGTTTTGCAGCCGTCTTGCTTTCCCCCACATGCACTATGATCTGTGCAGACATTTGAAATCTGGTGTATGCTGGATAGCTGTACCACATCCAAACTCCAGCCTATGGACTATTACTTTGAATTAAATAGACTCACTATCTTTTCACAGTCCTGTCTGAGAGCAGCATAAGGTAGTGCTATGCCTGCTGTATGTATCTGTGCAGTAGTTTGGGTGAAACCTGCATTTTATCATTAGAAGCACATACATGAGGGCTATAGGAAGTAATCTTCAATATTCATGAGCTGCAGGGTAACTCCGTCCGCCCGTTGGTGACGATAATAAGTGGACAGCTGTCAGTAAGTGACTGGAGGGCAGGCTGAGTGGGGCCACAGCTCATGAATATTAAGGACTACTTCCTGTAGTCTTCTGTGTCTGGCTGCAACTAATAAAATACAAGTTTCTCCCAAACTCCTGCACTGATACCTCCACAGATATCACTATAATCAATGAACCTGTCACTACCTTGTGTTGCTTCGATGGGGCTGCAAAAAGATGGTGACAGATTCCCTTTAACAACTCCTTTTAAGACCTTGTGTACTTTTATGCCTTAGCCATAATGGGTTTACATCTCACCTATTATAACAGTGTCAGGAACTACCCGTTAGCAGAGGATCATGGGTGGTCAAGACTTACCAACCTGGTATCACAAGATTGGAATAAACCTATCTTGAAAGCAGATGCATCAGGTCACGCTGCCATTTCTAGGGCTAAACAGTGTATATAAGATTGCAGCCTGTTCATCTTAGTGCACAAACTGCCACTTAAAGCCTTATCTGTATGAACATTAATGGGATTTGAGTATTTAGTCCTCTCGCTCCACATATGGTTGCTATCATAACTTGCTGCTGATGGGTCTTCATCCAATGCCGGCAGTTTGTTACTGGATCTTGCATATAGGGAGTATGGTTTACAGGTATGGTCAGATTGCTTCTTTATGTTCTGTTTCTAATGTGGGTTGCATGTTTGTTCGTTTTTTTTCTTTGCTATGATGCTACTAACGTTCAATGTTTTGAACCAAGTTTGATATGGGTCAACAGTTTTATATATGGGGGACAGAAATCCTCCTGAATTTTTTTTCTTTTTTGCGGACCATACACCAAGTTGGAAAAATAGTCTACGGTTCAGGAGCCCATTTAAAGGGTTTGTCTTAGGGGTGGTTCTGATATACCTTCATTGTCTGGTTACTCTGGGTCTGACCACTGTGAGCCCATCAGTCACTAGTACGGAGTGTTGGTGACCATAGGAAAGCTCGGCTGTTTCGAGGCAGCCATATAATTCGGCATTGACTTGAATGGACTGTGGAGAAAGCATTAATGGCGCCTATAGGATATAAAGTCGCTTGCACGATATGAAGTCACTTTCTTCTAGTGACTTGATGGTGGTTACAGCAGTCAGACATAAGTGAAATATCCTAGTGAAATGCCACCAGAGACAACCCCTTTAACTAGCTCTACAATGAGGACTTTCTTGGGCATGAATAGATAAAAAACAAACCAAAAAGTTTGCTGCCAGTAGCACATTTTTAGTTCATTGGATGCCTTTCTTCAGGGATTCATCTGCTATCCTAAGCTTCGACTCTAAACTGTTGAACACGTTTGTCTACTGCGCATTTCATTTCCCTATGGGTAAAGTTCTACACGTTAAGCGTGATTTATTTTCTTCTTCGCATCTGTGAGGACATTGATTGTACACTCAAGTTTACTCCAACACCCTCTTATTCAATCTGAATGGGGGCAAAAGCCAATCGGATTCAGTTTAAAGCAAAGCACCCTATTAACAACCTACAGATTCACCTGACCCCTCAGTAACTTCTCTGCACGGTGTTGTTTGTTTAGCTATGTAGGTTTTAGCTTTTTCCTTTTTTTCCTAGTTGATTCCTGTAAGTTGTAGGTGGTATTTTTAAGTGTTCTTTTCATTGGAAAGTATAGAAGCATGTGCGGTTATGACATAGCAGGGATGGGCTCTTGCAGTTTTTGCAAGCTTATGCTATGCATTGGTGCGGGTAGAACTGTGTTTAAAGTAATGTGCTGGTGTGGGAAAAATAGACGGAGGCTGGTCCTCTAATAGCAGAAACTAGAAAGTTTAATTGTTTTTTACAAATGGGTTTTTTGCGTTTTAAGATCTTAGTCGAAGCCAATCGAATAATATTTACTAAATGCCAAATGGGCACCTGAACTGTTGAGATGCATTGATAGACACGTAATTGTATGTGCAGTTTCTGGAAATGGGTTTGCTTTGCACTGTAAAACCATTTTTCTTGATATTTCAATCATTACTGATGTCCTTGTAGGTGTTTTTATAGGATTCTGGGCTATGCATTTAAGCTCCCCCCCCCCCCCCCACAACCCAACCCACTATTTACTTTTAGGGCCCTCACAAGCTAGATCTTCAATTTAACATTCATACCTGCATGATAGTAACTATATGTCCATGGAAGGCGGTGGGAAACGGAACCTACACTTAAGTGGTTTGCCTACTTTCTTTTTTTTCTCTTACAAATATTACTTAAAACTAGTTTACGATTGCCCTGAACTTGTCAGGAAACTGAGCCATTTTTTGTAAATAGTAAACTCCACCACCCCTCAATCTCTAGACACACTAATGGTCAAGTTTGTGGTATGCTGCCAGTGTTTTTGCATATATTTAAGGAGGAAAAGTGTCTTTTAATATATAAATGATGATATTTCACAAAGATCATAAAGAAGGTGCCATTAGAAGTAGACTGGAGCTCGGACCTATCCACTGGTTCCAAAATTAAAGTGGTCACAACTCTTTGCTACACACTTAAATATCTGGCGGGCATGTCCGGTATGCTGCGCCTAGTGTTGGAGACTTGGCATGGTTAGAAATCTCTTTACTAGCTCCGAAGAGATTCAGCTGCTTGACAACCTGCCACAATCTATTTTATTTGGGTATCTGTGTGGGTGAAAAGTCATGGTCCTCCACCAATGGCATCTCTGTCATGTCTTTGTGATATATTATAAGTTAGGTTAAGATGATACATAGGTAATTGAACCATGAGATCGGTTACATCTGTGGGGCAACTCGGTCCAATATGCAGCATCTTACATGTAATACGCTGTTGAAAGTCCAAGTCCAAATAAGATTGCTGACCTTACCCATACCAACGGGACAGTAGATGGAAACTGGTCTCTTAATTCTTATGGCTTCCATCTACAGAGTTTGGACTTTGCTGATATCTATGTATTGCTCTTGTAAATAGTGTAAGATAAAGAGAAAAAGGTCCTAAAGTGGTTGTTGTCAATATCAAGTTTTCGGAGCATGGTAATGAGATGCATGGTAATGTCATATAGAGAATGCTTAACTCATAAGCTGCTGCATGCTTGTCATTCACTGTAGGCACTACAACGGGGGGGGAAAAAAAACAGCAGCTCCCAAGCTGATGGGAAGGTATAAGACCCTAGGCTAGCAGCGTATGCTGGTGGTGGTAGATCATCAATTGGCAAAGGGAAGTTTTCATCAAGTTGCCCCAAACGGCTCCATTGTTCACTACAGCAGCTACCGTTATGGTACAGCATACATACGCTCCAGTACATTTTTATACTTTAATATACGGGAGGAGAATACAATTTTGAAATGCTTTTTTTATTCGATTGGAGCAATTGTTACGTTTTTGTTTTTTCGCACTGTGACTTGCCTCTTTCTCATATTTACGAGGAAGAATGGGCTGTTTTTTAACTGTTCCTTTGTATTTCATGTCTTAAATTCAATAAAAGTGTGAATCTTTTAGAACTTTGTTCTGTTTAAATCATTCAAAAATGTTTTCATTGTCATGTACAAAGTGATCATTATGACAAGTCCTTAATGCGCGCACACAATCACCTTCTGATATCAGATACGTCAGGTACTGTTGGCCCAGAAGCTGAGGCCGCCTCTGATCCCTAGAACCATTTGACCTTGTCAGACATGGGTCCTGTCCACTCACCAGAGAAGCTGTTGGGCCATTATACTCTGCAGAAGAAAGCCTCAAGCTCACTGGTGTCATGTTGTATGGATCTGTAACACACTGCCTGTATTGTATCAATGTTTATACAACGTATCCATCATCAAAGATCTGAAGGGGGACTTCTCTTCTGTAAATCTCCTATGATAAGGGAGACAGCACCCTGATGGCTGCACCACTCCTTCCCCTATTCTAAAAGTTGCATGATACTTTTACATTTACATTTTTTTTTTTTTTTTTTTTAAAGGCCATATCCACATGGCTGATATTTCGACACGCATTCTGTCCTTGTCAAAGATGGGTAGAAGTCTCAAGTAAAAAGAACCCATTCATTTGAATGGGTTCATTCACAAGCAATTTTTTTTGCCCTCATCCCCCCCACTCTTACTAATGGTGTCTTTGAAAAATAAACAGCATGCCCTTTTTTTGTGAGTGTTGCATGAGAATAGGCCATGTGATGTGCGATGTCCCATACCTCACTCCATGTGATACAAGTTTAGGCACAACTTGCTCTTGGTTGTGATAGTGGGATAGTATGATTCTTAGTATTGGCCTCCATTTTATATTTTCTCTCTACATGCCATTCATGTTTCATAAAAGATTTTTTTCTTGAGTGCAGCATATTATAGTGACAGACCCAGTTTACCACCATTACTTTTCAGCGTACTTCACTAACTAACAAAATGCAAAGTGAAGGAAGAAAAGAGAAATCTAAATCAATATTTGCCCCCCCCCCTTCCTCTCCCCTTCACAACATCAATACTTCAAATACATTTGCACACAGTTTGTGAAGGAACTTGGCAGGGAGGTTGTTCCAAACACCTTGGAGAATTAATCACACATATTCTGTGGATGTAGGCTTGCTCAAATCCTTCTGTCTCTTCATGTGCCCCAGACAGACTGGATGATGTGAGATCAGGGCTCTGTAGAGGTCATATCACTCAGGACTCCTTGCTGTTTATGCTGAAGATAGTTCTTAATGACATTAGTCATATGTTTGGGGTCATTGTCCTGCTGCAGAATACATTTGCCTTCTCGATGGTATTGCATGATGTATAATAAGTATTTGTCTGTACTTCTTAGCATTAAGCCCCAGACTTGCAAGAAGCCTCCCCCATGCTTCACCATTGCCTGCAGACACTCATTGTAACGCTCTCCAGCCATTTGGCAAACAAAATACATTAAGGCCCCATGTCCATGGGGAAAATGGATTTTTAAAAAATCTGTGTGGGTCTCCCACGTGTACGATCCACGCCCATTTGGCCTCGTGGCTGCAGGATTCTATACTGAGAAACCGTGCGTGCCCGTGGACATGAGGCCTTAGATTTTTGACTTTTCAATCCAGAGCACCTGCTGTAATTTTTCTGCACCCAGTTCCTATGTTTTCATACTTAGTTAAGTCACTTGTGCTTGTTTCTACATTGAAGCTATGGCTTTTTGACAGCAATTCTTCTATAAAGACCACTTCTGGCTCGACTTCTCCAAACAGCAGATGCGTGCACCTGGGTCCCACTGGTTTCTGCCAGTTCTGAGCTGCTGGCACTGCTGGACCTCTTCCAATTTCAAAGTGAAGTGCAGTATGTTGACACACCAAGTATGGGTGGAGACTTTGTTTTGGCAGGGGTAGAATGCCCACAGGTGCTGATTGGCTGGCAGGCACACACCTTTACAGAGCCACGCCCACACCACCTCCTCCAGTTGTAGAGAACCTACTACAGGGACAACACTGGCCATCACCACTCGGGAGCCAACATGGGATAAGCACGTCCATAGAAGTCGCTGCTGGCTCAGCACTCCCTTCCTGCAGGCTGCAGCTGGGCATCTCCCCAGCCGCCATACCGGATGGCCATTCTCATGGAAGGAGAGAGCTGGGCTGATGCCTGAGTCACAGGGTCCATCTGCAGCATCCTGACTGCTCAGTCAGGAAGGAAGGCGAGCAGCCGTTGCCCGCCAGCAGCCACTTCTGTATTGGCTATGCTGCTGCTCCTTCTGCCCTCAGGATGACTAAGGGCGATGACTGCAGCTTCCAGCCCAGACTACCCTCTCGGTGCTGGCAGCGGGATGAAGAAAAGCGATGACTGCAGCTTCCGGCACAGAGTACCCCTCTCACTGCGGGACACATGTCCTCCTCACAAGGGGCAAGAAAGTTGGGAGCTGTGTGTGTCCGTCCGTCTGGCCAGCCAGCCAATCAGCAGCTGTGGGCATTCCCTGTACCTCACCCCTGCCAACCCATGTTTCCACCCATACTTCCGGTGGAGACCTGGTACACTAATACCGTGAACATAGGTTTCATGCACTGGTCTTAATGTTTGTCAGGGCGCAATGCACCTAATATGATGTGCATACCTTTTCATATATTAGGCGCATCGTAGCTGCTCTGTGTGACTAGACAAAATTGACACCAGGTTCTGACATATGCCTTTTCCCTTCGTCATCATGACAGCATACACCTGGAGGTTGCTCACCTGCTGACCTGATGGGACAGGAAGAGGCAGAACATAAAAAGCACCTCCCCTCCACCAAACACCAGTGTTTTTCCTGTCCCTTCAGGACAGCAACGGCAGAGCTCCAGCGACGCTGTCCCATGCCGGAGGAGGACTTACCGGCGAAGCGGCGGCGTTTTTCTTCGGGCAGCCCCGGCAACCCCAGTGGGAAGGACCCCATCTGGGCGCTTTCCGGGGACTGCGTGGGCCGGGGTCCAAGTACGGGCTGCCGGCACAACTGCGGCCGTCATTTCAGGCGGCGGCCGCCATCTCCGGTGGGCCTGGGTCCAAGGACGGACTTTCCGGCGCCACCGCGGTCGCCAACCAGGCGGCAACCGCCATCTCTGGGTCCCGGCTGTAGCGGGCGGAACACAAGGAGTGTGACGCCAGATGCTCCAAGAGGGCGTGGCCTTGATGGAGCGCACAAAGGGGGTGTGGCCTGGCGCGGCTTGGCGCCAAATTCAAAATGTAAAGCCCCTGCACCAGGGGAGTCGGCTGGTGTTTTGTTTTTTTCACGCTAGGAATCGATTCTAAGGACAGGAATGGATCCCACAAGCGCAGGATGTCGGCCAAGAGAGGACCCAGAGAATCTCCAAACTGTAAGTGGTCCTGTGGGCCAACCTACAGACACCTGCACTACACTTCCCTTACTAACAGAGCTCTCCCTTGTCACGTACGACAGGGATACTCAAAAATCTAGGGAGGCTAGGAGGAGAAGTAAAAAGCGTCCTGTATGCTTACAAAACTTCATGACTCCTATTCTAAAACATTATGCGCTTCCTGCTCAGCGAAAATTCTGCAGGAAGAAAAATCTTCCCCCATGTCTGAAATCCAGTCAGTTGTCCGGGAAGAAACAGTCCTACCTCTCGGACCTTCAACCTGGGCCCTTAGGGGCCACAAGAGGGTCTGCTCCAGCAGTGTTAGAGTCCGACTCTGACATGGCAGAAGAATTCGATCTTGTAGATCTTGGAAGTGTCGCAGGGGGAGAGAAAATATCTCGTTTAAAAAAAAAATTTAAAAAAAACGCTAAAAACCTTGCACTGTGCAGGACGTCATGTTGCGAGTCTGCTTCCACAACGTAAATCTACATTCCCTGTAAACGCCACACTTAAACCATTGATCCTTAATGATTGGAATTGTATGGATCAAGCTGCCTTAATTTCTAAAAGAATTTTAAGAGTGTCCTTTATTGGCAGACAATGAAGTGGCTATCCTTGAGGAGACGCCATCTGAGGATACGTCCCGCTCAAAGGCAACAAAGTAGACATGACCATGCGTAAGGCTTGGTCCACGTCCAGCTTCATTATAAAGCTAATACTGCGGCCACCTTGGTGGCTCGCTCTACTGCGGTTTGACTAGGCAGTCTGCTTCGGATCTCAGGCAGCCCTATCCAACACGAGCATCTCTTCTGCCAGCCCCGGTTGCCCCAGTGGGAAGTACCTCATCCGGGAGCTAACCGGAGACTGCGTGGGCCTGGGTCCAAGGACGGGCTTTCCGGCACCACTGCCGCAGTCATTCAGGGGTAAAGTAGTGGTCAAGAGACATAACCTCCAAAGATAGGTTGTGTACCCTACCCGTTCGGGGCGGCTAGTCATCAGACCCCGCAAAAAGCGCCTTAATTCCATGTCCCTCCTCTATAAACATAAGTGGGGAATGAAAAGACCGGAGGAAGCGATAAGGGTCTTACTGTGGTCCCTCAACCTGCATCTTCATGCCCGCAGAAGATTAGTTCACTTCTGCACTAGTTGGAGAAACATAGCTACTAATGGTGCCTACCACACGCTGGGAAACGATCCTAATGACAGGAATCGATCCCACAAGCGCAGGCCTGGTGACGGAGGGGTACAAGATTTGAGCTAGTACCCCGCCCTCCAAATAGATTCTTTTTTAACCTCGGACTGTGTGGGCCTGGGTCCAAGTACGGGCTTCCGGTTCTACCGTGACCGTCATCCCGGCACCAACCCTAGAGCAGGCTCTTCTTAAGGGTGAACAAATCGTGCTGGATATCGGTGCAGTTATCCCCATCCCTAAGACGGAATGGGGGAAAGGGTTTTACTCCCCTCTCTTTCTGAACCAATGGCTCCCACCGATGGAGACGATCAGAACCGCAACCCCCCTGATTGGTAGGGATAACGTTATGGCTACGATTGACATAAAGGATGAGTATTATCACATCCCCAATTATGACAACTCGCAAAAAGTTCCTAAATTTGCGCTGAGAATGGCGCCTTCCCTTTGGAATCTCCTCTGCTTCACGGAGCTTTTCCAAAGGGGTGATTGGAATGGTAGCCTTTCTGCACAATCGCGGGATTATCATCCCCCATCTGAAAGGGGGCATAGCTCAGTAGATGGTTTCCGGCTGGTGGCAGATCCCCTCACTATTGAGGTCATACTGGGGGTCCACGCTTCAGCTGTCTAAGGGTCTGAGCTGGATCAGTAATGATTTGAAATCCAACATGGATCCGGACACCAGGAAAAAATTCCTAGGAGTCATTTTGGATTTTCGTCTCCAATGTTCATCCCTTCCTCCTCTAAGGAAACAGCTCATTCTAGAGAATGTTCTGCTCTCTATAAAAAATCTACAGTTTCAATAAGAGGTGATGCGGATCCTGGGGCTAATGACTTCATGTATTGGAGTGGTTCCCTGGGCCCAATTCCACAGCAGTGATCTTCAGACACTTATCCTCCAGAAGGGGGACAAGTCAGTCCTCACTTGACAGGACAATCCCTATTTCCACTAGGGCTAGATCCTCACTCCGCTGATGGTTGTCCTCAGACAGCCTTTTAATGGGGTAACTGATAACTGATGCGATAACTGATGCCAGCGCAAAAGGGTGAGGCGTCACCTTTGAAGGTGGCCATATACAGGGTACTTAAGACCCTCATGAGAGATCCAGGTTATCTAACGTTAGAGAACGTAATGAGGTTTGGGAAACCAGACGTAGCCTGCAAACTGTTTAGGGATGAAGCATGTGAGGATTTTTTTTACGATAACATGATGGCAGTGCCACTCATTCGCCACCAGGGTTCCACCAGGAATCCTCTACTTCAGCATTTGGCAAGAAGGTTCCTTCAATGGGCGGAACTCACAACTAAGTAACTGTCGGCCTTCCGTATAAAAGGGGCCGAGAATTCAGTCGCGGGCTTTCTAAGCAGGAAGAAAGTAGACGCAGGAGAGTGGGGACTCCATCCCGAAGTGTCTAGCCTGCTCGGGACAAATAGGGGGCACCCAAAATAGTTTTGTTTGCGTAAAGCGCAAATACCAATTGCCGTCTTCTCTTTTCCCGAGACTCGGAGAAACAAGCCTTAGGCACGGGCGCCCCCTCTCACCCCTGGGTTTGGGACTTAGCTTGCGCTTTTTCCCCTTTACCCCTGATTCCGCTACTCCTAAGAAATTACTGCAGCCAGGGCTGTCAGTAACGTTAGTAGCGCCTTATTGGCCCAAAAGACCTTGGTTTCCTCTCCTGAGATCTGTCAGTGGGAGAGCCTCTCCATCTTCCGTCAGGACTGGACCTATTGCTGCAGGGTCCTCTCCTCTACCCGGAGGTTCACAAGTTCAGGCTTACAGTCTGGATCTTGAACGGGTAAAATTCTTAGAAAAGGGTTTATCATCTAACGGGGTTTCCACTATGTGCGAGAGCCTTATGCCCTCGACGGAAAAGATTTATCCCAAAGTCGGGAAAAAATTCTCAGAATGGATGTGTCAGGACATCCAATCAGACATTCGTAAAAAATTTAAATTTCGTCCAGGCAGGCCCGTATAAAGGGCTGAGTCCAGATTCCCTCAAAGCCCAAGTAGTGGCTTTGAGGGCATTCTTTGATCTCACGCTTGCTGAGCACAAGGGGATCAGGAAATTTCCTAGGAGAGCGAGTAGACTGCATCCATTCATAAAGCTGATGGTGCGCACCCCCCCCCCCCCCCCCCGGGATCTGACTATAGTCCTTCAGGCCTTCTGCGATTTTTCCCCCGTTTGAACCTATTAGAAACCTATCCATCGCCTTGCTGACGTACAAGGTAGCCCACCTTGTGGCAGTTATGTCGGCTATGTGCGTGGGTGAAATTCAGGCCCTTTCGCAAAGGGCCCCATATATGACTATGCACCCTGATGAGATCGTATTCTCCTTAGACCCTTCCCTCCAACCCAAAGTCTTGTCAGACTTCCACGGAGGCCAGCCAATAGTCATTCCAGCCTTTGTCTAAATTTTAAAAACGAAAAGGAGCAGGGGCTCCATAATCTTGACGTTAAAAGAGCTGCATTAGTGTACCTTGAGGCAACGGAAAGTTGCAGACGTTCAGTCTCAGGGGCAGGCCAAAGGGAAGGCCACTTCTAGAGATTCAATAAGCCAGGTGGCTCAGAAGAGCCATCCAGGAGGCTTACAAGGCCAAGGGCATTCCTCCCCCAGAAGGTTTGAAAGCCCACTCTACTTGGGCGGTGGCATTTTCCTGGGCAGAAAGAGCGCACGCCTCAATCGAACAGATTTGTAACGCAGCCACGTGGACTTCTAGCCATACGTTTATTAAACCTTATAGGCTGGACATTAAAATCTAGTGAGGATGCAACCTTCGGGAGGAAGGTGCTTCAAGCAGTAATCCTTCCCTAAAAAAGCCCATGCCACTTATTTGGTATTCCTCCAGGTGTATGCTGTCATGATGGCGAAGGGGAAACGGGAATTTTTTCTTACCGATAATTCCCTTTCTTAAAGGCATCATGACAGCATACGGGCTTTTCCCCCCCTACCGACACGGTTACCCTTGTTGGTTTAAACACATGAGGTAATGTGTATGCTTATGATTTCTTTGTCTAAGGTGTGTGGGGCCAATAAAACACACCTTCTGGTTAAGTATACTGTCACTGTGGTTATTTGGAACGCACTGGTGTTTGGTGGAGGGGAGGTGCTTTTTATGTTCTGCCTCTTCCTGTCCAATCAGGTCAGCAGGTGAGCAACCTCCAGGTGTATGCTGTCATGATGCCTTTAAGAAAGGGAATTATCGGTAAGAAAAAATTCCCGTTTTTTTTAATATCTATGCACATATGTCCAATCTACTAGAACTCAGCAGCCAATAGGATATCTCGGTATTCAGTAATGCGTCTGTACTCGCACAGATAATTTATACTTAAAATAAAATGCACAAGCTCCTCCAGCTCCAAAGAAGACTAGCGATTGATTTATTTTCCTCCCCTCACGGTTCATTAAAAAAAAAAATCCCATATTTATGAACTGTCCAGATATTTCTGTACAGTTGGCAAACCAAGGAACGGGTTTGAAGACTTAAAGTAGCTGTTGCTTATGTCTGTGTCAGATACCTCAGGACATCCTCAGATGTATTCTGGAGTTCATGACTTGACTGTTCTGGGCTTTTGTGGTGGGAGAGAGGACCTTACTGACCACCAATTTTCATTTTTACAACAGTCAGCTTATGATGCATATGCTTTTTTACAGGGCATCGGAATAATCAGCACAAGGGTCCCATTGGACCCTGGTGAAGTGATCAGCTATGGCACCCTGAGGCTTGACATTGGCCTCCACGTATGTCATCTATGGTGGCCTATAAGGGTCTCTTAGGCCAATGTAATACACTATAATACTGAATTGTGTTAAGGCAGCAGAATGCAGTCCTAAGCTCTCGCTCACAACCTGAAGGTTGCGGGTTTAATCGCCGCATGGTTCAGGTAGCCGGCTCAAGGTTGATTCAGCCTTTCATCCTTCCGAGGTCAGTAACATGAATGACTGGGGAAGGCAATGGCGACCTACCCTGAAAAAACAGTCTGCCAAGAAAACTGTCACCCTAGGAGTCAGTCACAACTCGGTGCTTGCACCAAGGGACTTTTACCTTTATTATAGGAACAATTGTTCCTAATGCCATTCAAGTTGCTTAGTGGGACATAAAATAAAAAGTAACGTTTAATTGAACAAAGAAAAAAAAAAGAGGAAGGGGAAAAAAATCCCACTCTTCACTCTTTAAAAAAAAAAAAAAAATGATGCCACAAAATTGCTATCAATGTGTTTAAGGTGAGAAAATAAGGTATAAGTAATCTATCCTCTTCCTCCTTCTGCCCTGGAACAAAAGTTTGAGTGGGTCTAAACACAATAGTGTACTGCAGTGTATTATGAGCTCTGTTCTGCTACTGTATTTATCACACATGTCCCTTTGCTAATGTTGGTTGCAGTAGACTATAACAGATGAGTCGGCAGGTGGCGCTATCCAACAGTAATGCCCATGAAGCGCGCTGTTCTCGGGGGCAGCTGACTCGTCACGTGACAGGAGCTTCGCGTATGAGAAGGAGAATGGCGGCGGATAGGGGTGCGGTGAGGAGGTGTCTGCGGGACTTCTCCGAGGAGGTCCGGGGTGAGTACTCACCGCTGTCTGTAGGTGCACGTCGCCCTGGAAATACTGCAGCCGGTTTATATTCCTGCAGCTCATGACATACAGTGAATGGAATCCCACGTGTCCGTCCTGCATAGAATGTCTACTTGCCTGCAAAGGCTGGCAGCTGCCGCTAGAGGGAGCCAGCAGCACATGTATCTCTATAGCTCCCATACACTACCTGGATAAGTCTGTACTGGATTAGTGATTGCAAGCCTTGCAGGTGAATAGATCATGCTGCTAATGTTCCGTCCGGCAGCGTCACTGCGAGAGAACAATCGCCCATGTAATTACACCATTACAAATAATGACTCACAGCACACAAAACTCTCACAATTTCTTCACTTGTGTGAATGCACCCTTAGGCCGCCTGCACATTGCTGAATCTGGAGTGCGTGTCCGCCTCCAGGCTCTGCAGCAAATGCCTCCCATAGCATGCAATGGAAAACCACTTTTTCCTGCATACGAGCAGAAATTAAATGATTCCCCCCCCCCCCCATCACAAATCAAAAACTGCATCAGAATCCTCGTAGTGCAGATTGTGACACGATTCACAGCAAACTTCACTCTCGCAATTAGAACGGTGTAATCAGATGCGGATCTGCATGAAATAGTGCGGGTTTCGGTGCAGATCCGCACTGAGATCCTCTTCTTGTAAATGTACTGTTTTAGGCTCCATTCACATGAGCGCAAATCTCGCACGTTGCGATACGCACAAAACTCGCACACATACGAACTCCATTCTTTTGAATGAAATCATACAGCTGAGTGATTTTTTTTTATTTCCTTTTTTTTTCTTACCCCCTCAGTGATGCTGGCAGGTAAAAAAAATCGGCATGTCCTATTTTTTTTCAGGACCCTTGGAACGCCTCACTCTTGTTTTCAATGGGAAAGTCAAACACATCATACACATGTGATGCGCATGTGAGTGCAATATGATGTTTCCTATGGGAAACACTTGCCGATCCTCTATGCATGAAAGTGCGGGAGGATCGTATTTTCACGCACGTTGACAAGCGCGATATCTCGCTCGCCATGTGAATGTCGCCTTGAAGAGCTTGTTTATGGTCCTCAGGTGACAAGACCATTCATCTAATCGCGCCATAACGCCAATCATTTGCTTACAAGCCTGAGATGTAATTGCATGCTGAGTTTTGCAGCAAAATAACTTCTAGGGGCTAGATTTTTTATTTATTTATTTTTTTGTGTGTCTTTAGCTGCGGAAATATTCCTCTCGTGTGAAAGGTCCTTGAGCCATGTGCTATCACGTGCCAATATGGGAAACCACAGCTGCGTGAAGTCGCTTCACCAGCATTATTATTTATGGCGCAGCCGGTTTGCGCTCTTCTGGGGTTAATACTTTTTGCTGCGCTTGGAGGCAAACTATCACAATTTCCATCACCAATAAATGTGCCAACAGCGCGCCATCATGAGTTTTCCGGTTTTCTATAGATAACTGTATCGTCTGCTAATAATGGCGCACACCGCTAAGCGTACGGTATTACATCGTCTCCGACATGAGTCACTTTTTCACAACAATTCCAAAAAATGGAACAATCAGTCCAGGAATTTACATGAATTTCGTGCCATGCAGAATTGCTAGAAAACTGTTGTGGTTAATGTGTTCTAAATCCTCACGGAGTCCGAGCCATCCTGTCAGTGAATGGAAATATCCAATCAGGGACTAAACACACCTGCAGACTTAACACAGATACTCATGGCAAAGCCATACCGTAAGATATGCCATGAATGTCTGATACCTGTAGAAACCATCTGGTAACCCCAAAATGTGTGCGCCTCTCCCAAGCTCCTTGCTTCTGTTTTTTTTGTGGCTGCCGATTTAAAGGCGGATTCTGATAGCGGAATCCGCGATCGGGCCTCCGCACGGGGGATCTGCGGCAAAATGTGGTAATTGAAAAACATGCATTTTCGATTTATTTATCGTTCACAGTCGAATACAAATTGCGTATTCTGCGAGCAGAGGAAAAATCACAGCAGGTTCTATTTTGCCGCGGATTCTGCACGGATGGCCTTCATTGGAGTCAATAGTGGCCTTACGACCTGCAGCCTATCCGCAAATGACATTGCAGATGGGCCACAGGTACCCGCGTCATCGCCCTTCGATGGCGGGGGAAAAACAAATATTTTTAAAAATCTGTACTGCGCATGACCGACAAGCGTCTGTGGTCATCCGCAATACAGAACTAGCCAGTACGCGGGGTCGCCGGCTGCAGAATCTGACTTGGCTGTGTACAGCCGGCCTAACTTTGACAGCTAAATAGTGGTGACGGTTCTTCCGTTCTCCTGAAAGCTTGGGATCCCACAGAGGACGCCTCCACTCGGAGTCCAGCTAGTTAGCTCACAGAGGATTGACAACAACTGTAGCAAAGCCTCAGCTGCGGAACATTTTAGGCTCTGTGACTTTTTTTCAGCCTCACTCTGTAGTTAGAAATAATAAATAAAATGTACCGACAAGAAGTGGAGTCTCTATTAGGTTCCTTTTTTTTTTTTTCTGGAACTGGTGAACAGTAGGGTACAGTGAGTCTTAGAAGTAACACTTGTGCTCTTCTCTCCCCAGATCTCCATGGAACAGACCGTGTCCCATATCTAGAAGAGCCGCCATCTCCCCTGCAGTTTCATAGGGACTGGCTGAGTCCAAACAGACCGTGTGTCATCCGCAATGCCTTTAACCACTGGCCAGCTCTGCACAAGTGGTCGTTAGACTATCTCCGGTACGGGAGCTGTAGTTCTAAGATATTTCAGGTATAGGTGATGCGCCTTCCTTTTTAATGTGCAGTGATCATTTTGGTAATATTATAAATCATGCCAAACATGACGTGTCGCCTGCTGGACGTCCTCTGGTTCTCCAGTCCTGCCAGCATATTCATCACTTGTTTTTCAGAAAAAACTTCTTGGCCTCTTATTGACATTAAATGACACTGGTCGACACTGAAATTATTACTGACTTAACCCCTTAGTGACCACCCTATAGTGTTTTTACGTCCTGCAGCTGCAGGACGTGTTGGAGGGAGGTATCGCCGCTATCTCCCTCCATACAGCGCGGGCGTCAGCTGTTTATTACAACTGACACCCGCGGGCAATAGCCGCGCTCGGCCGTTCGGCCGAACGCGGCTATTAACCCTTTATCTGACAGCGGCATTTAAATCCCCCGAACGCTGTTTGGGGGTCCCGCACGGCCCCCCCGCGGTGAGATCGGGGGATCCGTGTAGGTGTCATGGCAGCCGGGGGCCTAATGAATGGCCCCAGGGCTGCCTTAGCAGACTGCCTATCAAGCCATCCACACAGGGTGGCTTCATAGACTGCCTGTAAAAAAGCAGTATGACGTAATGCTACAGCATTACGTCATACTGCAGGAGCGATCAAAGCATCACATGTTAAAGACCCCCAGGGGGACTTCAAAGTAAAGTAAAAAAAAGATCAATAAAGTTTTTTAAATTGTAAAAAAAAAAAAAAAGTTATAAAAGTTTAAATCCCCCCCCCCTTTTGCCATATCCATTATTAAAAAATCTAAATCATAAAATAAAAATATGTATTTGGTATCGCCGCGTCCGTAAAAGTCCGATCTATCAAAGTAGTGCATTATTTTTTCTGCACCGTGAACGTCGTCCGAAAAAAAAAATAAAGAACGCCAGAAATGCATTTTTTAAGTTACCCTGTCTCCCAGAAAAAACGCAATAAAAAGCGATCAAAAAGTCGTATGTAGTCCAAATTGATACTATCGGAAACTTCAGGACATCCCGCAAAAAATGAGCCCTTGCTCAACTACGTCGACGGAAAAATAAAAAAGTTATTGCGCGCACAAAATGACCGCAGAAAATAATTGAAAAAAATTAAATATCTTATACAAGTACTACAGCAAAAACAATACTATATAAGTTTGGTATCGTAGTAATCGTACTGACCCATAGAATAAAAATATCCGGTCGTTTTTGTTGCAGTTTGTGCGCCGTAGAAACAGGACGCACCGAAAGATGTTGGAATGTCGTTTTTTTTCCATTTCTCTCCGCTAAGAATTTTTAAAAAGTTTTTCAGTACATTATATGGTACAATAAATAGTGCCATTGAAAAATGCAACTCGTCCCGCAAAAAACAAGCCCTCATACAGTGACTTCGATGGATAAATAAAGGAGCTACGATTTTTTTAAAAGGGAGTAGGAAAAAACAAAAATGGAAAAAAGCCTGGTCACTAAGGTGTTAAAAAGGTCCTAATCTGTAATACTTTGGTGTACTGAACATGAATATGACCATGAAAAATGTTTATTGGCCTTGTTTTGAAGGTAACCAGAGGCCTATTACTGTTGGCATACATTTCGTGATGTAAACATTTATTGCAGATTACAGAAAAAGAGGAGCCAATTTTGCACTTTGACTGTCATATTTGTGTTGAGCACATAAAAATTGATAGGAAATGACTAATTTTATTTTAGTCACATGACTTTTGTAAGAATTTGTTGACCAGTGTAATGCGATATTAATGGAAGGTCAATTAACTGCCTTGTGATGTACCCTTGGCCGAGGCTCAGTGGAAATAATACACAAGCAAGAAATTACATTAATTGCTTAGCTGTACAAATTGTATGTCCAAAAGCAGATTTCTCACCCAATTCATGATATGAAGCATATTCAGGTGTACTTGCTCATATTTGTTACCACTTAAACGTCTGTCCGCATAGACTTGGTCTCCATGAAGAAAACTACAAAGTACACCTTCCTGGAGTTTTGTGTTCAGAAACTTTTTTTCAAAACTTTGTCTGGATTGGCTTAGTTTTGAAAAGAGTTTTAAAATTAGCCTTCCAATTTTACTTTAGCTTGCATTGGAATTATTGTTATGTTATAAATCTACATATTACTACGAATAGAATGATACCTTGCACATCTTCATACGCAGGATAGTTTCTGCTATATGAATTATCAAAAATGATGGTTTTTGGTGACTTTTGGAAAATTGCGCTCCTTGTATTTCCTGACCCATCGGTCTGAAAACTGAGAATTTTATTTTTCTACATTCCAGTAACAAACAAATGTGCAAAGTTTTGTAAGAATCAGAGGTGGCCCTGTGTTGCCCCTTAAGTGATTTTGTCCTGGAATGATCCACCTACAAATAAGCCAAAAGTTTGCACCATAGAAACCTATGGAGCACAAAGTAGAAATGAAGTGAATGATTAGTGAACATCCATACTGACTTGTAGCTTTCCTTCCTTACATGAAGGGGATGTGTAGGATTGAAGACTGTAAGTGTAGCCGTCACCCCCAACGGCTATGCAGATGCGGTGTATGGCAACAGGTTTGTTATGCCGGAGGAAAGAACTATGAAATTTGTTGACTTTCTGGACATTGTAGAGAAGAGAACAACTTCCCCAGGTGTCTTCTACATCCAGAAACAATGCTCAAACCTCACCGAAGAGTTTCCAGAACTGATTGGAGATGTGGAGAGTCATATTCTATGGATGAGTGAAGCACTAGGTAAAATATATAATATATTTTTTATGGTCTAGTGAGTGGAGATTCCCTTGACTTGAGTTTGGATGTGTTGAGAAAATTAGAAACACCAACTTTTAAGCTCATGAGGAGCTACTATGACTCGAGTGTTCTGCATTCAATAAGCCAGTGGCCCTCCAGTAGTTTTTGAAACTTTACCTACAACCCTTTGTTAGGAGTTGTAGTTCGATAGCAGCTGGGAGCCATACGTTAGAGGTCACTAATATAAGGAAACTCTGGTGGTGATGTCCGTTATAGGAGGAGCAGCACTGTCCTAATGTGATTACTGCTAAAACTTGCGTTTCTAAGTTGAAAACACTAAATTTTGAGCAAGGGAGACTGTAATTAGTTTTTTGTTTTGTTTTTTGCAAATCACATAAATGAGCAACACACAAAAAATACAATTTATGAAATAATGTAACCAATTAAAAAAAAAAGATAATTTAAAAAGCACTCATGTATATTTCCCTATATTAGCCAAAATTCATTTTATTAAATACAAAAACTAGCCCACAAAAGAACAAGCAGTTGAAGTTAAAAACATTTAAAATGCAGAAAACAGACTTTAGGCTGGGTTCACACAGGGCGCGATTCCCGTCGGAAAGCTCGTGGTTTGGCCGCAGCAAAAACCGTGAGAATTCCGCTGGGAGAACCGCCGCGGTTTAAGCTGCGGCGGCTTTGAAGCGGCTCGGCCATAGAGGAGAGCGCGGCCGCGACGTAAATAAACAAAAAAGGAAAGGTAAATAGACATGCTTAATCTTTTAAAACCGCGGCTGCGGCCGCCGCAGCCGCGGCTTCAACCGGATTTACCGCAGCGGATTAGCCGTCCCGTGTGGACGAGATTTCTGAGAAATCTCATCCACATGGCTGGCTAATCCTGAGATTAGCGGCCGCGGGCGGATCTGCTGCGGCAAATCCGCCCTGTGGGAACCCAGCCTTAGGCTTCTAGGAAAGACAGAGACCCCCACGTGGATTGAAATTATTAGGTGGATATGAAACACGTCAGTAGAGCATAATACAGTGTTTCCCCGAAAATAAGACCTACCCCAATTATGAGCCCTACCCTGATTTTTTTATTTTTTTTAATTTTTTTTAAGGATTTGGGGTGGGGGTGTTTGAAATATAAGCCCTTTCCCGAAAATAAGCCCTGGTTGCACTACATAAAAAACAAAAATACTCAGATTGCAGGCTCCGTCAGTCTTTCGCTGCTCTCCAGGCACTCCGGCAGTCTTCCGTGTTGTCCTTGGCAGTGACAGAGCATTCTCTTCCTGGTAACATGGGTTAAGTACCCTGCAGTGAGAGGGACTGGGACAGCGCCTGCTAGCTAAGCATTAAGACCCACCCACGCCCGAAAATAAAACACTGTGCCTCTTTTGGGGCAAAAATGTATATAAGACAGTGTCTTATTTTCAGGGAAACACGGTACGTCACTAACTACAAAATAGAATAAAAGTGGCAAAATAAGGCTTAGAATACAATATCAGACAATGTTAAAGAAGGTAAGTAGAACAAAAAAGCTGCAGCAGTGAAAAGTAATGAAATTTGCTCCTATCGCCGCTAATCCGGCTTCATCAGCTATCTGTATTTTTCGTTATGTAATTTAATTTTGATCATTGCAAAAATATACTTGTTTTATATTGGAACAGGGAAGCGTCCCGATGCTGTGAACTTCTGGCTGGGAGAATCTGCAGCAGTAACATCCTGTGAGTAGACATGCATTAGTGCTGGTAAAGGGGACTTCTGAGTTTCTTCTCTGGTATTAAACCCTGCTGACCATGGCTGAAAATAATTTTACAATGTCGATACTTCCCAGGTCCGCACATGTCCAGCGCCACAGCTACATTCTCGATGCCAGGTCTATGTTAGCGGGCTGTTGCAGCCAATCGGAAAAGTCCAGCCTCATCCAGTGTAAAATATAAAAGCAAAGCTTTATTTCATGAGTTTAGAGATGGTAAGATCAGGACATCCTGGTTGGCCGAGTCGTTTCAAACTCGTTGTACATGGACAGCAGCACACTGACTGACGCATTCTAGTATAGGGCTATTCAGACATGCGTTTTTACACATACCATGGTCCATATAAAAAAAGAAAATTGCAGTATGTACTATTCTGCTCTGATTTCTTGGATGACTGTCACACATTCAGGTAGAAAAAGAGGAATGATCAGCATTCCAAAAAAAAAGATATATCCGGACAAAAGGGCCATTTTTTTGCAGCCTGAAATCTGCCAAACTTATCTTAAAGGAGTTGTCTGAGAAATAAAAAAAAAAAAGAATAGTGAAGAAACCCAGTGTTTTCAGTAGTATAAATATAAATAAATAAAAGTATGCAGGAATCTTAAGGCCGGCTTCACACGAGCGTGACGGGCTCCGCAGCGGAATATTCCGCAGTGAAGCCCATCACGGCGCCCCCCCAGAGACCCCATACTTACCAGCGGAAGATAGCATGAAGACGCTTCCCCGCCCACCGCCGTCGCGTCATATGACACGCCCACCGCGTCACATGACGCGGCCGGCCGTGTCACGTGACGCGCCGGCCGCGTCATATGACGCGGTAGGCGGGAAAGCGTTTTCACGCTATCTTCCGCTGTGTTACAGCGGGAGATAGCGTGAACGGACGGCTTCCATTGACTGCAATGGAAGCCGTCAGCGCGTACACCCGCGGCAAATAGAGCATGCCGCGGGTGAGGACGGGAGATTTCACGGTGCGGAATTCTGCGGTGGAATTCCGCATCGTGAGCATTGTGCTATTAGGTTCAATAGAACCTAGTAGCAGCGGGCAACGCAGCGGATTTTTGCCGCGAATTTACGCGGCGTAAATCCGTTCGTGGGAAGGAGGCCTAACTGTTTCATTTAGGGGACCATGACTGGGGAATGGAAATGGCAGGTAAACACAGAACTCCTGCTTGGATGTATCATGTCAGAACAGAGAGCTGAGCTTCTATTCAAGCTCTGCTTGATCATCTTCCTGGCAGTAATGGTTCCCTCCACTAGTAACCCCTGTGATGGAGGACAAACTACAGTAGTATGTATTATCACTGCTGCGGTAAAATGTCTGCTGTGTCAGTGAGCCGGAGGAACACAAAGCTTTTACATGTGAAGAGGCAGAGAGCACCGAGGAGGCCGGCTGCTGTGAAGGAGGTGTCTGCTAGTAGAGGAGCAGCAGCGCTGGTATCTCCGCACTGATAACGCCACACACTACTGCTTGTCTTCTTTCACTGGGTTTACTAGTGCAGAGAATCATTACTGACAGGCAGCGGAGCAAGGAGAGCTTAGATAGGTCTTCAGCACTCTCTTCTGATGCCACTCCTCTGTGTTTAGCAGCCATTTTCAGTACCCAATGATGGTCACCCTAGACAAAATAAGTAGTTAGAAATAGCTAAAGATATTCAGGGATCAATTCATACTACTGAATATGATGTATCACTTTTTTTCTATTTCTCAGACCACCCCTTTAACTCTTTCCAGTCCAATTTTGGATTCAGGGTTACCTAAAAGGCTTTCTCTTTTTTGCTGTTGTACAACGGTGCCATCTGCTGGCTAAAGCCAGTGTGTGTGCACCAAATAGGCTCCGACAGCAGAGTGGCTGGCAACAGACGGTAAGAATACCTTGTCGGGTGTCTTCTGACATTGCAGCTGTACAAGCATCAATCAGAATGTAGGAAGATGTCAGACAGTGGATTGGAAAGGGTTAATAAGGCCTTAGGCTGAATTCATGCACAGCAGATTTGTTGCAGAAATTTCTGCAATTCAAATTTAGTTTTACTCATCCGAATAGGTCTATTATGAGCAAATGGATTTCTGCACACCGCATCCAGACAAATATAACAGCTTCAGACATTTCTGCAACAAATCTGCCTCATAGGCATTCACCCTTTGGGGCTCTGTGAAACAACCATGTTCTAGTTTAGTCGGGTCCAGCTACTGGGTCGACTTCCAATCTCTTGAATGACTGGTTTCCATTCCCTGTTCTGGGTGGAGAATTGTGAACTACCTGAGAGATCCTGCTCCATTGTATCAGATGCATTTTAAAAAATGTGAATTAGTTTCATTACATTTCTCACTTCAGATGGATACACAACAGCAATGTCTGATTCAAGTGGAGGCCATACATTTTGGATTTATCCAGTCACTTATTTCTTTTGACAAAACAGAAAAAAAAACCTGGCCATCCGCGTTCTACTATTTTTGACATTAGTAAATTAGCATATTTCCTGAAAGTGATTCTGTGGCTGAGGTCGTGTCATTTTCTTACAGTGCATAAAGATCACTATGAGAACCTGTACTGCGTCATTTCAGGAGAGAAGCATTTTATTCTTCACCCACCAAGTGACCGCCCTTTTATACCGTATGGTACGTTTAGTTTAAACATGTATGTCAGTCTACATAGAATTATGATTCTTCTGTATGCTACAGTATTTTACTAGACTTTGTATGCTGTACTTTACATTTCTAAATGACTGTCATCATACTGTTATTCAATAAGAAGTAGTCCGTGACTATAAGGCCGGTTTCACACAGGCGTAAGCACATTTGCACACGCCTGAGCGCTGTGTTTTTGCAAAATGTACAGTGATTTTTTTTTGCGCGCACATCGGCATATTTTACTGTCCTTTTTGCACTCGCATATTCATTGGCGCATGGCAAGCAAACGCACTGTGTCCTCTCAGCCTTCTTTTTTTTGCAAGCTAAACATTTCCAGATCCTTTAACCGTTCCTCATAGGACATGATTTGCAGACCGCTCACTATCTTGGTAACTCTTCTCTGAACTTGCTCCAGTTTGTCGAAACTGTTGGAACTATTCGTGCTTGTCGGATGATCAAGCAATCCTGTCTACTGGTGGTCTATCGGGGGTCCTGAGCCCAGTCGCCTTGTGTGTCCTCACCCATCCACTAGTCCTAACAGTCCGGTCAGAACGGCCTGGGTGGCAGCAATCCGTCAATACAACCATCCAGCTTCTCACATCCCAATAATGCACCCCCTCTCAAACTCTGTCAACCAGGTGAAATCTCTTCTCTACATCGTAGAGACGTCTAGTGGTCAACAAGCTCTACACAAGTGGAAGAAGAGGTCACTGCACACAAGGAGCCTCTGAGAGCCTTTATAGGCCAAGGGGGAACCACTTGTAGGGCCTCAGGTAGCAAGACCGTTCATCTAATCACCACAACTCTAATCATTTACATATCTGAGATGGAACTGCAGGACAAGTTTTGCTACAAAATGACAACTTCTTCTAGGGGCGTGATTTGTTTTAGTTTTTTTTTTCTCAAAGAATTAATAACTTTTTGTATGGCCTCACCTGCTGTTTCTCATAATGAATACATGACTGTAACCTCACTAGTTTTGTATTTATGTTTTAGAAACATATCAGCCGGCCACATATAAAGTTAATGAAGACGGGACATTTGATGTTATAGACCAGGAGTCTGTAGACAAGGTAAATCCTAGATGTCTGTCTACCATTACATTACACTAGATCTATTTACCTCCAGGAGGTAATGGGACACATTCGGAAGGAGACCCCATCAAACGCTACTGGAGATTACCTTTAAAAAAAAAATAGCTTTCTTCCGCTTTTGTAATTTTTGTCATTGCTCCCCAGCAACTATCAGCAGAACTGGTACCATGATGTTAGCCTTGTGCAATAATTTGCACATAGACACCATTGATATCTTTTCTGGCTACTCAGAAAATTCCCAATGGCTCCTGAATCAATGTAACTATTTCTTAATGTCGCTGCGATTCAGTCGTCATTCAGCATGGAGATCTTTCTAACGTTTTACTAGTAAGTCATTGTATTAACGGTGTATTAATGTATGATGGTTGGCAGTGTCTTGTTCTTCCTTAGGTACCTTGGATTCCTGTTGACCCGTTGCAGCCAAATCTGAGTTTGTATCCAGAATATGGGGAAACACGGCCTCTGCATGTGACTGTGAAGGCCGGGGAAATGCTCTACCTCCCTTCTCTTTGGTTTCATCATGTGCGCCAGTCTCATGGTTGTATAGCAGGTGAGGCATTCTATATGTACAAGTGAAGCATATAGAGCGCTCAAACTTTAGTTTTGGAGTCAGCTGTCCTGTTTTGTTCTTTTTCTCTCCTGTCTAAAGTCATCTGGCAAGTTGCAGAACTTGTTGGCAATTGGAGAACATATAAGGGTGTAGTCACATGTGGAAGATACGACTTTTATGTGGCTGTCTCATTGATCAGAATGGGGCTTGCAGATATTTGTGCACAAGTTGCAGAAACAATCCGAGTCAGCTGTCAAGATATTTTTTTTCCATATACAAGCATTTCTGCAGCATATCTACTAGGTGTGATGCATGCCCTAAGACGTTCCTGAAGTTGACTGTAGGGAAAATGCTGATATGACATGACTTGATTTTCTCCCAGGGCCACTGGACACATTGATCTATTCTGTATATTTACATGCTTGTCTTTTCCTTACATAGTGAATTACTGGTACGATATGGAATATGACATCAAATATCATTATTTTCAACTCCTGGATTCTCTCACTAAAGCTGCAAGAAGCTCATGAATGGATCATGAAGATTAACAATGGTTAGAAAAAGCCTAAGGCCTCATGTCCACGGGGAAAATCAGATCCGCTGCAGATTCTACATGTAGAATCTGCAGCGGGTCCCTCCTGCCCCGCGGACATGAGCGCTGAAAATAAGAATTTAAAAGTATTTACCATCCGGCGCGGGCGGAGAAGATCAGCTGTTCCTCACGGCCGGATCTTCATTTTCGGCCGGCGGATGAATTCCTGACGCCGGCGGCACGTCGCCGGCACGTCGCCGACGTGCCGCGCGCATGCGCCGGGCACATCCGCCGAGCCGAAGCAAGGAAGATGCGGCCGTGAGGAACAGCTGACCTTCCCCGCCCGCGCCGGATGGTAAATACTTTAAATTCCTATTTTAGGTCTCCCGCGGATCCGGACGGCTTCCATAGGCTTCAATAGAAGCCCGCGGGAGCCGTCCCCGCGGGAGACCCGCACGAAAATGGAGCATGGTCCGGATTTTTCCATGCTCCATTTTTTTTTAAATCCCTTTTATTGACGATCCGCGGGTATTTATCTACCCGCGGGTGGTCAATGCATCCCTATGGGATGCGGATCCGCATGCGGGAGATCCGCTGCGGATCTTAAATCATATTTTGCCCGTGGACATGAGCCCTAAGCATCCAGCTGCCACGAGATAGGTGTGAGAGGCGAAGCAAACAGACACGGCTGAACTAAGTACATATAGGTATTGGAGTATTAAGAAGGACTATCTGAGTGCTGTCATGTTGCCTGGATGTCCTAGGAATTGTTTTATTTAAATATGAATATACATTGAAGAAAGACCTGGTGTGCTGCCTTTCTCAGGTATCCCATTATTGAATGTGGTGATGTGGCACCCCCGCTTCAAGTCTGAGACAGATCTAAGCAATATTTTATATATAAAGGGGGTGGATAAGTTTGTTCCCCCTTTTCAGTTTGTGTGACCTCTTCAGAACAATAAATTGTGATGGGTTCTGCTGCTAGAATATGGTGGCCACCAATGTTTAACGATCGTCCTCTAGATTGGGGGGTGGGGGGCACAATTTTTGTGGTTCAAAATGCATGCTTGTAAGCCTCCGCTGTACAGCAAGCTAATAGTAGGGTTCCCATGGGTATCCGCTTGACACACCTAAGTCAGGCATAAAAGATCACATCATAATTTTTTTTATTTTTTACAGCACCGTATGAATACACCCTGAAATAGTAAACTCCTTTACGAAAGTAAAACCACATCATCGGTATTTTGGAGCCAAAACCAGCAGTGGGTCCAAGATGAGAAGAGATGCAAATCTTTCTAATATAATTTTTTTCTGTCTAGATTCCATTCCTAGTTTTGGCTTACGGATACTGACAGAATACTGCCGTCTGAATAGGGCCTTAAAAAGGGTCATCCCACTTCTAGCTATTGATGACTTATCCTGAGAATAGGAAAAATAGAGGTCGTGGCACCATAAATGGTTAATTTTTTATAAAAACAAAGTCTTATTCATTCCATAATATAAAGGCTACATTTCAGTCAATAAATGACCCTTTTCAAGCATGACCAGCTTGAAAAAGGTTATTTTTTTAAACCGAAAAGTAGCCTTTATATTTTGGAATGAATTAAACTTTGTTTTTATTAAAGGGGTTGTCTCGCGGCAGCAAGTGGGGTTATACAGTTCTGTATGGCCATATTAATGCACTTTGTAATATACATCGTGCATTAAACATGAGCCATACAGAAGTTATTCACTTACCTGCTCCGTTGCTAGCGTCCCCGTCGCCATGGCTCCGTCTAATTTCGCTGTCTTCTGGCGTTTTTAGACGCGCTTGCGCTGTGCGGTCTTCTGCCTGGTGAATGGGTCCGCTCGTGCCGGAGAGCTGGTCACCGCGTCGTCATCGTAGCTCCGCCTCCGTCACGTGGTGCCGATCAGCCAATGAGGTGGCTGTATCGGCAGTGGAACGCGGAAGACAGAAGAAGAAACTCCACGGTGCACCATGGGAAGACCCGCGGTGCATCGTGGGAGAAGACCAGCGGCGAAGGAGAAGAAAGAAAGAAGCTGCAGAAAGCTGATGCAGGTAAGTGCAATGTGCTTTTTAAAAACTAACACATGCTTTCTTTTTCACAGGGCAGAATGCAGGGGTCCATTTAAAAAAAAAAAAATCGCTTTCGCCGCGAGACAACCCCTTTAAGAATTAACCATTTATGCTGCCACGACCTCTATTTTTACTTTTGGATTTGTCTGTGTGATCTTGGTCCTGATCTCTAACAGTGGCTTTGCATCATGAATCACCCTCTCTACTTCTAGTTGTACTTTGAGTGTTGCTGGTATTTGCAAACTTTCTGGATTATCCTGAGAATAGGTCATAATAGCAGATTGGCATGGGTCTGACACCTGGGACCTCCAGGGTTCAACTGTTTACCTGGACTGGTGTCTTCGTATACAGAGCTACAGGAAACAGACAGCTCCTTACATTACACAATAGCCTGTGTTGGTACTGCAGGTTGAGTCTTATTGGAGTGAATGAGACTCGGCCTGCAATACTAATCCAGGCTTCTGCACAGTGTATGGAGCCGTCTGCTACCTGCAGCAGAACAACTTTCTACACAAAGACACTGACCTGGGGAAAGAGCCGATAGCCAGAAGTTCCCAATTTGTGATTGGTGACCTATCCTGGGGGTAGGCCATCAGTACTTAAAAAGTGAGACAACCCTCTTTAAGGAGAATCTGTCACCACCCTTATGCTGTCGTCCCTGAGGACAGCATGAGTTAGTGATGGGGAACGCTGATTACAGCAATATGTCAGCTATACGTATCTGTGCAGTAGTTTGTCCTAAACTTACCCTTCCTGCTGCTACTTATAAAATCTATCATTTGTCCTCAAGGAGAGCACCTAGAAGGTGTGTGAGGAGACACCTAGAAGCTAAGCATGTATGGGTTCTGGCTTGGTTTTCAATTCCCAGTCATTGTTATAAGGCTTGTATAAAGAGTCCAATATTGACTTGCAGGAATGCTGCCTTCCAATAGTTGGCGCTGCAGAAGTATTGTTTCATCTCCCTTATTTGCATTAGTAGCCGCATACACAGGATTGCAGGAAGTACTTCTCAATATTCATGAGATGCAAATAATTTAAATGCAATATGATTTGTCACTAATTTTCTGTCTGTAGCTGAAATGCCTCAGTAAGGTTGTCATCTTGCCTGCATTGGAAGCATCGCTGCAGGTTCTGTGCTTTACGATTTTGCATGAAAAACTTCTTGGTGGACCCTCATGAACTGTCGGGCGCTGCCAGTGTCCAACGTGCAACTGATTCAGCAGAAGTGAACATAGCCGGATGGCCCATTTAGCCGTCTTTTGAGCTATAATCGTTGTGTGTAACGGCACTGACATCGTACAGATTTCATTAAGCCGTTGCTGATCTTTCAGTGTGCTGAAAGACGACGATGTGCCTTATCAGGAATTCACAGCGGGATACAGCTGATACTATTGGTCCAGCTCTTTTCTCTATACCTGGCACGGAGCACTCGGCTGTATAACAGCTGGGCGCTCCGTGCTGAAAATAGCTGTATGCAGAAGACAAGCGGGGACACCCTGCTTGTCTTCTGCTTCATCCTCTCTGAGCGCTGGGTGATCATCTTGCGCTGTAAATGACACAACAATGATCGCTCAAAAGAGCGACCGCTTTTGAGCAATTATCGTTGTGTCTAAATCAGCCTTAACAGTTGCCGTACTGATAATTGAACTGTTTGTCCAGTGACCACTGGTTACGAGGGACATAGCTATACACCCTTACATTGGTAATCCTGCCCACCACAAGCCCTGTCAGCATAGTGCCAGGCAAGGCAATAAAAATGAAGAAACAATTACTTATCTGCATCAGATAACATTCAACATCTAATCGTGGGGGGTCCACTGCCCAGGACCCCCACCATTCAACTGATTGAAAGAGCCACAGAATGCTGTATTTGCATAGTGGTCATTCTGAGTCCTGCAGTCTTGTCCCATTTACTTCAATGAACGTGGTTTTCAATGTGGTTGTGGTAGGCAAAAAAAACCCACAACTCTCCCCCCCCCCCCCCCCCTCCCATTGCAAATAATAGCGGAGAGGGGGCGGGAGCTCAGTGCACTGCTCCTGGCTCTTCCAGCATCCTCCCGCTGCAGAGAGGGACACCGTATATCAGCCAGGTATTCACGCCGTCTGAATAAGCCCTAAGGCTGCCTTCACACGGGCGATAAAATTGCACAAGGTTTGCACATTGTGAGACACACAAATATAAACCCCATTCTTTCGAAGGTGTCACACACATGAGCGATGTTTTCCTGCAAGGCACCGCATGCAGGAAACAAATCGCCACATGTTCTATCTTTTTTCGTGCTCTCGCAGCGCCCATTGTTTTCATAGGGGCAGCATTGCGAGGTCTCCCATTGAAAACCGTGTGAGAAACTCCACGATCCTCTGCCGCGGCTGTCTTGCTTTTTCCCCAAAGTGATGCGAGGCTTTTTTGACATGTAAACACCTCGCATCCCTGTGGAATTCACATGGTAAGAAGCGCAATATCGGGCTGTGAAACTGTGCCTGATATCGCAATCTAGCATGTGCAAGGTCCCCGCGGATGCGAGGTGTTACTTTGTCGAAACCGCTTCCCATCACTTCAGTACATTGTTTCGATCAGCATGTGTTTCCTATTGTTTTCAATGGGAAACCTCATATCAGTCGTATTCCACCTAACATGCTGTGCAATGTGTTTTTCAGCCCCATTGAAAACAATGGTTGATGCTTTCTGAGGGAACGGCCAAAGACGGGACATGCTGGAAGTTATGTGATGTGAGGAAAAAATTGCTTATTTATATGACCCCACTGTGGATTTGAAGGTTAAAATCAATTAGGGAGGTGGAGAAAAGGCTGTGAGGTGGGGTTGCCGATTTTTTTTCTGCACGGATGATCTGCAGTGCATCCATTGGAAATAAAATTGCATCCGTAATCACCGGCAAGCATTTAAAAATGATTTCCGCATTGGCCCGCAGGTCTTCCGCTACAGAAATCCGCGTGTGCCATGGACATGAGGCCTAAGGCCGTGTCTTCTGCTTTCCTCACCATATTGTGCTAATTAGCTTAATTATACAATTAGTTAGTGAAGAACTGGAAGCATGAGCCAATACATTTGCATATGCTGTTGGATGAGTGATATTAGTATGTTAGCAGAATTTCTGACTTGTGAACATAACGACTGCGAGGCATTATTAAAAGGCTCAAGTCATTTCATTAACGTACTTAAGATTGTCTGTGGGTCTTTAACAAAAAACTGCATTATTGTCTTATTTTCGGGCTCCTCTACCATTTTCATTGACTTTATCTTAAATGAATGATATGATAATGAGTATATAAATGCATTTTTGGATCCACGAGTGACTGTAGAACTTGGACCTCTGCCGTTTGGTTCAGTACAACATTAGGGGTCTGGATGTTGCAGCCAGGTTATAGACCATAAAGATTTTGCACACTGATGTCTGAGACAAAATCTGCATTCGAAGGTCGGTCTCACACGACTGGATAGGAGTTGTGGATTCCATGAATGTTTGATCCGTGGATCAATCAAATGAATTGAATTACAAAATTGCGCTCACATTAGCGTGTCAGAGTAGCGTAATTTACTCGCAAAAAATAGAACAAGCATGTTCTTTTTTACCGCAAAATCCGCTACATAAAGCCCATTGTTCTCCATGGTCGCGGATATACCTACAGTCAATACACAATTACATTGCATATATGCTGCGAGTATCCACGTCCTTGTTGAGCAACAGCGCGGAAATATAAACAATTTTTTAAAAGGTGTACTGTGTATGACCGCTTGCGTGAGTACACGTCATATGCGGTACATTACGCGGCTGTACGCAGGGTCATGTGAAAGTCCCGAGGATGCGAGGCATTTTCATGTGAAATAGCCTTGCATCACTTCGGGGATGAAGGGAATGCTGATAGCCGCGGCGGGGAATTGCGGAGTTTCTCCCATTGTTTTCAATGGCAGATATCGCATTACGTTCACCTTGCACGTGGTGTGATGCTGCCGCCAGCCCCATTGAAGACAATGGGCGCTGCGATCCGTGAGCACGCACAAGATAGAGCATGTCGTGATTTGTTTATTGCATCAGAGTGCCATGCAGGGAATCATCGTTCATGGGTATGACCCCATTCAGAAGAATAGGGTTCATATTTTTGCGTTGCGCAACTCAAAAATCTTGCGTGATTTTCTCGGCCGTATGAAGCTGACCTAAGGGTAGTTTCACATATTGCACTTTTCAGGAAAAATCTGCATTGGTTTTTTTGCAGCGTTTTTTGCACTTTTTGGGTCCTTGGCGTTTTGTTTTTTCAGAAGCACACAGCATGCTCTACAGATGGAGTTTATTTTCATAGGCTTCTCTGTAAGGAAAAAAACACATGGCAGAAATTTCTGAATAAAAGGATGCAACTTAAAAACGCTGGTAAAAGAAAAAAAAGGGGGGGGGGGACGACGACAACTGAGAAAACCGGGGTAGGTCTTAGGCCAGCTGTCTAGGGGCGATGCGGAATCCTGCGGCGGAGCTTCGCCCGGGAGCAGGAGCCGCCGCCGAATCTCCGCCGGTCAGCCCTATCTAATAGATAAGCTGACCACGGAGAATCGGGGCAATTCACAGCATGCTGCGCAATGATTCTCCGCTCGTGGACAGGTGCCAGCGCTATTTGTCTGCGGTTTACTGCTGACGAACACACTGCCGTGGACAAGGGGGCCTTACTTTCGGGAGAAACTGTAGTAGCCCCAGGCATTGCTTGCTTTCACTTGTGTGTAATACTGGTGCAAATACTGGCCCAATCTTTTTGCTAATTACCCAAACTGGGATCTGCATGTACTGCTCATTTAGAACTGTGGTCCAGTCGGGATTTGCGCCTGTATACTTGTGTATAGCAGACATTACTTTGGGCTTCCTGTGAGTTTTTAGAGAATGGGCCATGAAAAAGTAGCCATGTCTCCCTGTGTGTAGTGATCTGGCTTTATCGTACCCTGCTATTCAGTCCTGTGCACATCGTGTCACAAAGATGATGTTCTTTCTGCAAGAGGGAATAGTTTCTTATGGAAGGCTATGTGCAAAGCAGATCACTTAAGGAAACCCAAGAGGCCTTCACCTACAAGTACCCAGGTACAAAACCACCTGCTAAACATTGTAGTCAGAGCCTGTTCAGAAAGGGCGCCAAACTGGGTCTGTTGCAAACATGAAGAAAGGCCTTCATCAGTCTAAATGTCCAAAGTTGTATGTGACATTCAGCAACGGATTGCAAATAGCCCTCGGCTGTCCCAGCAAGTTGGTGTATCATGAACATGTCGGCAAGTGTTGAAATCTCTAAAACCATACTGAATAACGTGTGCAGGAACTGAAGGAGTTCAGCAAGGCTAAGCACAAATTATTGGTTGCTGACTGATTGCTAGAGGACTTTTGGACTCACTGCTGTACTTTATGACAAACCAAGCATGCTTTCATTTATTAGATCACGTGAATTCACAGAATACAAGCTACTTTTCAGCTGAAAATCCTCACCTGACTCATGAAACAGTATTGCACAACCAGAAAATTGGTGGTCAGGAACAGGAATAGTGCGCCCAATTTTCTTGGAATCAACCCATGAATATCCGTCTATCTGAACATGTTTGAACACATTTACAACCAACTAACACCACAAAAAAATAGACTGTTTTTTACAACAAGATGTGATTGTTTCCAGCAAGAGAAACCAAGTAATCTTGTAGATATAATAAGTTTTAATGGCTAACAAAAATACATAATGTTAATGCGAGCTTTCGAACCAACGTAGGTTGGGCAGTTTTCGAACCACAAGATTGGGCAACATGCCACATCTCCTGCGACTCACTGGCACAGGATCATGAACTGTTTTCAAAGGGGCGAGCTGTGAGCAAGGGGTTATGGCCACCATGTTCCCATATGCGATTTTTATCTGTGGGGAAATTTTAAAGCAGAAAGTGTATGCCATCTTTAGGGCGCTAGATGGTGCCTTAGGTCTTTCTATCGGCATGGGAAAATGGCTCTGTAAAGTCTTGCAACTCTTCAAGTGTCCGGGCAGTGGCATCTCAGTTGGTATATGCACACGGGTGGGTAGATGTAGATATAAGTAATTTAGCTACAGCACTGGCAGGAGCGTTGATGGGATTGTACAAGAGTCAGACTAGTTTGCTGTACAGATATAAATCTCTGAGTTTTAAAATTGGTGCCTCTTAGAACTGATGCACAGGTATGGGCAAGGGCCCAGAAGTTGGAGGTAGAGGGTGAGCATGGGGATCGCTCCTTGCCCAGCACACCTCTCATTTACCCTACTTATTAGATCACCCTGGGGCAGCGTTCTGGGTACGGAAGGGAATAAAATTTCTGTCCCATGTTTTATCCCAATGAGGGTCTTTTTCCTTACCTTAAAGATATACAGGACAGCTATCGAGTCCCAGGAAATGTTTTCTGCCAGTATTTTCAACTCCACCATGCTCTGCAATCACAATTTAATACTTAATAGACTCTCCAGTTCACCGGGAAAGAGTTAAAGGGGTTGTCCTGCGGCAGCAAGTGGGGTTAAGCACTTCTGTATAACCATATTAATGCACTTTGTAATATACATCGTGCATTAAATATGAGCCATACAGAAGTTATTCACTTACCCACTCCATTGCTGGCGTCCCCGTCTCCATGGCTCCGTCTAATTTCGGTGTCTTCTGGCTTTTTTAGACGCGCTTGCGCAGTCCGGTCTTCTGCTGTGTGCTCGCGCCGGAGAGCTGGTCTGCGCGTCGTCATCGTAGCCCCGCCCCGTCACGTGGTGCCGATCAGCCAATTAGGTGGCTGTATCGGCAGTGGAATGTAAGGAAGGAGAAGACAATTGATGGTGCACAATGGGAGAAGCCCCGTGGTGCACCATGGGAGAAAACCGCGGTGCACCATGGGAAAGGACCGGCGGCCATCTTTAAAAGAAGAAAAGAAGATGCACGAACGGGGATGCAGGTAAGTGATTTTTATTTTTTTTTAAATAACTAACGGAATTGATTTTAACGGGGCAGAATGCGGTGGTAAGTTAAAAAAAATAAATTTGGATTTCGCCGCGGGACAACCCCTTTAAGTACTCCGGACCCATGTAAGCCACTTACTCAATCTTTACATCTCCAAACAACTACTATTTGGCCCTTTAGTAAGTCTTGTGACAAATGGTAGGTAGATTTTCCAGATCTGACTGAAGAGGAGTGGGAAGAGGTTGAAGATGCCTTCTTTTCCTTTAGGGTAAGCTCTAGGGATCTTCTACTTCAAATAAAATTTTTACATCCCAATTAACACCTGTTAAGTTAAAAAGCCTTGGGCTTTCCTCATCCGAAATAGTTTCAGATGTCAAGCTGAGAGTTTGGTCCTGCCCTCAACTAATCCCCTTTTGGTCACATGATGTCCTTAGGTTTTTTACAAGTGTAACTTGATTTCCCTCAACTATGTGCATCTCAGGTGTGTCTATTGGGGATTTTGGGCGAGGAAACACAGAACACGTCTGAAAAGCTCTTTTTTAGGCCACTTTCACACGGCTGGGGAAATTGTGCAAGATCTGTGTGTTGCACAATGCACAAATATGAGCCCCATTCTTTTGACTGGGGTCATATACATGAGCGTTTTTTTCCCCGCATCGCAGTGTAGGAAAAAATCATGGCATATCCTATCCTTGTCCTTGTTTTCAATGGGGCCGGCAAAGCATCACACGGCACGCGAGGCGCACGTGAGTGCGACGCGAGGTGTCCTATTGAAAACAATGGAAATCACTCAGTGATCACTACTTCCCTGAAGTGAGGCGAGGTGTTTTTAACACAAAAATAGCTTGCATCCGTGGGGATATCGGATGTGTTCGAGCGCGATATCGGGACGAATTTCACAGCCCGATAGCGCACTCCTCCGTGTGAAATTAGCCTTAGATATATACTTTTTTGTGCCCGTAAAGTGATATATATGACCTGGAAATACACAGATTCTCCTGTTGTACTCCATTTGCGCTGCTTAGTTAATTCTTATATCCTGTTGTCCAAAATTCTACCGTGTTATGCTGAAAAAATGACATATCCCGATAATAATGATTTTTTAATTTATTTGATTTATTTATCTTTTTTTTTGGGGGGGGGGGGGGGGGCTTGAAATATAGGCCCACCCGAAAATAAGCCCTAGCTAAATTACAAGAAAAGAAAAAAACAGCAATACTCACCTAGCCAGCGGCGTCTGGGTTCTCTCGCACTGGTCTTAGTCTAATGAAGAAGAGGCTCTGACAGCATGCAGGGGTGCTGAACAAGGGTAGACTTTTATTGCCCCATCACAGAAGACTACAGCAACGTTTCGGCCGGTAGGCCTTTCTTAAGCCCAATAGTTATTTAAATCGTATGACCATATATAATAAAACACACATGTTCAATAGCAGCCATTACATATAATACCCACCCCCTCAGCAGGTGTTACAAATAAAGTGCATTTAGACAAACATATACACAAATACAATAGCATTTACCAGCGCTCCACCGTCTCTCATGCACGCTCCTTCACTTCCACCTAGTTTCAGCGACTGAACTGTGCATGCGTTAGTGCAGACCCATTGCGCAAGTTATAAAGAAACGCGATATCTCCAGTCAGCCATATCTCCAGACATCGCAGGCAATCTGCGCATGCGCCGGTGTGGGATCAGAGAAGGTGTCTTGTGACATCAGTCGTCGGCCATGTCTTAGGGCAGACTGTGTGCAGAAAGTAGTCTCCCACTGCACATGGGCAGAAACAATGGGTTCTCCTGTGCCAATACTAGTTATAGTTGCAAATTGAGAGACATGGATCCACATCTATTGTGTCACCCCAAATATGAGTAGCTGCTCCTATTTATTAGATCATTCCTGTATCACTTAAAGATAGTAGATTAATGTTACTATCACATAGACAGATAGTATTAGGAGGTACATAAGTAAAAGTCACAGACAAAATGAGTGTAACATAGCCTGTGTTAAGCAATCATATAGATAGATCATAGATGAAGAGAAGGGGCCGAGACCATCCCCTATCCTCAAATGGGTATAGGCTGTCACATAAGGGCTCCTATAGTTGTATATTATTATATATCCCCTATCATCTATATGAATATCAAGGATGGCCATAGTCATATACAGTATAGATCTAATTTAAATTAGAACGTTACCGAGAAGGAAATTATTACTGTGTGTCACCCTTCAGTCCCATCATTGGGTAACCTCTCAAGATACTGACCTCACCACAACCTCTATGTGCGGAGAATACTTAAGGGCTACAACATGTAATCATATATGACAATGTCGTTATGTAAAAGGGAATATCTATACACAAGGAAACTAAAATGGATGCAATGTTCTTTATTGTAGCAAACACTCAATGTATGCAAGAAGATGAAAATCATATTGTTTCTAGATGCTTCAGAGAGAGAGAGAGATGATGGAGCCACTGGTCATAAATACCTAAAATGACAAACCTATACAAGGAAGTATAGACTCACAGATCTATAAAAAAAGTCAGACATATAAACAACATATATAAAAAATATGAAAAAAACAACTCCTACTCCCAACATGAATACCAAAGAAAACCTTAAATGTGTGGCATGTACGCATATTCAAGGTTCAACCCTTTGGGGGACATCATGTCCATTTCAGGTCCTGTTTTTCAGATAGTATTGGGATATGATCGATCACCTTATAGTTAAACTGGCTGATCATATGCTTGTTTTCCACGAAATGCCTGGAGACCGGCAACTCCATGTTCTTTGTCCTGATTGTGCTCTTGTGCTTCACCATTCGTGTTCGGACCTCCATGATGGTCTCTCCGACGTACCCTAGACTACACAAGCACGTAATAAGGTAGACCATGAATGATGAAGCACAAGTATATCTCCCCTTGATGTAATATGTATTACCTCGCAGTGGGTGGGAAAAGTGGTCTCTGCTAGTCTCACTCTGCCAATCACAGCACTCGCTTGCTGGAGGATCATGAGCGCCGTGGCTTAGCCAGTCAGAGCCGGCGCTCACTCATTCACAGTCATTCAGTGAATGACCTCACTGAATGGCTGATTGGTTCATTGAGCGCTGGCTCTGATTGACTGAGCCACGGCGCTCGTGATCCAATCAAAGCCAGCGCTGACTCATTCACAGCCATTCAGTGAATGACGACACTGAATGGCTGTGATTGGTGATTGATTCATCGAGCATCGGCTCTGATTGGCTGAGCCACGGCGTTGTGATCCAATTATAGCACTTGCTTGCTGGAGGCGGAGTATTCAAAGCCTTGTTATCAGGAAGAGAGGGCTATGTCAACAATAAGGATTACAGTGCAGCGCGAGGGGACCCATACGCCGCTGGCTACGTGAGTATAAGAAGCCCCCTGAAAAGAAGACACTGTGCCTCTTTTGGGGCAAAAATTTATATAAGTGTCTTATTTTCGGGGAAACACGGTATATAGGAACTGGAAATGTTCTAAAACATTTGAGAAAATATGGTCCAAATAGATAAACTCAACTGCGACAGCTGTTTAATTAGTAACATTGATTATATTGAGTTGCCACTTGTTTTGTACTAGAAATGAATTGGCGTGTGATGTGGGGTGCAGCCGGTGGTATGTTTCTGTTCTTGTGGATGTTTGTGACAAACGCGCCACATTTTTTTCTGTTTTCCTTTTTCACATCAGGACCTGCAGAGCCCTTTCATCTAAGCTATGATTTCTTTATTTCCACAACTGTAATTGCATTGGATCATTACAATAAGTATTTGTTATGTTTCGTTATACTCGGACTTCTACATGTTTGTAAAGCCAATCTGCGTGTAAATCCTTTGTAGGCAACTGGCAAACATGTAATGTTCAAGTGTCTTGTATTACACTTTGGGTTTTCTATTTTCTTGCCTTCCTGTAATTTTGTTAGAAAAGTTTAAATAAAACCTTAAAAATTGATATGCAAATAATCAACATACCCTTGATGAATACTATCTGCAGCATCACTGTTGAAGAGCTGCAGGCAGTATCAGCTAAAGGCCCATTTAGACGGGAAGAATGTTGGGCAAACGATGCCCAACACTCGTCCCCAAACATGCTAGCTCCTGTGTTGCACGGGAGCGAGTATTGCTGGCTCACAGTGGGCCGACAGGAGGAGATTTCACTCCTCGCTCTCCCCCGCCCCTCTCCATTGACATAAAATAGCGACCGTTCAATACTGAACGGCTACTATTTACACTGAACAATCAGCTCATTGCCCATTGTTTATGCTGCATAAACAATGGACGATGAGCTGAACGATGATCATTCAGTGTAAATAGCAGCCTTCAGTCCTGAACGGCCGCTGTGTTAAGTCAATGGAGAGGGGCCGTGGAGAGCGAGGATTGAAATCTCCTCCTGTCGCCCCACTGTGAGCCAGCAATACTCGCTCTTGTGCAACAGCACAGGAGTTAGTATGTGCAAGTACAAGTGTCGGGCATCGTTTGCCCGACATTCGTCCAGTCTAAATGGGCTTTAACATGTTGCAACACCCCCAGAGGTGCGTCGAAGTAAATGGGGACCAATTCCAGCATCTGTTGTAAGGTGGATAAATCAGTGAAGCTTTGGAAAAAAACAATCCACTTGCCCGTTCTTTCTGTCGCAGTATTGTCAGAGGCAGGCTACGTTTTCCTGGCCCACCCTGTACATTTCACAGACCCAAAGTGTGTTCCGACATGACCATGGGTATCTGAACCCAAACTCAAAGCATTATACGTGTGTACGATGATTCAAGCTTCGGTCCGGAGACCCGCGGTCATGCCTGGGACAAACTTCGGGACTCGATCCGTGAAACAGATGGAGCTAAGGACAGTGAGGTTGGCCGCTAAGGATCTGTTCACACTGTGCTATGAAGCTAGCTTTGGCACATACACTGTGGAAATCTTCTGGAAAATGCGCATCCTGTACACATTATTTACACACTGCGTCACGTGGAATATACTTTTTATTTTCTGATGAAAGACTATGTATCCACAATATCTCTGGAGGTCTGAACATACCGTGAACAGCCCGCTACAGTGCTGTTTGGTTCATTTACAGTATATGACTAATAAGGGGGAAGGGGTTAACATGCGACTTCGGCCTTTGTTGCCTGTCATTCTGTCTCCATTGCAACTTATAAATGTGGTTGTGCTGCAATCCGCAAGTTACTGCAACATGACAGTCGGCAAAGCTTAAGAGTATGTGTAGACATCACGGTGTAAATCTGCATGTGGATTTTCTCTGTGGATATTGTGCATTGCATGAAATAAAAGATGCGGTGAAGATTCGCAGCCGCTAGAGCATTACTACCTTCCGCTGCAGATTGTCTTCACTGTAAGTGAATTGGGTTTGTTAAAGCCCCGTTCAATTACATTGTACTGTATGCTGCTGCAGAACTTCAGCTTCCATTCCGCAGCCAAAACTTTTACAGCCATTTCACCGTGTGAACTCCACTTGTGGGCATGTTCCCACGGGAGGTTTTGGTGCAGAATCAGTGCCAAACTCTGCAATACGTGTCCCATTCATTTTAATGAGACTCTGTCGCTGTCTTCACAATGCGGGTTTTTAAAAAGTGACATTTCTCTTTTTAGCGCAGACCTGCATGGAATCCTGGTTGGAAATTACACACATGGAGTTTGCCCATAATTAAGGATTAAATCCACATGTGGATGGATCCATGGCAGACATACACTGCTCAGACACGGTATTAAGAGGCAGAATCTGTGAGTGAAAAGCCAATGTGTTCCACTTGCTGTGTGAGCGTACCACAAAGGTTTGGATTTGTGGCAGCCACTTGCAGATTGCAATGCGAGTGCAGTCACTTTTATTAGCCTAGGCCTTATGTCCACGAGCGGAGCGGATTCCACATGCAGAGACCTGCGGAAACCATTTGCGGAAGATTGCGGGTGTAATGGTTTTTCCGCGTGGATGTACTGCGGATCATCTGAAACCAACCTCCCTAATTGATTTTGACCTTCAAACCCGTAATTGTATTTGCAGATGCACTGCGGATTGTCCGCACCCATTGTCTTCTATTGAGCCCATCCGCACAGAATCCGCACTGAAAGGGAGCATGCTGCAATTTGTTTTCTGCACCAAATATTCCACAAATCAAATCTGCATGCTTAAATTTAGTTGCGGATGCCAATGCTTCCCTGTGGGCACTTTGAATTGCGGATCACCGATGCAGATTTTGCAAATCAAATCTGTCTGTGGACATTGGGCCGTAGGGCGGCTTTACACGGCTGGATTCCTATAATGGAATCCGTGGTTGGCATCCACACGGGGGATCTGCAGAAAATCCCATGCATTGAACTGTTTGTACTCTCGCTTTTTCCTTCACACTCGCGGATATGAATTGTGTATTCCGCAAGTGGAGTATAAAATCGCAGAATGCTCTATTTTGCTGCGGACCTCCTCTATTGAGATTAATGCCTAGCGATGGCGCGGGCAATGCAAACATTTTTTTTTTGTAAATCTGTACTGTGATTACCACCTGTGGTCATCCGCATTGCAGGTACAGGGGGTCGCTGGTTGGGGTCACAGGATGCAGGATCTCGCATGTGGAATCTGACCCGGTGGGTTCACATTTGTATGCTTTTTAAGAGACCTTTCACCCAGGATAGAATAATAAATAATAATCTTTATTTGTATAGCGCTAATATATTCCGCAGCGCTTACAAAAATGGGGAATACAGAAAGACAAAAGTACAAAAATTACAGAACCACGGTTACATAGTAATCAGTTGATTGATACAGTAGGGGTGAGGGTCCTGCTCCAACGAGCTTACATACTACAGATAATGGGGTGATACAGGAGGTAAAGGGGCTGGGGATGTGCACGGTATGGAGAGATGGAGAGTGTGGGATGCTATACACACAGACAATGGTCAGACTTTCAGCTGTGTGCCAGCAGAATCGGTATGACTGCAGGGGCAGTTTTATGACAGCTAGCAGGGATTGCAGTCAGTAGGTCAGGGAGCATGTTATCAGGCGGAGTACAGAGGGGTTTGTTTAGGGAATGTGGTATGCCTCCCTGAAGAGGTGCGTTTTTAGAGCACGCCTGAAGTTCTGTGAGTCCTGGGTTGCCCGGGTATCCTTTGTAAGTGCGTTCTAGAGGATCGGCGCTGCTCTGGAGAAGTCTTGGAGACAGGAATGAGAAGTTCGAATTAGAGGGGCGTGCAGTCTAGTTTCGTTAGCAGAGCAGAGAGCCCAGGCTGAGTGATGGATTGAGATGAGGGAGGCGATATAGGGGGGCGCTACGCTGTGGAGGGCTTTGTGGATGAAGGTAGTGAGTTTGAATTGGATTCTGTATTTAACAGGCAGCCAGTGCAGTGACTGGCACAGGGCAGAGGCGTCCGAGTAACGGCTGGACAGGAAGATGAGCCTGGCTGCTGCATTCAGAATGGATTGGAGAGGGTAGAGTCTGCTGCAGGGGAGGCCGATCAGCAACGAGTTGCAATAATCAAGCCGAGAATGGATGAGGGCAACAGTAAGCGTTTTTAGTGAGCTTACGGTGAGAAAAGAGCGGATTCTTGCGATGTTCTTGAGGTGCAGCTGACATGTTCGGGCCAGAGATTGGATGTAGGGGGTAAAAGAGAGATCAGAATCGAATATGACCCCAAGGCAGTGGGTGTGCTGTCTGGGAGTTATGGTAGCGCCATACACTAAGATGGAGATGTTAGGATGAGGTTGGTTAGTGGATGGTGGAAATACCAGGAGGTCAGTTTTAGAGAGGTTTAATTTAGGTAGAGAGAGGACATAGTGTTAGAGACAGCGGACAGACAGTTAGTGATGTTTTACAACCGTCCTACAGAAAATGCCGGCTGTGAATTCCGAACCACAACCTGCACTAACTGTGGCGTGGAACTGCCGGTGGGATTCTGCTAGTTTCAATTCTGCACCAAAATCTGTTTGGACGTTGCTGCTGATTATTCCGTCTTGTATGAAAGGTCCCTAATAGAGATGAGCGAGCGTACTCAGTAAGGACAGATACTTGAGCGAGTGTCGTTCTTACAGAGTACCTGCCTGCTCGGGTGAGCACTGTGTTGCGGGAGTGAGCAGGGGGGGGGGGGGGGGAGGAGAGAGATTACCCTCCTGTCCACCCCCTCGCCGCTCCCAAATCTTTGCGGGCGAGCAGGCAGGTACTCTGTAAGGGTGATACTCGCTCGGGTATCTGTCCTTACAGAGTACGCTGGCTCATCTCTAGTCCCTAATAAAGGAAAAGCAGAATTTTACTTTTTCTTAAGGCCCATTTAGACCCAACGATTATCGGTCCAGAGACATCTTTTGAGCAATAATCATTGTGTGCATTTATACGGCAAGATGATCGCTCATAATCCGCTCAAACAGCAGTTTGAGTGACAGTTTTGAGCGTTCACTTTGCATAAGTGTAAATGAAGCTCACGCTGTATGCAGAAGACAAGCAGGACTGCTATCTTCAGCTTACAGCTGCCGTGTTGATGGAGCGCTCAGCTGGTATACAGCTGAGCGCTCCAAGTGGGGTATGCAGAACACAGCTGGACCGCTTGTCTTCTGTATTCTCCGGCAGTGTTCTCTGAGCAGGATACCAGCTGAAACAATAGTATCAGCTGTATCCTGCTGTGAACTCAGTGCAGGGCACTGATAAGGCCCATTGTTAACGGAAACTGCACGCTGTCCGTGTGTTTAGACCCAACGGTTCTCCTTCAAGACGGCTTTAACCGAATTTTGAGTGAGAATCTTTGGGTCTAAATGAGCCCTTAGTTTTCCATTTCCTGACAACCTGACAAAACCGGTTAGCCGACAGCTCTCCCGTGTAACCCTCCGTATACTGGGGCTCTGGGGATGTCCTCGGATCACCTCCCTCTGTCTGGGGCCTGCAGGCGGCGGCGGTCCCTTTAAGCCTTTGACCGACTCCACACTCTCGGGGATAAAGTCCGCGATAACCGGCCGCCGCTCGCTATGTTCCGGGCCGTCACCCCCGCAGTGCCCCGTGCCAGCCGCGCCATGTCCGCCGTGTCTCTGCTCGTGTCCCCGGGCCGCTGCCTCTTTGACGACCCCCTGCGGCTGCGGGTCCGCGGTCTGCCGGCCGGGCAGGACGTGAGTCTCCTCACCGCTCTGACCGACGAGGCCGGCGAGCTCTTCACCTCCGTGGGGCGCTACCGAGCGGACGGCGGCGGGGAGCTGGATGTGAGCCGGAGCCCGGCGCTGGAGGGCGGCAGCTACACCGGAGTGGAGCCGGAGGGGCCGCTGTGGTCCCTGGAGCCCCGGACTCCCCTCCGGCGGCTGCTGAAGAAGGACGTGCGGAGTCCGCTGCAGCTGCGCTTCTCCCTGCACCGCGGGCCGCCGACCGGGGCTCTGCTGGCGGAGGCCGCCCAGGAGAGGAGCTTCCTGGGGGAGGCGGTGAGCCGGGAGCTGCTGCGGGCCGGCCGGGTGAGGGGGAGCCTCTTCCTGCCGCCCGGTGAGTGCAGGGCCGGGTGAGGGGGCAGGAGGGCCAGGCGGGTGAGTGGGAGCCTCTTCCTGCCGCCCGGTGAGTACACTGCAGGCTGCTGTATGAGGGGGAGCCTCTTCCTGCCGCCCGGTGAGTGCAGGGCCGGGTGAGGGGGCAGGAGGGCCGGCCGGGTGAGGGGGAGCCTCTTCCTGCCGCCCGGTGAGTGCAAGGCTGGGTGAGAGGGGAGTAGGGCCGGCCGGGTGAGGGGGAGCCTCTTCCTGCCGCCCGGTGAGTGCAGGGCTGGCTGAGGGGGCAGGAGGGCCGGCCGGGTGAGGGGGAAGTAGGGCCGGCTGGGTGAGAGGGGAGTCTCTTCCTGCCGCCCGGTGAGTGCAGGGCTGGGTGAGGGGGCAGTAGGGCCGGCCGGGTGAGGGTGAGCCCCTTCCTTCCGCCCGGTAAGTGCAGGCTGTATGAGGGGGAGCCGCGTGTGACATCTGGGGGAGACGGTGAAGGGGGAACCTCTTCCTGCAGCCCGGTGAGTGCAAGGCTGGGTGAGGGGGCAGTAGGGCTGCATGTCTCTGCAGGTGACATCCTGGGGACACTGCAGGGGGCGCTAGTTGTTCCCACCCATCCCTATAGCCGGCTGCAGGGCCCCTTCACATAACATGTGCTGCTTGTGTATCTCCCGGACGGCGCACGCATCCATTGGAGCCAGCTCAGTTATTCATGCTGCTGGTTCTTCGCACGTTCCGACGGTTCGTTTGTAAACATTCGCAGTGCGTTCTATTCTGGTTTGTATCGCAGAGCAGCCTTGGCCATGCAACGTCCATCACCAGCAAGTAACGGACCGCACACGGATGAGGGTGGTCTGATGGGCGTTGTAATTCACGTACGCCCGTGTGAATGGCTCAGACCACAGAAGACCTTTTACCTGAGCGCTGCAAGTCCGACCGCTAGCCAACAGTGGAAATGACATGGCCGGCCGCTCGTTCCACGGACCTGGTGTAGCGGCGTACAGCTAATACCGTAGTCTGTGTACCGTCAGCCATTGACTACAGTGTAGCATCTGGTGTATATGCTGTACCGGGGGAGAAGGTATATACCACCCAGTGATGGGGCTGCGGACAATTAATGTAGTCCAAGCGGACATAACGAATGTGTCCAAAAGCTGTGTGTGATCCCCTCATGAGGCCGCATTCACACCGCAGATGGTTTTTTCCCGTGCTGTCGGTAGGGGACGATGCAGAATCCACAACCTGCCCACAATGTTCATTGCGGACGGGCCACAGATCAGACGGCTTCCATTGACTTCAATGAAAGCCGTCTGTGCGGAATCTGCACAAAAATGGACCATGCTGCAATTTGCGCTCGTGTGGAGGAAGCGGCGGATCTCCATAGTAAGTAATGGGCGGTATTCCCTGCAGATTCGCGGTGCGGACGCCGACTGTGGGTTCCGCAGCAAATATCCACCCATTAGCAGGAGCCCTAAGGGAGGCTTTACACGGGGGCAAGAATTGGCCGAAACATCACTCAGCAAGGGGGGTTCACACAGGCGATAAAAACGCATGATTTTCATGCAATGTGAGAGTGTGTAAAAACGCAGAATTGTGAAACCAATGATTTAATGGTTTCCTTCACATTTGGGATGTTTTCATTCGTGATGTTACGATGAAAAAAATCGCATCATGTCATCTTTCTGCATGTTTCCTTATGGAGCCTTTTTATTATTGCATCACAAAGTACGAACTTGCAATTTCGTGTAATGCGTTTTTAAAATTTAAAAGGCCTATTGACTTTCACGCTAAAAAATTGCAGCAAAATGGCGAGCAGCAGCGATGATCCTGCGAGAAAAAGCAGCGCTGACGCTCAAAAATTGCAGGAAAAAAGACACAATCTTGCCGCAATTTTCTCATGGCGATATCGCGATCACCTGTGTGAAGCTAACCTAAGGTTAGTTATCTTGTGTGATTTTGCCGCAATTTTGTAGCGCAAAAGTCAATAGGACTTTCTAATTTTAAAAACGCATCGCAGAAAATCCCAGGTTTGTGTGTTGCGATGGGATAAGGAGGCTCCATAGGGAAACATGGGAGATAAAGCAAAATGCAGAAAGTGGGGCGCAACATCGCATGAGTGAGAACATTGCAAATGTGAAGGAAAGCATTGAAAAGCATGGGTCTCATAATTCTGCGTTTTCACAAAAAGCCACTTGCTTTTTTGGAGCTAGCTGAAATGAAGCGACTACCGTAGTGAGCAGGTTCTCTGTCGTTCATCTGTGAATGACTGCCTGTTCATGTAGAATACAGGCGGGTGTCCGGAAGACATCTTCACCGCGCTCTGCCTCCATTCACCGAATGACTATCGCTACTGTGTGAAGGTACAAAAACATCACTGAAGGCAGCAGAAACCCCAAAAGAACAAAATTGGGAGTCACAGAAATAAGGACCCTGTTAAAATGTAACTTTTAATGGATGTACAGTAAAATAATTGGCCTGAAAGATAAGACACACACACACACAAACATATATATATATATATATATATATATCTCCCAGATAGCTATGGTCAATAATAAGACTCCATGGTACCCGGGCATCGGCTCCAACCACTTGTGAGAGTTCTCATGGAAGTATTGAGCTCAGTCTCCTGCCTGATAGTGATGTATAACCGGTGACGCTCAAAAATACATCCCCTCATTAAAGTCATTACTGAAGACGTCCCTCAGTCAGGTTCTGGGTACTCCTGCAGGTATTACTCGGGCTGTGATATTAGTACACAGTGATTAGACGGAGGAGACTTATTATCATAAATTCTTATCCCTTAATTTCCAGGATATGAACAATTTCTTTTCCCTCTCCGTACGATCATGCACTCAGTAAAGGAAATGTCTGCAAATAAGGGAGCTGGAATAATACAATACCTCTGCAGCGCCACCTATTGGATGGCAGCATTCCTGCAAATTAATGTGCGATCCTTTATACAGGCCTGTAGAGCAATGATTGGGAATTGAAAACCAAGCCAGAATCCATACACAGACAGCTGTTTCAGGGGTTTTGACCCTCATCAGTGTGTGGTAGGTTACTGGCTTGCTATATAGTGAACTATATATATCTAGTGTTGATACATCAGGCAACTTTTGAAAAATCAAAGAGAATCAGTAGTGATTTACAATTCTAACAGGAGTGGTGATATATCCAGCAGTTGGCTGTGACGGACTATAGCCATTATTGCGGATGCTATTCGTCACTGCCAGCATATATCTTAGGGCACAGATACCAAGTGGGCATTAATCGTCACTTTTGTTCCTTCCATTATATCTGGAATGAAAAATCTGTGGGGTCCAATTTAGCCAACAATAATTCTATATTACTCCTTTTCTGAGTGCATGATGGTACGGAGAGGGAAAAGAAATCGGTGATATCCTGGAAGTTAAGGGATAAGAATTAATGGGAACTCTCCCAATTGTTTGGAGCGGATGCCCACATGGCATGGAGTCCTACTAACCGTAGCTATGTGAGATGCCTTTTTGGCCAATTATTTAAATGTATATCCATTAAAATGTTTCCTTAACAGGGACCTTATTTCTGTGATTCCCCTGTGTAAAAGTGGAGGAGCGATAAGTCATTGGGATGACTGTTGGGAGCCTAAGCACCCGTCAATCTTGCCGTGTAAAGCCACCCTTATCCACGAGAGAAGACGTCTGGCTCCTACATAAAATCAGGTTTAGATGGAGGTACAGTATGGGGACATAGGAGGCTATAGATGCTCTATTACAGATCGGTACAATACTGGTATGTAATATCATGAGCCATGGGGAGGGTTGAGTTCATTTGAAGTTGTTAGAGGTAAAAATGTGAGATCTTCTAATGTGATCAGTGTGATGTTTCCTGTCTCCTCTAGGACCCGGCCCGTTTCCTGCCATCATTGATCTTTATGGGACGGGTGGAGGCCTCATGGAGCACAGAGCCAGTCTGCTGGCCAACCATGGCTTCTTAACTATGGCATTGGCGTATTTTGATTATGATGACCTTCCAAACAGCCTTGGGGGGCTTCACTTGAATTACTTTAACGAAGCACTGGAATTTCTAAAATGCCACCCAAAGGTATTTTTGTATGTATGTGTGTGTATGTATATATATATATATATAATTTAGATTTATTTATTTTTTTTCTTTTTTGAGCCTTAAAGTGGTTGTAGCAGAAAACACTTTTATCACCTATCCATAAGAGAAGTGATCAGTGGGGATTTCATCCCTGAGACTCCCACCAATCCCAATAACGGGGTCCTTTGTCTCCCCTCCTCCTTAATACATCCCTGCTGTGAGGAGGAGATTGAATGGAGTGGAGCGGTGGTCACACATGCGCTGTGCTGCTACATTAATTTTCAATGGGCTGCTGGAGATAGCAAAGCGCTTATAGTCTTCTATTTTCGGCATTCCCAATGAAATGAACAGCTGCACGTTGTCAGCCAGTGCTCAATGCAATTTGACGTCACTGCGGGTGGGTGCAGAGTGGGGGACACAGTATCCCGTTCTTAGCATCACTGGAGGTCTTAGCAGGTGAGACCCCCACCAATTAGACTTTTACCTCCTATCCTGTGGACAGGTGATAAGTGTTTTTTGGTACAACTCCTTCAGTGGCACGCCTGGAAATTTTCTGGGACGAGCTCCACTGCCAATAGTGATATAGCCCAGAAATCTTCCGGGCTATGTTTCACTATGGGACCTGCAGAGCACAATGCTATAAACACTGGCTCTGCCTGCACAGACCCACAGAGAACACTGCAGGACTTTAAAAAAAGAAGCAGGAAAATGAAGCGTAAAAATGAAATCCAAAAAACAAATGGCAGAATTTTTTTTTTCCCCCAATCTCCCTACAAATTTTTTTACAAAAGTTACGCAATACGTTATATATACCCAAAAAGGATGCCATCAAAAAGTACAACTTGTCCTGCAAAAAACAAGCCCTCATATGGCTGTGTCAGTGGAAAAATGAAAAAGTTATGGCTCTTGGAACGCGACTGCAAAATTAGTTAAAATTAAATGATTGGCCCATCTAAAAAACCTGCCCTGGTGGGTCTGACAGGGTGGTAAGAAACCCGCCACTCAAGGGGTTAATGTTCCCAGACATCATTTTAGCTGCTACGTCTCCTACCAATTATCCGGTGTCCCACATTTTTTGTATTCTGCACTAGTCACACTTTGTATACAAGTATTTGAGCACTGCAGACATTTATGATCACATAGTTTGGAAAATGGCATATCGAGCATAGCAATCCTACAATGTCTGAAAATAATTGTCTACTCTATTTTAACCCCTTAGTGACCAGGCTTTTTTGCTTTTTTCCATTTTTGTTTTTTTCCTACTCCCTTTTAAAAAATCGTAGCTCCTTTATTTATCCATCGAAGTCGCTGTATGAGGGCTTGTTTTTTGCGGGATGAGTTGTATTTTTCAATGGCACTATTTATTGTACCATATAATGTACTGAAAAACGTTTTAAAAATTCTTAGCGGAGAGAAATGGGAAAAAAACCCGACATTCCACCATCTTTCGGTGCGTCCTGTTTCTACGACGCACAAACTGCAACAAAAACGACCTGATATTTTTATTCTATGGGTCGGTACGATTGCTACGATACCAAACTTATATAGTATTGTTTTTGTTGTAGTACTTGTATTTTTTTTTTTAAGATATTAAATTTTTTTCAATTATTTTCAGCGGTCATTTTGTGCGCGCGATAACTTTTTTATTTTTCCGTCGACATAGTTGAGCAAGGGCTCATTTTTTGCGGGATGTCCTGTAGTTTCCGTTAGTACTAATTCGGAATACATACGACTTTTTGATCGCTTTTTTTTGCGTTTTTTCTGGGAGACAGGGTAACTAAAAAAAATGCATTTCTGGCGTTCTTTCTTTTTCTTTTTCGGACGACGTTCACCGTGCAGAAAACATAATGCACTACTTTGATAGATCGGGCTTTTACGGACGCGGCGATATCAAATACATATTTTTATTTTATGATTTAGATTTTTTAATAATAGATATGGCAAAAGGGGGGTGATTAAAACTTTTATAACTTTTTTTTTTTTTTTTACAATTTAAAAAACTTTATTGATCTTTTTTTTTACTTTACTTTGAAGTCCCCCTGGGGGACTTTAACATGCGATGCTTTGATCGCTCCTGTAGTATGACGTAATGCTATAGCATTACGTCATATTGCTTTTTTACAGGCAGTCTTTCAAGCCACCCTGTGTGGATGGCTTGATAGGCAGTCTGCTAAGGCAGCCCTGGGGCCATTCATTAGGCCCCCGGCTGCCATGACACCTGCACGGGTCCTCCGTTCTCATCGCAGGGGGGGCCGTGCGGGACCCCCAAACAGAATTGACAGCGGCATTTAAAGGGTTAATAGCCGCGATCGGCCGAACGGCCGAGTGCGGCTATTGTCCGCGGGTGTCAGCTGTAATAAACAGCTGACGCCCGCGCTGTATGGAGGGAGATAGCGGCGCTACCTCCCTCCATACACGTCCTGCAGCTGCAGGACGTAAAAACACTATGGCCCGGTCGTTAAGGGGTTAACGCAACACCAGGGCGATTGGGACTAAAAAGGTTGCAAATGCAACGAAAATATTATCATTTGGCTCCTGAGTTTTAAAGGAATTCCTAATTGTTTTTTTAAAGGGATTCTGTCACCAGGTTCATGAAGTTTGACCTGGAGGCGGGCTGCATCGGTCTTTCCCTGCCCGCAGCGTACAGGGCGACAGCTCTCTCCCTATATATAAAAGGTGAAAAGGCTGTCAGTCTGCATGATGCAGGCGGAGAGAGTCTGGCACATCCCGTCTCTGTGACTCAGAGCTCAGCTCAGAGTCAAACTTCATGCACCTTTAAGCGCCAAAGGTGCCTAAGTGGCCTGCAGCCCTGTTGTATAGACATTGGCCAAGATTTATGACCGTTGTTTTTATATACCTTCCCTAACACCAAGTGTGCTGGAGCAAGATGTGACAAGTTTACTAAGAGACGCACACTTCTTAATAAATTTCAGCAGCCTGTGTGGCAGAAAATCAAATTTCTTCTCTATCAGTTGCACCGTAATTTACTACAGCTTCTGGTGTCAATTATAATAAAGCCTCCAACACTTGCTGTATGTCTGAGTTGCGCCTGAGAGGTTCAGGCACGACTCGCATTATTTCGCCACATGAACACCTGTCCTCATGCTGTCCAATATATGGACGTCCAGCACATTGACATGCATTTGCATGTCCTAATTCTTGTCTGTAATACAGACAGGAATAGAACATGCAATGATTTGTTTCACGTGCGCCATTGGTCTACGTGAAAAAAATGAGAGCTTGCATAGCCCTATAGGCTATATTGTGGTCCACGTGCGGTTCGTGAATTAACATGGACAGCACGCGGACCAAATACCCTAGTGGGCACCTAGCCTAAATATGCTGGGCTGCTGTAGGCCACGATAAGCTGATGCAATTAATTCGTGGCACTTTGGAGTATGTAAGAGACTTGGAGTAGATTATTAACCCAGATCAGGATAGGCACAGAACTTTGCACACTTGTCAAAACTCTCTGCAATACTTTTTGCTCACAAAAACATTGGACAATACAGAAGCAGCTGCTGAATGTTTTTTGTCACAGAACTTTTTCCTGTAGATGAGGATCACCTCTGCGTCATCAAGAGCCCAGCGAGACTGTCTCTACAGCGTGACACACTGGGCTATCTGATGGCCTGAGGGGGGTCATACGAACAAGAAGGTTCACTTCTTGCTTCTGGATTGTCCAGTGGTTTTATGAATTAAAAAAAAACTTTGGAGAAGTTTTCTGTGCATAGATCAGTGTAAAAGCTGCTGCAGGTCAGTCCATGAACATTTTTTAGAACACATTCTGGCTTGTACTAGACAATTGACAATCTGCTCTTAATTTTGTTCTAGGTTAACAAAGAAAGTATTGGAGTTATCGGTCTCTCGAAAGGTGCAGATTTGGCAATCAGCATGGCAACTTTCTTGCCTGGGATCAAAGCAGTTGTCAGTGTGTCGGGCTGCAATGCCAACTCATTTGCCCCTTTACCATGTGGTAACTTTGTCCTTCCATGCCTTGGATTCAGTGCTGAGAAGATTAAGTTTACAGAAACTGGTGAAATGGACTTTTCAGAATCCATGGATGATCCCTCGGATCCAACAAATCACGAGGCTCTTATTCCACTTGAAAGGTCCCCTGCAGCTTTACTCATTTTGAGTGGGTTAGATGACAGAAACTGGCCTAGTGCCACATACGCTGAACAGATGGTTGCCCGTATGAGAGAGCATCAGAAGGATGTGGAGTTTCAATTCTATCCTGGAACTGGCCACCTACTGGAGCCTCCTTATTTTCCATTATGCAAGGCTTCCCACCACAAACTGTTGGGTGTGCCGATATTGTGGGGAGGGCAAACTAAAGCACATGCCCAAGCACAGGAAGATGCCTGGAAAAAAATCCAAGCTTTTTTCTCAAAGCACCTTAAAGGAACAATCACCACAAAGAGCCACCTCTAGGTTACATCCAAGATTACCTCTCTGAGCGTTATGAGCCATGGGTAGTAACTTTAGAAACGCTACTCGTCTTCATCAGTTGCCTTGTATTAAACGTGACCATTCAGTGGTTGACCTTAGACTGTCCATGTCCTTGAAGTCAGGAGTGCAATATTCTGAATAGAAGCATAGTCAGGGGTTGGCCATTGAGTGTACTTATCATAGAATGGTAGAGTTGGAAGGGACCTCCAGGGTCATCTGATCCAACCCCCCTTGCTCAGTGCAGGATTCACTAAATCATCGTCTGTCCGGCTTCTGTATAATGACTTTCATTGAAGGAGAACTCACCACCTCCGGTGGTTGCCTGAGCATCCGATTGGTCAACTACAGTACTGGTTATCTTGTGGCATCAAAGATTATGAATGTACAGTAGCCCAAGTCTGAACAGTACACTGTACCAGAAATCACACGCATTTATAAATTACATGTCATGGTAAACACCAGGTGGACAGCGTCTTCAAGTAACCATTTTTCAACTAATGTCACGTAGTAGTTTTTCGGTTCTGTTTTTTTTTTTTAAATAGCGCAGCATGCTGATCTATACTATTATACAGAATAAACAACAGAAGCCTATCGGACTCATTGAAAGTTAAAGATTGTTAGCTTATGACAGACCTGCTGTATAGATCATAACATGTTAATGTTTGTTACTATAAATATGCATTAAAGGTGTTGTCCCACGAAAAAAAAATTTCTTATAGTAGAAGGGGTTTTCCGGGATTAACCCATTTACGACCAGCCACTGTATATATACGGCGGCTGGTCCTGGGCTTAGAGAACCGCCGATAGTAAAAATACGGCGGTGCTCTAAGTCTCCTGCCTCTGCAATCAGTCAGAGGTAGGAATGGGTTATCAGCTGTTAGTGACAGCTGATAACCCGGAGCAGAAGGCAGGAGGGGTTTTTTAACCCTTCCTGCCTTCTGCTTCCCCGATATACAGTGCTCAATGAGCACTGTATGGGCAAAGTGAAAGTAAGAAGTACTTTCACTACGGGAGCCTCGGGGGGTCATGTGACCTCCTGGGATTCCCTGCTATGCAGAGCTGGAGGGTCAGACTTAGACCCTGGCAGCTCTGCAAGGGACTAATGTCACCACGGGGGTTGCTTTCTCCTATAACTAGGGCTCCTATGGACGCCCTAGCTATAGTGGGAAAGTGTCAAATAAAGTAAAAAAAAAAAAAGTGAATGTCCCCCAGAGGTCTTATATGACGTCATGGAGGACATAGACATACACAATTACATACATCAGTAAGACAAAATAATACAATAAAACAACAATACATACATAAGAAAGAGAATAATACAAAGCAGACGCCAACAAAAACTGTCACCGTATGCGCCCTGTAAACCAAAACCATACATATTATATATCAAAATGTCCGAAACAAATAGAGGAACCTATTCCCATACTTTATTTTAGTGTAAATATAAAAATAATTTTTAAAAAAACTATAAATGTTAAAAAAATCTTTTGTTTAGCATTTTATCCCCAATAAAACTAAAAAACGGAAAAAAAAAGTCAGTGAAAAAGATATTAAAAAATAGTCCTAAATGTCACGGGAAAAAAAAACGCAGCAAAAATTATTTTGGTAGCTAAAGGAAAAAAAATAAAGCAGTAAAACCGCCACATGGGTAAAATCCCTAAAAAGTGTCTGGTCCTTAAGGTACAAAACAACCTGGTCCTTAAGGGGTTAAACTATTGATAACCTATCCTCACGACAGGTAGTTGGCTGGTGGGGGTCTGCTGTTTGGGATCCCCACCAATCAACAGACTAAAGAGGCCATGGTGCTCAATTGAGTTTTATAGCTTCTTCTCAGGCCAGTCATGTTATTTTCATCAGTCACATGGCCTGAGAGCAGCTAAGTCTCATTCATGTGAATGGGATTGAGCTGCAATACCAGGCATAGCAGCAATAAAATGTACGCCACTGTGCCTGGTATAGACTGAAGTGACAGCAGCGCTCACTCATTATTGAGCAATTCTAAATCTTTTTTGCATTAACAATAAAAATTCTATTCCCAGATATCCAAGGACTAATGTTAGAAACAGCAAGTGGCGCTATTCTATTTCTGTGTGTGGTCCACCATAGTAAATGTTCTAAGGTGGTCATATCTACTCAGTCTGTCAGAGAAGATGCAGCAACTTCAGAAGCAGCCACTTACCTCACCCAGGGATCCCTCCACAAACTCAGGGGAGCAGAGAGGAAAGCAAGACTGAGCAGGTGTGACCACCTTGGAACAGTTATTGAGCTGGACATAGAATAGAGACAGCAGGGGGGGGGGGGGGGCGCTAGTCTAATATTAGTGCTGAAATATCTGGGGGGAAAAACTTGTTTTAAAATGTGTAAATCCCAAAAATGTTCAATTATGAGCTGGATTCAACTATAAACAGTATGTTTCACAGGACAACGCCTTTAAGAGGACAATTATCTCTTAAGAATGTTTTTGCTTTTTTTTTTTTACAAAATTTGCTAGATTTGATCACAGCGTGCCTGTACTTGAACCAAAGTAATAACATGGCTTTCTATAAAGAATTAATACATTTTACAAAAATGTCTGTGGACGTTTATATCAGGACCTCTGATGAGGAAACCGTTTGAAGAATATCCCCCTTATTTATACTGATTCTCTAATTTACCTGTTCTTTTTAACAGGTGGAAAATTTGTAGGCTGCGTATCTTGATGAGGTTCTGTTCATAGTATCCCACTGATTCATGCCAATAAGATGTGACTCTAGAAATGTTAAAGGGGTTGTGCCAGAGTTCACTTTTATCACCTATTTATAGGATAGGCGCTTAAAGTATGATCGGTGGGGGGTCACCACTGAGAACTCATCCATTTCAAAAACATGGAACCTGTGTCCCCCTCTGATCGTCCCTGCAGGGATGCCTCTCCCACCCGTAGTGACCTCATATGAAATGGAGCAATAGTTGTCCATGTTCCACCGCCTTTCCATTCACTTCAATGGAGCTGACTAAAATAGCCAAATGTATTCAGCTATATATGGCAGTCGCATTGTAAATGAATGGAGCAATAATGCATATGCACGACTGTCACTATCCTAAGGTTAGGGATAAAAGTTGTGGTACAACCCGCTTTAAAGGGGTTTTCCAATATATTCAACATTGATGGCAATAGGGAGGAATCATGTTTTCAAAAGAAGTCTCTCCAGTCACTTGCTGCTCCTCCACCACCTCTCCCTCCTGGCTCTTGCTTGCCATTAGTTTACGTTGTCTGCAGCGGACATGTGACTGTTTACCCATGTGACCACTGTAGCCAATGACAGACCCTGGAACAGAGTGACATCCCGTGTACTGGCCCGGGCCTCTTCATTACTAGACCATGTGACTTGTGTATAGGGCAAAATGTGATTGTTCCCAGTAAGAGAAACCAAGTAATCTTTTAGATATGATACCTTTTATTGGCTAACAAAAATACAAGATGTAATAGCGAGCTTGCGAACTTCTATGCTTTTTTTTTCCAGCCTGATGAAGAACACGAGCGGTTCACAAGCTCGCTATTACATCATGTATTTTTGTTAGCCATTTAAAGGTATCAAATCTACAAGATTACATAGTTTCTCTCGCTGGGAACAATCACATTTTGCTCTACTGGCTAACACCGTACCAAACCTTTGTTTTCATTGTGTATAGGGTATAACTGGGTCAAGCAACCTGGTGACCTCACGTCACATGGAGCCAAAACAGTGCTCTGCTGCAGGGCCACGGTAAATGATTACATACAAAGTCAGTGGTTTGTTGATAACTAGCAAGATGTTGAGCAATGACATGATTGTGCTGACATTTTACCCCACTTATAGTTGGAGAGCTACATGTTGCGGACCACTTGTATGGATGTTTCATGATGACTTCAGATCTCTTTTCCTAAAGTTTTCTGGTTGTATATGCTTATTTGTATCCAGCATACAGTGCAGTGGAATATGCTCATGTATTCCATGCTAGGTAGTAGTAGTCCATGTTCTATGCCACCTCGAGTATTCCAAGCAGTGCCAGCTATGTAACATTGGAATTTCACGTGTATCGTGACCGGGTAATTTACTGAGATGATTTTGTCTGGGTCTTGAGGATTGTTTACTAACAGAGGGAGCCGGCTCCTGTAGGAAGAAACTGCTTAGAGCGATCTGTGAAGTCATCCAACTGGTTCCTTCCTATATAATGTTCCTGGCACATTGTCGCGTGCCAGGGTATGAATCAATGCTCTCTGATACTCTCTGATTTCTATCTGTGCAGCATTGTGAAATGTTTTCTATATTTTCCAGGAAATTTTACTTCTCATGTGTTTCCAAGTACAGAATGCAGTGGCTGAGAACTTGAGGGAGGCCTTAGTGTCAGGGCTTAGGTAAGTAACATCAACTTATAGTTTAGGCAGTAAAACAGATTATCCAGAAAGGACTGTTTTGTTTTTTTTTAACTTGAAATGGATGCAAGACCCAGAGTTCATTCGGCCATACTGAACCAAACTTCATAGAAGCCAGTTGTCTATCAGCATGCTTTAGAAGTGTAGGGGGTAACTAGAGTACCCAGAGGTAATGCACAGTAGCATGGAGATAACATGCAAACTCTATGCAGATGTTGTTCTTAGTGGGATTCAAATCTAAGAGTATTTTTACATGGGCTGACTAATGTCGACTTTGACCGATGGTTGTCTTGAGTAAAAGCGGGACCTGAAATGAAGCAACTAATGACCAACTTCTTGCTTTGTGTAAACAGGCAGTCGCCTATCTTTGAGCAATTGCCCATTTACAGTGAATGGATGCAGGTGACCATAAGAGCTCTTTGGCGCGGTCTGACTCCATTCACTGAATGACCATCGCTCTTGTGTGAAAGTACTCATAGACCCCAATGCTGTAAGGTAACCGTGGTAAACACTAGAGTCTTTTAACTGTTTATTAGAGATGAGCGAACATGCTCGTCCGAGCTTCATGCTTGTTCGAGTATTAGCATACCCGATGGTGTTCGTTACTCGAGCGAGCACCACGCTGTGTTCGACCCCCCCCCCCCTTCTCGTATTACCACTTCCTGCTGTGACGTGCCAGCGTGCGCACGTCCACAGCAGTATGTGAGAGAGAGAAATGCAATGCGCCACACAGCTTTGCTACATGCACATCATGTTCCACAGCTCTGTTACATACATGACACACGTACACAGCTCTGCTACATACATTGTTCATCCCATACGACAGGTATCAGAAGCAGCACAGCAGTAGATGTCACCGTCATCGTTACAGGCTCCTGTGTCTGTCAGAACCATTTCTAGGCGCTTGGCTGAAGGACATTTAGTCTCAGGGTGCCCATTACATGTACGGCCTTTGACACCCACCAACTGTCACCTCTGTTTGCAGAGGTGTTGTGAACGATGAAACTGGACCGCAGGAGTGGAACTGAAATGTCTTCAGCAACAAATCCATGTTGCCTTCTTCTTTTGGACATTAATATGTGCCTGGCCCATGCAACTGCTGTGAACCGTGTCGGGGCATCTCGTGCTGCGTGATTGTCTGGATTATTGGGCCTATTTGATTAAGTACTTTAACTGTACATGTAATTGGTCACCTGTTTATATAGAGAATCACACATAGTAACAAAACTAGAACAAATGGGTAAGCAAACCCTAGATTCTGTGTTTATTGATTAAATATTTTGTGAATGTACTATATCCAGGTAAGTATATATTTGCTTTTTCTACACGGTTTTCTAAAAGATGTAGACTTTTCTCTTTTAGTAGCGTACTTCATTTTATTGTATTACCTGGATACGTTGTAACTCTGATTTCTCTCCATTGATATGACTGTCTGATGCTTGATTCCTTGTATCTTTTGTACCCAGTATTTTTGTCTTTATTGTTGTTCAATAAACCTTCCAGAATTAAAAAAACAAATAATGATAATGTCCAATATGTATACAGAAAATGGCTTTTCAGAATCGAACTCATAATCACGGCACTTTATAACATTACAGGATACAGACATTAAATAAGCTGAAGGGTTGTTGATCCAGGGATTACTCTGCCTGCCATTATGAAGTCAGGAAGGAATTTTTTTCCCCCATAATGGGGTAAATTGGCTTACAATTCACTGTGGATTTTTCACCTTCCTCTGGATTAACAAGGGGGGGAGGAAACAGGATGAATTGGATGGACTGTGTCATTTTTCAGTCTAACATACTATGTTACTAAAAAAAATCCATAAATAAAGTGCAAGTGCAGCTTCAAATAACATTTGCATTCTATAAAGCTAAAATACATAGGCATATAGCCCAATCTGTAACATAACCATATATTACATGTGCCACATTATAGACTGTGTACTGCTACATACACAGAAGTGACTCATAATATCTAATTCACAATAGCAGCGTTATACAAATATCACCCCATCACATCTAAGTGAAAAGTGCAAGTACAATTCCTAGTGATATTACTTGCCATTTAAGCCCATAAAATGTGCACAAATTTAATAATGCAATTTAATATATGTAATACTTATACTATAGGTTCATGTGGATCGCCAACACCCCGACTTGCGTTTTGATTCTCTTCCTTCAGGGGGTGTATGGCAAAAGGTGCTACTCTATATAGCAGGGGTCCCCAACTCCAGTCCTCGGGGACCGCCAACAGGTCATGTTTTCAGGATATCCTATTGTAAGAACAGCTGTGGCCATGTCTGAGGCACTGACGATAATTACATCACCTGTGCAACACTGAGGAAATCCTGAAAACATGACCTGTTGGTGGTCCCTGAGGACTGGAGTTGGGGAACACTGCTATATAGACACCGTAATGGAAAACAGCTGCTGTGCTCCAAGTAGTGCATGCACCGTGGAGAAGCTGCGCACATAATTCCAGTCCCACTAATCACATGACATCCACGGCAGAGATCTGCTATGTCACCAGACCTGTGGACTGCCATGGACTTATGCCAATCCTGGAGATCTCATGCCCTCGCCCCACTAATAATGTTATATATCATTGGTATCGCTGTATTTGTAACGGCCCATACAGCATCGAAAACCGATATATCGCTAATGCTTTGGCGATACTTTTCATCGATATTGTTATGTCCGATATATCGGTAACATGGATAGTTTAAGGCGATATATCGATTTTTGTAAAGAAGAAACGTGCCTTGTGGTCCGGTGACCAGACTTTCTTTCTTTAAATTCCACCCTTCCCTTTGTGTTGGTCAGGATGTAGTTTTGCTCGAGGCACTAATGAACTTATAAACAAGTTCTAGAAACTTTTGGAAAGTGTGAGGCGACTCTTTGTCACCAATAAGGTTTGCTCCAGGCAAAATGACTCTCAGAAAAAGTGGGGTCTTCAGCCCCTTCTCCACATGCGTTTGTTCATCGGGTTAGACGCAGGCTCTGATTGCAAAATTCCTGCAAAAAGAATGTTTTCAAAAGCTGGTGAAATTCTGTCTGCTGGAAGGAGCATTTTGAAGGGAGAGCATGCCAGCAAATTAATATTTCTTGGCTCATTAGATAAAGATTATTGGGGCCAATGATAAAAAAAAGTCTTTTCATATACCTCATTTTAATTATATGTTTCATCTGTAATTTAAATTAACCCTAGACCTGTTTTATTTTTTACAGCATTTAAAAAAGTCGATATATCGATAGTTTGTTCAGCGATAGTCGATACTATCGATTATTGTAAAATATCAGTAGAAAACTATCGACTATCAATATTTTTGTGTCGATGTCCCAACCTTACGATACAGTAAAATGAATGCATTATTTATCCTGCATGATGAACATTGTTGAGAAACAAATGCATGTTTTTTTGTTTATTCTACCCTGCGTACCGCACCTTAATGTATTGCACATGACCGTGGAGGCTTGCAGGCGGTCATGCGCAGTACCGGTTGTTTTTTCTGTGTTTGTTAATTGCATATGGGCTGCGGGTCAAGCATCAATGGAGGCCACCAACGCGGATTCCGCGATAAAATAGAGCATGCTGCGATTTTTCTTCCACTCACGGAATACGCAATTCGTATCCACGAGTGTGACCAAAAATTTGAAAATGCATGACTTCAATGCCCTTGGAAGTTCTGCACGAATGCTGATATAAGAATCTGCAATCCAAATCCGGTCATGTGAGACCGGCCTAAATCCTATGTGCACCAAAAAAGTAGCAATGTACACTAAGTTGTCCCACAAAAAAAAACAAGCTCTCTTACGGCTCCTTGGCTGAAAATTAAAAACGTTACGGGTCTCTGAATGCAGCAACATAAGAATCTAAACATTTTTTACTATACAAAAGTACACGAACCTGAAAAAAGCACAACTTTATAATTTTGGTATTCTCTTAATCACATTGACCCTCAGAATCGCCTTATTTCATTTATACGGTCCAAGGGACACAGTAAGAATGAACTCCAAAATACAGTGGTGGAATTGCCATGTTTTTTTATTCTGTCTCCAACAAAAAAAGATGAAGGTAGGTATATATATATAATGCACTAGTTATACACTAAAATTGTGCCACTGAAAAATACAACAGGTCCTGCAAAAAAAAGCCCTTATGTGGCCATTTGATGGGGTGGGGGAAAGTTCTAGCTTTTAAACTGCAGGATAGGTGATCAGTAGTAATTAATTGGCTGGGTCGCTTGGGACCCTGGTTGGTCAGCTGATTGGGCACCCCCTGCCAGCACCACATTACACGGTGGTACAGAGTGGAAGTTGCTGTTTTCCGACCCCTGTGTAGTGGCCGGCTCTTGTAATTGCAGGTGCAGCTGTGAATAAAATCACTAGGAACCGGCCACTACACAGGGGTCGGAGCATCAGCTTTTGCTTCATCCCCCTGTGAGCTGACACTGAAAGTAGGTGGCTAATCCTAACCAGTCAACTATTCTGAGGGTAGGTCCTCAATAGTATTTCCTTGGGAAAACTCCTCTCCTACCCTTCAGATTTTTTTTTTCTTCTAACATTATGTTCTTTACATTTTTCGATTCGTCTGTCTTGCTGCCATCAAGCTGCTTCTTCAACTTGCGTCCAATCCCGAGTGTACATTTACTGTCAAAACTCCACCAACTTTAGAAGCTGCGTAAAGGTCTTTTGTCTGTAAAATGTTACATTGTGAATTATTATTTTGACATTCAATGACCTTTATGACTGTCCTTTGATGTTTTACCTTTGTTGTATAATTTTTACATGCTGTATATACAAGCATAGGAGACTGATTACATAAATACAGTAAAGAGTCATTTAACACATAGTATGATGAAAGCGTGAGACGCAACCAAAAACATTTCTTTATACTCTATTCATTTAAAATCATTGCAAAATACTGTTAGTGTATTTATGGAAGAGTTCTTGAAATGCCTATTAAAAAAGTATAATTACACAGTTGTGTTGCCAGAGCATGATTTATGGATTTACGGAAGGGTTTGAGGTTATTTGCAGCATCCTTTTATCAAGCATTATCGTGAATACATCTTTCCTAATTTTACTTTTAAAAATACAATTTTTTTAGATTTGACATGGTTTTCCCTCCAATGATTCATTTGACCTATCAACATCTCCTCTCTTCATAAATAGCGGGCACCTATTACATTTATTGTGCATGCAAATTAATTGCTCTGTGCAATGTGCCATGTGCTCATACCAGTTTTCCTCGTGCCACCCATTATGATGGCTAATGTGCACAGTATGTTGATTAGGCACATATTCTTAATTCAATGAGTCATCATAAGTCAGGTCAGGATTCTTCAGCAGCTTGTAGATCCGACTAGGGATATTTCATACAGCATGGTAACTGTGGACACTTAAATCTCAAAGCCCATTATAGTTTAGTTATCTGTTCTTATATGTAGTTTAGAGGAGGCCACTGGTAATGGACTGTACCTTAATGCAGTGGGGATTAATCTTGCTTCAATCATACCTGTAGACAGTCAAGTACCACCTAATCAATGTTATAAGATTGAAAGGTTTGAAAGCTCCAGCTGTGAATTGCCCCCAGAGTAGTGACCCAATGGTGCCAGAAAATCACTTTGAGCCCAAAACCTACTTGATTAGAATTGGACATTAACTGCTTTCACAGCTATTGTAAGCATAATCACTCTTAGGCTTTTATGAGTACTTTTATCATTTCTTTTTTAGAATTTTTTATATATTTTTTATTTCACGTTATGTTTACTTTTTTCATGTATTATGTTGCTAGGACTGTATGGGACCCCCTTAATGATCTCTAGGAGCTAGGGTATGACCATCAAGTGTCTTAGCTTACCTGCATAGCCTTGGCTAACCGTACTGGGGAAACCATCCAAGCTAAAGTACTTAGGAGTGCTTTGTTGGGTAGCAGATAGTTGGGGATACAGGATACCTTGTGAGTTTCAGTGAAGGTTGGTTAAGTATCGTTTTTTGATTTTTAAGGGTTAGGCCCTGAATATTGCCTTTTTTTTCTTTAGAGATGGCTTGAAGTAGACTCTGCACCATTGCACTTTTATGTGACTCAGGTTAGCCTCCTCCCCTACTCGGTATGTGGAACCAATCTCCACAATATTAAATTATATTAAATCTATTGAAAGTAATGTTTGTGTCCATGTCTCCTACATTGTGGACATATTGATTGCTTGCCTGTCAGCCAGGAGTTGCTTTAAATGTCGAATACAATCGCTCACGTTTGATTTCCCCATCTCCCTCCCAGATTCCCATCTGCATAATCCAAGTCTACTGGTCAACTGGCCATAGAGGGGTGCCATAATCTCATCACGTCATCTGTGGATTTATCTGAAGCCCCTTGTATTTTAGTCAAACTAACATCTGGGAAAAATCAGATAATTGTTCATTTTTCATTGTGCTGGAAAATTAATTTTTTGATTACCATCATACACACATTTCCCGATTATCATCATACACACATTTCCCGATTATCCTCATACACACATTTCCCGATGATCATCATACACACATTTCCAGCACAGTTGAAATGTCCATATGATTATCACATAAGTTATCTGAAACTGAGGATTGTGTGTAATATTGCTTTAACTGTATTGTAGGGCATTGGAACATGAATGCTGCATTAGAAATAATTTATAGCAGTTTTAAAACACTTTTGATTGGAGCTTGAAAACCCTGACTCTTCGTAGAGGTAACAGGAGGCTGATGTTTACTTGCTTAATGCTAACTAGTGTGACATAAACCTGAAGGAAGTGTATTCAGTGGATTAGTTCTAGTGATTCAGCTCTGCTTATCATAAAATATCTGGGAATCTCAAACACTCCATAGGCTCTTATTTGTAATTCATTTATCTGATCCACTAATTCTATAATGATAACAATTCCTAATTCCAAAGACTAGAGGCAAACATCCCTTCACCTGTTTGTAAGGCTGGGTTCACGCACAGTTTTTGTATACAAGGATATATAGAACGTAACAATTAAAAGGGTTGGCCAGGATTTAGGGGATTTTTACTATTGATTACTTAACTTTAGGATAAATCATCAATTAGATGAGCAGAAGGTTCCGCCACTTGGGATTTCCGCTGATTCCTGACACCGCTGTAAGTCAAGACAGTGCAGGAAACAGATTGCACCCGCCAGAGGTGCAGCTCCTCCACTACTAACCCAGGCTGCCGCAGTATGGATGGTGCGATCTGCTTTCTGTACTTCTTGTGCTGATTACTGGCTCTTGAACTTCTTGGCCTTGTAGAAGAGGTGTGCCGCCATTGCATGGACTGATTCTTCGTTTCCGAACCATAAAGATACGCCCACGTTTCATCCCCTGTCACCAGATCGGAGAAAAAGTGTCTTCATTGCCTTCGAACACTTCAAGCAGATCCGAGCAGACCTCCTCCCTTCTCTCCTTCAAATCGTGTGTCAACTGCCGAGGTACCCACTTCGCACACACTTTCCGATAACCCAAGCTTTCCACCATCTTCTGTATGGCATTGTGACCACGGCTCAGTTGTTTAACAAGCTCACAGATCAACTTGTCCACTCTCTGACTATTTGCGGCAGTGGTCGCAGTTGATTCTTTTCCACTGTGTGGTTTGTCTTCACTGTTCGTTTCCCCTTCTGTAAACTTCTTGATCCACCTGTGAATATTGTCATGTCAATGGTGTCCTCTCCGTACACATTCTGTAGCCTTCTGTAGATGTTAGACAGCCTACACCCCTCTGTCAAGAACTCAACGACCGCACATTGCTTCTGCTTGGAATCCATTATTCACCTGCAAGGAAGAAAAAGATTCTGAAACGCCTGTATAGAGGAAGAGTCACTCCAACTATATGTGCAATTTGAACAATCTTGAAGACATTTATTTCAGTTCAGTAACAATTTTCAGTTGAGGGTTTATTGAATTCATTGTCCGAAGAAAAAAAACAAAACTAAAGAAATGATGGTTATGTATAATCTCCTATACACAAAAAAGTATTAGTGTTCATTACTCATTAGCTTGCTGTAAGTGTTAATTGCATATGATGGCCATGTGTCTTCTGATGACCTTTGATGAGTAGAATGAAGGAGGTGTTTATACGTAATGGTGTCTATAATTTAAAAACAGGCGTGGTGAGGAATGTACATATACACCTTCTCTAATCCTTTCATGCAGCTTAAACTGGAGTTTCATCTTTTATTGCCAGTTAGTTACTATACATGTAGTTATAGTCACATTTATTCACCTGACTTCCATTGAAGAGATACAGCTCTCTAACTACGAGGATGGGTCGGAGACGTTCTGCCATCTCCTATCACGTGAGTCTGAATTACTTATTCTTGTATCTACTACATATTATTTCATTTCCTTGACAAGACTATTTTACATTGTTCAATAATCTGGCTTCCAATTATAATAAAGCCATTGCAGTGCTGTTATTTAAGGGGCTATATTAAAGAATCCTTTTTGGGGTGGTCCCATAATTTTAATAAATTCTACCAGATGATGAAACAATAGGATGCTCATGTTTTTTTGTTCCAGATGAATTGGACTTGGTGTCACAGGACTAGGGCACACATTTCTGGTGCTAAGACAATGGTTACTGACCATTGTACCGGAATAAGAACTATTTATGAAGGTTTTTTTGGCTATAAGATGAGTACTGGGTTTTGACACTGTGTTTGTGATCATCTAGATTAAAATGTCTTCTCCGAAGGAAAGTTTAAAGCCCCCGATCTGTATGTCAGCTACATTTTCAGAATCCATGCATACTGTGTAGTAGTGTGAGATATATTAAAATGGCCCTGTGGTTTTGGGTTAAAATCTTAGCCCAGGACCGGAAGGGGAGGAGGTACATTGCCTGAAGTGGTTCTTCTTAGGGATGTTGTTCCTGGTGTTTCAATTTCTCCAAAAATGGAACAAAGTGGCAGAAACCCTGAACTGAGCCCTAATGCTGGTGTGAATATAGCCTTACTCTTATACTAGGGGCAATAATTCAGTTCTGTGTATTTATTATTTGACTTTATGATCTCCTGTATTGTATCAGAAGGGAAGCTTTTTTTATTGACTTTTAAGCCTGGAGCTTTGTCATTGTATATTTCTTTATCCTGTATTTATACCAGTACATTGTGTGTCCCTACTCAATGTATATGTTGAGATTTTATTAGGAAACTGCTTGAACTACAATCCCTTTATATGTTTTATTGATACCCCCATTGACATGCCTGTTGTGCCCATCTGAATTGATGTGAAAGTGTTTATTTTGTCATGTGGCACTTATCTTAAAATTGTTTTGGCACGGACAACCTTTTAATTATTTGTCAGACTGAGCACATGGGCATCAGACTATTGATGATTATGTGATTTCTATGGCTACCATAAAACATCAGTATATAGCTGTAAGCCCCCCCCCCCCCCCAGCTGCTCGGCTGTACTTGTGGGTTCGTCCCATTGCTTTTCAAGCAGTGTCCTAGTATTAATACTGTATAGTCATGGTGTTCCCCAGTATTAACACTGCAAAGTCATGGTGTACTCTGGTATTAATATTGTATAGTCACGGTGTACTCTAGTTTTAATACTGTATAGTCATGGTGTTCCCTAGTATTAACACTGTATAGTCATGGTGTTCCCTAGTATTAACACTGCATAGTCATGGTGTACTCTGGTATTAATACTGTATAGTCATGGTGTACTCTAGTTTTAATACTGTATAGTCATGGTGTTCCCTAGTATTAACACTGTATAGTCATGGTGTTCCCTAGTATTAATACTGCATAGTCATGGTGTACCATGGTATTAATACTGCATAGTCATGGTGCACTCGAGTATTAATACTGTATAGTCACGCTGTTCCCTAGTATTAATACTGCATAGTCATGGTGTACCCTGGTATTAATACTGTACAGTCGTGGTGTACCCTAGTATTAATACTGCATAGTCGTGGTGTACTCGAGTATTAATACTGTATAGTCATGGTGTACCCTAGTATTAATACTGTATAGTCGTGGTGTACTCTAGTATTAATACTGTATAGTCGTGGTGTACCCTAGTATTAACACTGCGTAGTCATGGTGTACCCTAGTATTAATACTGCGTAGTTGTGGTGTACTCTAGTATTAATACTGTACAGTCGTGGTGTACCCTAGTATTAATACTGTATAGTCGTGGTGTTGTCTGTGTTTCAATCTACTTGATTACAGGATGATAACTGTGTATAGCCAGGATGGCTGTACACTAATTTTTTTTAAAGGAGAGTACATTGAATGACTTTGCTTTTATTATATGAGTCACCTATACTTATGTTCAATAAAGTTTTGTTGATTTTAGTAACAAAATGAAATGATTGTGTGTACACGGCATTCAAAAAATATCAACAGGAGCAATGACCTCAGCATTATAGGTGTCAAAGTTATTTTTGGGTTCTCAGGTGCCATTAAAGGAGATGTCCCGCGCCGAAACGGGTTTTTTTTTTTTTAAACCCCCCCCCCGTTCGGCGCGAGACAACCCCGATGCAGGGGTTAAAAAAACCACCCGCACAGCGCTTACCTGAATCCCGGCGGTCCGGTGACTTCAATACTTACCGCTGAAGATGGCCGCCGGGATCCTCTATCTTCGTGGACCGCAGCTCTTCTGTGCGGTCCACTGCCGATTCCAGCCTCCTGATTGGCTGGAATCGGCACGTGACGGGGCGGAGCTACACGGAGCTACACGGAGCCCCATAGAGAAGAGGAGAAGACCCGGACTGCGCAAGCGCGGCTAATTTGGCCATCGGAGGCCAAAAATTAGTCGGCACCATGGAGACGAGGACGCCAGCAACGGAGCAGGTAAGTATAAAACTTTTTATAACTTCTGTATGGCTCATAATTAATGCACAATGTACATTACAAAGTGCATTATTATGGCCATACAGAAGTGTATAACCCCACTTGCTGCCTCGGGACATCTCCTTTAAGTCTCAGGTAAAAGCAAACAAATATTTAAGAACATATTGAAGTATGCTATAAATGAGAGATGAGTGGAATTAAATAGTCTCCTATATTTAAATAGCACCAACCACTATCGTACAGCTTTGTGGATTAAGGGGGGTTCACACCGGGCGGAATTTCCTCCACACAAAAAATTCCAGTGCATTTGCAGTAGCAGAAAAGTGGACAAGACTTTGAAAATGCCATAACCCACACAAAACCCATGCGGAAATTGACTTGCGGCACGGAATTCAAATCTGCAACATGTCAATTTTGTCTCCGTCTCTGCTGCGTACTTCACCCCCTCTCAGTGAGCTCTGCCGTGCCAAGGAGATTATTGGACATGGGATGGTTTTAACTGTTGGCACCTCATACTCTGCCAAGTACTGTGACCCCATTGTTAGGTCTGCAGGTCCATTACTTGTACCCTAGTCATGTTGTTTGTAGACCTGCACAAGGAACATGCCAGAAAATAACTGAACTGAGGATTTTTTATAGATAACCTGGTAACAGTATAAGAATTGAGTTTTTAAGTTGAAGAACTTTGTAATTCGCACTATTCCCATCTCCCTCTCCAAACATTTGCCTGGGATCTATCTTGTATATTGGTCTTGCTGTAGTAACTGAAAGTGCATTAGAGAAGAAGCTGGACAGAGTAGTTCTTCTATAGACTGGGCTCTGTAAATACTGTATATTCCTCATACTGGCACCCATTGTAGGTTTGCAATATGGTTGTGACATTAAATGTTATTAAGGATGACCCATCCACAGGGTAGGTAATAAGGCTATGATTACTGGAGGTTCCACATCTGGAACTCTCACTGATCATGGGTCCCGAGTCCTCCTGTATGAATGATGTGGCAGTCACGCTTGCACACTACTTCTCCTTTATGTATATGACACTGCCAGATAAAACCGAGTACTATAACTGAGGTACCCTTAAGCGAGTTGTTGCCTACATTATGGTCAATGGCACCTTTAGTTTATCCGCAAGTGGCCTCCTGAAAGGTGCTAAAGTTTCAATAATACTTGTTTTCAGACCCTTTATTTAAATTAAAGCTACTATTAGGAGAGTATAGAATTAAACTTGCGTTCCTCACACTGATTGTCAACTAAAGAGTTGAACGCCTGCAGGTAAAAGGAGTAGCTACCTAGAATTACACCCTTCTTATGTGACAATAGCATCTATTTGTACTTTTTGTACACATTTCTGGATCGACTGGTTATTTGGCCCATCCTGACCTGATCTTGGATCTCCCATTTGGTGTCTTGAGATTAAGAAATTGTAAAATATTCCCTTTTTTAAGCAGTTGAGAAAGTCCTCTAAGATAGTACAAGGATCACACTTCTCATTTCCTTATCTAAATATATGTACAGATTGATGTTGGTTTCATGGTTTAGAGTTGGCGGTTTTCACGCCTCCCACAATATCATCCATAATTGAATATTATTTTTCACAACTATTCTGTCATAAGGCAATCATCAGGCTTCTGCCTGGAGTAGCTTTGGTTATAAGATACCAAATGTAAGGTCTGTGTTGAATCTTTTTGGATGCATTAGGCCGGGCTCACACGAGCATAGGATTACAGCGTATTACGTGTGTGATGCGTGGTAATTCGCAGGCAATCTGATACATTGCCTTACGCAGTTCCGCTCATATTTGTGTGTAGGAATTACATAATGCGCAAGCTGAAAAAAGAACGGATGTTCTATTTTGCCTTGTATTATGCATGAGAGAGCCCATTGTTCTCTATGGGCGCATAATCAATGCCACCCATACGCAAACTGAACGATTAGTGAACGAGCCAATGGTGATTTTTATGCCTGCGTAAAATGAACAATGAATGAAAAGCGAATGATTTATTGATTGTTTGATAGTTGGCTGCCTTTACACTGAACGATTATTGTTTATTTTCACTCATTCCCATTCTATTGTGTGGAGAGGGACTGGGAATGGATCCGTCCTAAATACGTGCTAAGCTGCACTGAAAGGTGACTGTTATCTCTGCTAGAGGATCATCAGTTTAATTAACAAAGAAACAAACTTCAAATATATTGAATTGACCTATATACAATGTATCCAATGGCAGACAAATTGGGAACTGGCTAGATCGATTTGTGCATGTCTATTTGCAATATGAGCAAGAACTCTCCGGTAGCAATAGAGACTGCAGAGCAGAAGAGGAGACATACAGACTGCTTGTTCGGTAATATTCTGCTGATCTTATGGTGGGTTTTGTTGTCTCATCGCAAAGCCAAGAAATACCTGATGGCGTATCTTAGTAGCAGGTGTTAATTCAAAACCAATTCCTCCATGGCCTTTACAGGTGAAGCTCACTATATGACATTTTTGCTTAAGTTCTGCACAGTTTTGATTGAAGTCCAATTTTCCACTATTCCTATTAGTTATATACCCCAGTAACGTTATTGTGTTCACATACTGTTCATTATTGTCCTCATCAAACTTTCTTGTTACAGGAAGACAGTACGCTCAGCTTGTTAACAGTCAAAATTGTACAAGCCGCACACATACCATGCGCTGACTTATGTGAGTATGAATGTTTTTCGTAATATCATACAAGGAATGTTTTCTTGGCACCCACATAGATTATTCATTTATGTAAATTACTACCTTACAGTTCTTACAGCTAATTTCCTAATTAATGGTAATGAAGCCTTAAAGGGGCTGTCCAGAGTAATACTATTGATGACATATCCTCGGGATAGGCAGATTAGCGCTTGCTGTCAGCACCTCAACACATGGGTATGCAATGGAAACCTCTGTGTAATGGGTTGGCACATGTAACTGCAGGTGCAGCTCTCTTTAAAATCAATGGGAGCTGTATCTGCAGTTACAAGCGCCGGCCACTACACAGAGGTCAGAGCAATGGTTTCCACTTCATATCTGTGTATTACAGTGTTGACAGCGGATGCCCGATCGACTGAGCGGCACACCCCGGCCGATCAACTATTGATGATCTGTCCTGAGGATACATCTTTAATAGTATATTCCTGGAAAACCCTTTTAACATACATAGTAACATAGTTCGTAAGGCTGAATGAAGACAATGTCCATCTAGTTCAGCCTGTTTTTTTAAGGCTTTGTTACTGTTAAAAAAATAAATTCCATGTAAGAACTGTAGGGTTGTTATTTACATAATAGTATTTCCCTGGAAGGACTCAGTTAAGAAATAGCTTTATTGTAAGTTGGAGAACTAAATCTTATTACAAGGTAATTTCTTCTGATGGCTGCTTTTTCCTTACAGTGAGCCATTCTGATTGCTATATCTGTCTGTCGCTGCCATCCTGCACTAATAAAGTCCTAAAGACAAAGACTGTGTCCGACAACAGTGATCCTGTGTGGAATGAAACATTTCATTTTGCAGTTTGCAATAATGTGAAGGTAAGAGGCAGAGACGTGGGTTCATTAGAGGCCCGTAACTCTTTACGTGGATTGTTGCAGTCTATTAGGAAACACTTTGCCTAAAATCAAAAAAAGAGTGACTCTCTACCACTGGGGATGTCACACTGCTTTTTCATAAAGTCCCAGAATAACCAGATTTGTTATTCAGAAGTCTAGAAAAGTTGTGTGACAACCACTGTGTAAGCTGTAATAGCAGCCCCATCTGTTGTCACCATGCTTCAGGGGTCATGTCTGGTCTGCCCTGCAAATAAGAAAGATGGAACAATACCTCTGCAGCGCCACCTATTGGAAGGCAGCATTCCTGCAAGTCAATGTCTAATCCTTTATACAGGTCTTTTGAAACAATGATTGGGAGTTGAAAGCCAAGCCAGAATCCATACACAGACAGCTGTTTCAGAGAGGGGGGTGGGTTTGCCCTGAAACAGCACTTGATCACTGCTACAGGTTAAACAGTGTTGAAGTAATCGCTTAATTTAGGTGATACTCAAGGGGTATTGAAACCTCATCAACCAGGTATGCTTAATTATCTGTACGGTGCAGCAGGGAAGAACACAACATGGATCAATTAGGTCTTGTTCCAAAGCCCTCCTGAAAGAAAGAGCTCATTCACAAGTTTTTTTTGCAAAAAGTAGAGCAAAGAAGTGTATAATAGACCCGTCATTATGGACAACCCCCTACGTTACACCTTTTTGCAGTGCCAAAATAATGAATCATTATACAAATTTAATAACCCGTAATATGACCCTTGTATACTTTACTCCTTTTGATAAGAAGTACAAAAATTTAGATCTAATGACTGAATACCACCTCCAGGAAACCTATTGAATATGCCATAAAAGGCTGAGAGGTGCAGGTCCTGTAAGTTTTTACTACTTTTACAAGCCCTACTACATCTACGTCAACCGAAAAATAAAAAGTTAGGGCTCTTGGAAGGCGGAGTCAAAAACGATAATGAAAAATCTCTGGTCTTCAAGGGGTTAAGTAGGTCCTTGCCGATATTTAGCGTCCAGGCACTTGCCCCAGCTGTCCTGTCTATGTGGAAAGTTGTATTCGCATAACATGATCTCTGTTTCAGAACGTGTTACTGCTGGAGCTTCATGATGAGGACGTTATCACCAGGAATGATAAGCTCTACACGCTGGCATTCGATGTGAGCAAAATCTGTATCGGAGAGACTACACAGAAAACATTCCGTCTTGACCCTGAGGTAAGCCTGTGCACTCTCTTTCGCTACATATAGTTATTTTCTCCCTACATTATAGACTTTATAGATTTTCTAATAAAGGGATGTACAGTTTCAGCAAATCAAAGTAGTTTTTTTGCGTAATGAAAAGTTATGCAGTTTTTCCCAATGTATTTTCTGCATCAATTCCTTACTATTTTCAAGATCTCAGCTTGACTGGATCTTCATGTTTGTTTCCCACATCATCTGTCCTAAAACGGGAAGGGACACCTATTCAGATGTACAATATACTGCCAGTTCAGAAAGTAATCCAGCAACGAATGAGACAATAATTGTTACCTTTCTTTTTAGGGACCAGAATTTCTGGAAGTGGAATTTACGTTGCAGGAATTGTACGTTCGTATCCTCTTACCTAATGTATAGATTCAACTAGGACCTGACATTATTTGTCATTTCACTTATTTTATTTGTGCTTTTCAGTGAAGATATACGTGAGAAGATACTTACAAATGGAGTGATTGTGGTAAGCTTGGGCATAATTCTGTAAACTTTCATTCTATTAGTCTTACAATGGAATAGTTAGGATCATTGCCTCTGACCTTCACCAAATACAGTAAAATATTTTTCATCCAGCATTTGATACTCCAGATAATTTAGCGTTTATTCTTAATTCTGTAGTCCACATTGAAATCATGTTGCTGTTATCTCTTTAGTATCTTCCACCCTTCTTCCTTACCTGATCTCTAATGTTGCAATCCAGGCCCTTATTACTGCTCTTTACCAACTATCACCAATTAGCAAATCAGTCTAGCTTGACTGTCACACACAGATTAATAATCTTTCTGTCTCAGTGATTATAACGAACCCTTCTTCTTTGGTAGACATTACACTGGTTAACTCTCACTTATACAATACAGGTACTTTTACATGGGCCAATAATCGGACCTGAATGTTCCTCCAAATGCTCAACAACCTGGCCATGTAAAGGGACCAACAATCAGCTGACAAACGAGCACACGTTTGTTGGTTGTCTGATTGTTTAGCTTGAGCGAATATAAAAATACTCTCCAATCAGCAGAACATTTTCCTGTGTAAACAGGTATATGTACATCCCGGCCTATGAGGATGAATGATCGTAGTAATGATTGTTCGTCCCCATAAACATATTCTCGGGCTATGTGAAAGAAAATAAAACAAATGCTGATCGACGTTCGAGAATTCATTACATATAAATGAACCATAGCATTCAAAATTCACTTGCTGATCTAGACTGTTCTCCACAATACCTTCCAACCTGCCTGTGATCCCCATTGGAACAATAACCCATGGCTGTCACGCCCCTGCATCACAACCTCGTACTCCCGACTCTCATCCTACACCAGTACTTTGCCTTTTACTACACTTTGCCTTGTTTCCCTCCGAATTAATCCTAATGTTTAAAGTTTTAATGAAAACCCATCTTCTAAACAGACTATTCTATAGCTCACACGTCTGAAAAGCGCATGGTCACTTTTCATGAAGTTAAACCACATATAGAGAGAATGGGGGGAAATTATTAAGACGGGCGTTTTAGATGCCAAGGTTGATATGATCCCCACAAGCACACAGTGCATCACCTTTTTATACATTAGGCATATCTTGGGCCATCTGTGGGCCTATAATGAGATATGCATCGGTTATGAGCTGCAGTAGATTTCTTGCATAATTTATGCCAATCTTTGGTGTAAAATATACATAAATCTGTCAGGCTTGGGCAGGCATGCCTCCTCCCAACTAATTACGCCTTCTTTTATAAAATCTGGTGTAAAAAAGTCACTACATTTTTTCTGCAAGTAAGACGTGAGTCCATTTTTGTGACTTTTCTACACAAGATTTAGCATGACAAATTCCCCTTTAATATTTGTATTAATGAGAAATTCACCAGGATCATTACAGATACCAATGTGAAAACACTTGGCATCCCTTATTTCGCTTTTCTTAACCCCACCTTCAGTCCTGATTGGTCACTAATCTACAATTCAGGTCAAAAGCTACTGCCAGTACAGCAATCACTTTTGCAGAACTCCCCCCCCCCCCCCTTCCCATTTTTTCGTTTTCTTCTTCCCTCTACTTCCTTGTCCACCTTCCCCTGTATTTCTGTGTTGTTACCAAGTGTGGACACCTTTCATTGCACATTGTTCACTTGATTCTTGCAGTTTTTATGATGTTGATGATGCTTCTATACTATTGATACTTGGCTATATCTTACCCATATATCTTCACTCCCGTCCACTGTCTTCTTAGCCTTCCACTCCATGCACATTTCCTTCTGTTTTGGCACAGTTACAGTCCAAGTGAATGGTTCATGCAGCTTTTTTATATTTTCATATTGTGCTGTGAAGTCATCAGCACTTATTGTGTCATTCCTGTCATCTGTCTTACAGTCTAGAGAGGTGGGCTGCCTGGATGTATGCGTGGACAACCAGAGGATTCCAAAAAACCTACAAGGTGGGCTGCTGTGAGCCTAAATGATTGGTAGCTTTCTGTACCTCTCCTCTTTTTGTCCCTGGTGAGGCACATTTATCAAAGTGTCTAAAATAACAAAAGGAGGTCTGCTCAACTTTTTTAGTCCCTTGTCTGTATTGTTGTGATCTCCCTCCAGTCTTTGGTTTCCCAGCTCCAACGAAAATGTGTTGTCTCTAAGCATAACTGCTGCTGCCAGTGACTGACTTTAGTAGTTGTTGAGACCAGAAAAATGTCAGCAAGGAGGATTGAAAAAAGTAATTTATTATTTTAAGAAAAAAATTATAGGTTGGAAAACATTATTCTAAAGAGATTCTAAATGGCAACCCCCCTTTTTTTCTTTATATGGGGTTATCCGAACAAAAAAAAAATGAGCTACTCATCAGACTAGAAAAACCGTAAATAATAGAAGGAATACCTGATATCCCGCCACTCATGTTCTGCAGTTCCCTGCTAGCCTTTACTTCTGGCTGCAGAGAGCCAGTGATGACACCACCAACATCAGGGCTATCTGACCGCTGTCACCATTCACTGACCCACTTTTGGACTATGATTAGCTGCAGCAGTCACATGTACCCTTGCCTGGAAGTGAAGACCAGCCAGTCCACAATAGGCCAAAGTGAGGGGCAGCCAGAGTTGCACTTCCACCTGGTCATATTATGAACAAAGTTTTTGGGTTGTTGGGAGCTATAGTGCCTTACCCTGGAGGATGATGTCGTGCAGGTGTTCTCTAGTGAGTATGGGCTCCAGGAGTTGGGGTAAGGGTGAAACAGGTGAAAACTCACTTTTATTTGTAGATTCAGGAAAATACGACAACATCCATTACAGATCCAATTCCCATCCACAGCAATCCGGAGTTTGGTAACTGGAGATACCGCCCTCAGAACACATGCTTTGTATCTATCACTTGAGATAGGGGGGGGACTTGTTATTTGTATAGCAAGTCTCCCCTTATCTCAAGTGATAGATACAAAGCATGTGTTCTAAGGGCGGTATCTCCAGTCACCAAACATACAGCTCTTTATATCTTGTGTCATATCTGGCACATTCTCTTGCACGTGGGCAATGGCTCTGTCTCGAACTGTCCTGTTTTACAGCTTCCCTTTAGATCTTCTTTCTTTCATAACCCTCTTTCTTTTTCTTATCTTGTCTTGTTCTTCACTACACCTCTCATTCCCGCTGCACTAATGACTAAACTGTTTACTAACTCTTCACTTGCTTCTCTCTGTCTTGTTTACTCTTACTACTCTACTCTTTCTGTTCTAGAAATTGGGTGGAGTTATATATAGGCTCTAGGTCCTCACATGAGCATAAGGGGCTAGACAGGGACCTAGTCTATCCTGCAATAGGAACTTTTGTCCTCCAATCACCAAATCCATTTAGCTCCTGCATAATTAAAGTGACATACACAGTTGAATAAAATATATACATTAACAAGGGAAATATTATTTAAATAAAGTAGGTACATATTCCTCATGTAGTATCATTTCTGGGTCACTACATAAGTCCTGAGCCACTGGTTGAAGAACACTGGCATGCAGTGTATAGATTATGTGCATGTATATATTATATATATTCTTCCATCTTGGTCTTCACAGAAACTATACATTTTTTTTACTTTTACATCCTTCTTGCTTCATTCAACCACAAATAACTAAATAACAATGTATCCATTTCTCCTTCTTGTTCATCTAGGCAAGCGTCTTATCTTGTCAGTGGAAGACTCTTGTGAAAATGAACGCAGACTGGAGCTGGATCCCTCCACAGGGCCTGATCAAATGCAGACATGCAAATTCCACTACCTCAGAAAATGGGACCCGCAGTTTACAGCCCATGTAGAGGTAAACCTGTTGAAATGTTCTCAATGGTTCAATTTGGTGAAGTATTGCGCAGCCTGTGGCACTCCAGATCTCTTCTGGCTATCTGCAGCAGATGGGCAGATTCTCATACTTTACATCACATGATGAGCCTGCCCGCACATCTCTGTACACTGATCTTTGTCAACATCTTGTATTAGGGTGCAGTTACACTGGAAAGATGATCACTTAAAAGATGGCTTTTGAGCTATCATTTTGCATAATCTACTACTTGGTACTAATACCTAATAGTACCAAGTTGCAGTATGTGAGCTGTCGGGAGTTGTAATCAGGGAATAGACCACCTGCTGTTTCCTGATGACTTTCGCTTTGTTCTGCCGGCAGGGCTGACAGCTCAGAACAGCTGATACAATGTTCTCATCTGTAATCAGCTCTGCCCCGGAAGAACACAGTGTGCGGTCTTGCTTATCAGCTGTTCTGCTAAAGCACGGATTTCAAACAGAACTGAAAAACGTCGTTCAGCAGAAAACTGAAAGATGGACACAACGATTATCGCTCAAAAGATGTCTTATGAGCGAATTTTGAGCAATAATCATTGTGTCCAACTGGACCTTTAGTTACTGACCGTTTGTGTAACGGAAAAACTAAAGACTATGATTACTTACGATGTGCCTTGGAAGGAAAGAACAATCTGTCACAATGCAATAGTAACCGGTGTAATCATCTGAGCCATTAATAGTTGCTTACAGGCAAAACATACCAAAACCTTAAATTTTATACGTTTTTATTTTGCCTTTTTTATATCCAATTCCCCCCCCCCCCTGCACTTGTTCTCTCATCTTTTATATGTCTGTGTTGCTGTCTTCTGCAGGATGCAGAGAACCAGAGCAAGCAGATTATTCCAGTGAAATCGCTTCTAGTAGGACAGGAAGAGAATATCCGACTCTCCACTGTGTCGGTAAGTTGCACACTTATTTGCCATCTATTTACTGTCTTATGCTATTATGGCCAGTAAGGTGGATTCAGAATTTTTTCTAGACTTTTATGTATTTAAACCACACATCTGGTATAATTACTCCTAGAATGATGTCTATAATGTATATTACTGGCTAGATGCAGCCAGATCTTATTGCACAATTTAGAGTACAAGCAACAAGAAACCAAATGTGGTTGCAGCACTCTTCCCACTGTGGGCTGTAATGTATGTTACCATAAGGGTGAATCAATCACTTAAAAGGGTTTTCTGGCAAAAACTATTGATGACCTATCCTCAAGATAGCACTTAAAAAAAGACCTGTGACAGCATAAATGTGCAAATATAGCGACAGTTGGATCACCAGCAGTTACGTTTCGACCTGTCAGTCTTTGTCATACTTGATAAAGACCAATAGGCCGAAATAGTGGAGGTATAAATCCAACTTTTGTTATTTTTGCATGCTTACGCTGTCATATGTTCTGTTTCAAAGTGTTATTTTGGAACTTTGGATTCTGGAGCCTTTAGGTGTTTTGGCATGATTGATCCTGGCTTACCAAAGAAGTGGTGCTGCTGCCATAGACTTTGTTATCCTATCCTTAGGATATGTCATAAATAATTAATTATCAGAGACCCGATGCATGGGATCCCTGCTAATCACCTGATCTCCCTGACCGCTGTCAGTGCATATCAATGGGAGCTGAAGTGGCTATTACACTTCTGTGCCCGTCTCCACTGTCAGAAGTGTAAGACCTGCTTCAGCTCCCTTTGATTTCAATGGGAGTGAAACCAGCTAGTCTACTTCTGCTCTCATCTCCTATGATGCACGTCTGGCTTGCTGTACTGACAGTGAGCCAAGCGATCAGGTGATTGTTGGGGATCCTGTGTAGAGGATCCCTGGCGATTAACAAATTATGACCTCTCCTGAGGATAGATCATCAATAGTTCTTGCCCAGAAAACCAGTTAAATCCGGAAAACCATATATTAAAAAAAGGCAACTGCAGTCTTAATTTCCAAATAGTACAAATCAGTCCTGGCTTATTCACCACCACATGTGAGCACACAATCTTGTGCCTCGTGTCTGCCCATTTCTCAAGAAATTACAAAGTGTAAGAGATCACAAAATAACAATGTTATTGTTTGTAACACTTTTTGTAACGTCTTGTAAAAAGCTCAGTCATGAGCTGATACATTGTGTTTCCACCTGCGGCGGTGAATGAACCATGAGTGATTTTTCCTGTTTGGGGATGAAGTCTGTGTGGTGTTGCTGCCTTTGCTGATTTTAAGTTAAAAAGATATTCACCTGGTATCGCCACTTCAAAAGATGACCCCAGACATCTAGTTTGTGCGCGGCCATGCTGAATATCCTATCTGTGAGAGAATGCATCCAAGGTGTTGTGCTGTAATGCCCACGAGTATCTGCTAAATATTGCAGTGCGTGTGCCCATCGTAGGAAAGTGAAATGTCAATTAATTTCTACTGAATCACATCGTTTGCCGCAGAGAATGAGTCTTCTACAACACCTCGGCCAACACAGCCTGATCATAAATCAAGAGTGCAACGGCTAGCGATCTGGTATCAGCTTTTCCACTTGGGGACCTTTCAGACGAGACGGAGCCAAATCCGTAGCTGCAGAATTCCACACCAGAATCGACAGGCTACCTGTGAATTTTAATGCAGAATTGCCTTTATTTTCAATTCTGCATCAAAATCATAGCCTGTGGATTTTGGTGTGGAATTTACCATGGCTTGTGAGGCATCATGCGGCCTTTTCCATCCCGTATGAAACGTCCCATGCTCGTTTATGTGTTGATTTGTTTATGCACTTTTCAGTGAGGGCTTGTTATTTGTGCTTATATGCGCAATGATTCTATTTGATTATATAATCTTTTACGTTTATGGTCTGGCATAATTTTGGGGGGGTTTGTCGGTGTTTAGACAATCTCAATATGTGATAATTGATATTCAATGCACTACTGAACACTGCACTTGTGAACAACTTGCACATATAGTGTTACATTTACATGGATACTGAACGCATATGAACCTTGAAATCCTATATAGAACTTATAGAATTTCAAGGCAAAATATGCAAAAAAAAAAACCTCCTAACCACCAACCTCTGCTGCTGATGGTACAGGTCTGCTGTGCCTAATGATAAAGTCAGCCCTTCAGGCACTTGGTAATCCTCTGTGCCTACCGGCTCTGTCAGATTTCATTCTTCACCTGTATGAGCCTAATACATACAGTTCACTGATCCCTCAGGTTACACTGATCCCTCAGGTTACACTGATCCCTCAGGTTACAATGGCCTCCGCATACAATTAGTTTTCCCAGGCCATTGTAAATTAAACCAGACTCAACGTACAATGTCACAGACAGTTCGAACTAGTGGCATGTGCACTATGCTGGAAGATCATGCCAATCAGCATGGGCATTTCACTGGTAAAACCCCTGTTTTACTGAAGTGCCAGCACAGATTGGCTGTCTAGTAGCTCCTCTCTCCAGTACAGTGCGGTACTACATGTCCTTTACCTGTACCAGGATCAGATGCTCCGTTGGCCCCCGGTTGAGGACGGCTGCATGTTATATTTCTGGCACAGTATGTGTTCTGTACCGACCCTGAAGAAGCTCCTGTCCTCCGCATACAAAGAGATTTACAGCTTCAGCAGATCTTTCTGGCTCTTATGACCTGTTTTATCTGTATTAGTTGTTTGCTGAATTTTCCTTAATCTTCATTGTGTGTTACTTTTGGTTGACATCTTGGGGTCTTCCGAACCACTTACCAGTTTTCCATATTGTTTCAGAATACAATATTTTCAGCATTACAAGGGTTGCAGGAACCAATTAATACTGTATGTTGAGGAACCGCTGTACATGCCTGGGATCTGTTTTGAACTATTATGTATATCGTAATTGTTTCTATACATATACATGCTTGCGTGTGTGTTGCTGTGAAATCTAATGGATCCCCTGTACTTTTCATTTCCATGCCAGTGTCTATAGTGAATTTGTTATATGGCACAGTTCTGGTGTCATCTTTGCATTATGTGGCATTATTTGCAACTTTCTTTTGTTTTTCTCTACTAATGTGTAGCTTTGAATTATGGGTTAAGTTACCTTCGTGAGTAATACTCTTTTAGTCTCAGACTAAGGGCTGAACTGATTATTAAGTTTTTCTCTTGTTGGCCTTCAAAAAACATGATTCCAACTTTGGCATTTTATGCTACTCGTAAAACAACATGAAAGCAATGTTGTAACTTTCTTTGGATGGTTTATGTGATTATAGCAGTGTTATGTATGTGTTCATTCCTTTTTGTCATGGCAAGGAATGCCTAATAAACGTTTTCTAATGCTAAATGTTCTAAGGGCTCATTCACATGGCCGTATTGTGTATTTTGGGTGAGGATACGCAGCATATTCCTGGACCAAAATATCCTGATTTCTGGCTATTGGCTTTTTTTTACATTTGTAAAATAACGCAAAAAATCCCATTGATTTTCTGCATAAATAGGCAGCAAGTACACAGGTTTCCTGCATATTTGCTGTGTATTTACATAAGTCCATTGATTTCAGTGGGTTATTTCGATGTTTACTACACACCAGAATAGGATATGCTGTGTTTAAGAAGAAAAAAAAAAAAGCATGAAACATACCCAACTTTGAGTGAAGAACAATGGGTTCTATTCATTGCGTATTACTCATATAACAAAAAAATCTGCACGTAATACGCTGCGTATTTACGTTCGTGTGGATGAGCCCGAAGGGATTTTTGTTTCATTATTTGTGCATACTTTTAGTTTATGTGGGATTTTTTTCATTTTTTTATATTGCAATGTTATGATATATGTTAATGTGGCAAAATGTACTGTAAGTTGTGAAGTTGTACACATCTAAGGTAATATTACTTGGGTGTCTGTGGCTCATAGCTGCCTTATTTGATATCACTTGCAGTCCTCCAGCTTTCATGTACATTGCAATTAACTTTGAGGACATTGTTTTACTGTTAAACATAGTAGTGAGGAGTTTTGCGGAGTTCCCTGATAGGACTCTGTGGACTTGGTGGGAGTCCTGGTGCAGAGCTGTTCACAACCTCTGGATTCTTACAACTCCGCAATATAAGAAAAGAATCTGGTGCATCAAAATCAAAGTTTTGTAATGTTCTTTATTCCATCACAGCAACATACAAATACATATACTCCCTGATACTTTGGCTATCAAGTAGCCATCATGCTCAAGCATTGCTAAGTAAATGTATTTGTTTGCTACTCTGATTGAATACAGAAACATCTGCAAAGTTGCAAAACTTTGGGTCCGCTGCTTTCAATTATTTCACGAAGTCCGGTATGTGTTGATGATATGGTGCGGCCCTGTGCCAAGGTGCACTGTATGTATCCTCACGGTACAGAGGGAGACACTGGTTTTCTCTTCCCCCTAAGCAACAGTTCAGTGCCATTTAACAGCATTGCTGAGTTTGGCTGGTATGACAACGTACCAGTTTCTTCTTTACTTTCTTTAGATCATTACTACTGTTGGTCAGTAGAGTTGACAATGCTTTTATCATATTACTACTTAAGAAATACCCTTTTCTATAGTTTTGACAACGTACTGCTTTGGTGAAACCAGTAATATGCAATAAAGTTTACAGAAACTTTGACCCCCTACAAAAGCGTGACCTGGGCTTGTTCTTGTGTGGTTGGTCTTTCATGCCCTTAAGATGTGCCTGGTGTATGGTCATTTGTATGGTCATGTTTCTGGTCATTTAAGAACAGACTGTCTGGGATGTTCTGGGTGAAGTTTTTATGTTGTGTTTTAAAACCCTCTCAATATAGTAGCGTACAATATATGTACAGCACAATTCTAGTGATCTGGCATCAATGGGATGTGGATTCTCAGACAGTCATAAGGTGTTTCTTTCCTAAATTGTTCTTTCTACTCAACGTTCTGTTTCTGGTCTAATGAAAATCTGCATTATGTTCCAGTTCTGTGTTGGAAACTAGTGACGGATTGTCAGATTTTCCAGAATTTATGAGCTAAACGCATGGAAATTAACTTGATCATTGTAATGCCCTGCAGATCCCAGTATGTAGTTGTAATGGTTTTGAGAAGTTGGTGTTTCTGTTTTGACAGTACATAATGTTGCATGTACTGACTCCTTGATTTCCTACAAAACCATTGTATTGTATGAACAATGACAGAAATGCTGTCTAGAAATGGACCTTGGTGTATTCTATTGTTCTAAACTTGGTTAAAAGATTTTTTGGCATTTTCAGTACCTAATTTGCAAAGCAGAATCACCCAGAGGCAGCAGAGAATTAGGACTATCCCCCATCTGTTTCTTTTTCTTCTAATATTTCATCCTTTTTAATGTTTTTGTTGTTTCTTGATCTTAATATATCTTGACCTTTTACTTTGCACACTCAGAATAGAATTCCATTCAAAATGATCTTCTGATACGGTGTGAGAATGTCAAGTTAGTGAAGTTGGCATCTTTGACCACCATTGATTTCCAGAAAGGTCACTACAGAGTTTTCATTTATCAGGCCCAGATGCAAAGTCTGATGGAGCCCTTCAACTCTCATGTGTGCCGTAATACTGTTTTAGGATCCCTGAGGGTATGTTCACACATAGTGGAAATGGTGCAGATTTTCCACAGCAGAAAATCCAAAGCAAATTCACACCATTGGTGCAGATTTTGGTGGTGGTGCACAGCAGAGCTCACCCTTTCTATTGAAAGAGTGAAGTTAGCTGCGACTCCACACCAATGCTGGAAAATCCTCACAATGTCCACTACATGTGAATGTATCTATACGCTCCAGGGCTTTGGCACGACTGCAGTCTTCCCTTTCCCACAAAGCTACTCCTCTGGTGGTCTAAGATCACAAACTTTACTAATATGATCTTCTTAGCTGATCACAGACTTAGAGACCTTGGTTACCAACTAAATCAAATACTAAATATCTCAGCATTTACTTTGCTGACCACTTTAAAAAAAGTGCATGTCAACAAATGCAAACGCAGATATTTTAACAATAAGAGGACTTTTAATGGGTAAAAGTCTTAATATTCTGGTCACTTACGCCACTTTTTCTATGAGCGTTCCATTTGCAGAAAAAAATTGGCACAGGTTTACTTCTATGACCAGCATATGACCTATCAGAAGATCATTTTGATTCAGTATCCATGTAGAGGAGGACTGATTGAGAATGTAGCGGCAGTTGTTCGGTAGAGGTGCATAAATATGTCGGGGAATCAACTGAAATTCAGCTGTAACAAAACTGTATTTAGGAAAATGCTTTACATAGCAATAGTCCAGACACAAAATAGCCCTTTCTGATTCCTTATTGGTATGACAGTTGTGAAACCACTCAATGGACACAATTGTACCCACTAGTTCAGCTTTAAAAGCACATCTTATCTAAATAGAACTTGTCACGGTGACAAGTACCTTTTTAAAACCTAAGGTTATCCCTTGAGACAAGCACAATTGGCATATATATAAGATGGAGAAATGATGAGAGTTACTGAGTAGTAACAGCTGATCAAGTCAAACCTACATCACAGTGTACATAACCTCCCAAGTGTCCCTCTTTTGGAGAGATCGTCCCTACATTTAACTTCCAATCCCTCATGCCCCTCCTAGCTCTTTCAATGTACCTCTTTTTATCTTGAGAGTAATTTGCATCAATTAATAAATCGACTGCATTACTCTATAAAGTGTTTGATTTCTAATTATACAGTTGCTAGAAAAAGTAAGTGAACCCTTTGGATTGCATCAATTGCTAATAAAATGTGGCCTTATAAATAAGTAGTGTGGCAAGGATGCTGACATATGGAACAGGCTATATATACCTTGTCCACTACTCATGCTTCATCACAAAACCAAAATCAACTTAAGATGTTGCCGGGAACTCGCTGTAAATGAGGCTATAACAGTCCGATGAGCCGTTCATCACTGGAGAGTGGCCCTGGATTTTCTGTATTATGCGATCTTCAATCCCTCTCCCTGGCTTTTGATTGTCAGCGCAATTATGATGCTAGCGGCCATTCAAGAGCTAGGGGGAGAGGTTAATGATTACCTAATGTAGAAAGACGAGGACAGCTTTCCAGTAATGAATAAACTATTGGACTGTTCTAGCGTCATTGAGATACAGCAACATCAGAAGCTGATTTGGGGGTACCTAATGAGGTATGAGCTGCGCGGGAGGTATGTGTAGCCCGTCCCCCATGTTAGTGTTCCCGCTGTGCTACTGATCAAGTAGACGCAGGGATGCCCTTTTGAATGACTTCTCCAAGAGCTAATTGGCAAAAAGGTGTTTCAATAAAGGAGATGACATTGGAGAAAGGAGATTTGCCCACTAAATAAAGGCACATGAAACTTGGTTACTGACAAATCTATTCTTCTCCAGATGGATTGGTTAGTATGCCTCAATGCAAACACCTTTCAGAAGACCTCAGAAGATGTTTTGTAGAGATGTATGAAGCTATGAAAGCATCGATAAAGTAGGTTTACATCAATCCACAGTTAGCCTACTTGTCTACAAATTGAGAGAATTGGAGACTGTTGCTCCTTTCCCTAAGAGTGGCCATCCTGCTAAGATCACAACAAGAACACAATGGGCAATACTGAGAGAGGTGAGAAATAGAGCACGAAAACCTCGGTTTATATGTTCACTTAGAAAAACACCGGACAAGAATGGTGGTCATGGAAAGACACCACAAAGGAAGCAGCTGCTGTCCAGAAGAAACCCTTACAGCCCTTCTCAAGCTTGCCGAAGACCACCTGAATGTATGAAAATGTTCTATAGACAGAAGAAACAAAAGATATACTTTTTAGCAGAAATGGAGAATACTTTGGAGGAAAAAGAACACAAGATTCACTTACTTTTTCCTTGCAACTGTATATTAGACACACATTGAATATTATATCATGAGTTAATACAACTTGGACCTGAAACTGTTTATATTCAGATCATTTTTGTAGTACTGCATAAATAAAAAATAAAATGAATACATATGCATGAAAAAAATGGACCTTTCACACAGTAAATTGTTAGTATTCCTCCCTCACCACCCAGAAAGTTGAGTATATGTCAAAAGAGATCAAATAATTTAGAAAAAGCCCTGTTCACTGTCCTCTTCAGATGGGGTTGCCATCTGCTGAATGCCTGGACCTTATTGTGCCCTTTACTTTTTGCCATGTCAAAAATTGGGCCCCATTACTTTCAGTGTTCCTTGCTGGGTCTGACCTTACAGCCCTGCAGGGTTAAAAAAAACACCCCATAGACAATCCAGCAGATACAACCCCTGGCAAAAATGAGTGCAGACTACGTAAATGAGTAGCTCACAGACAAAAGGTCCACTTTTTCTATAAAGAAACATAATCTTTTATTTGTTCCCTATAAAATATATACAAATTAAAAAAAAGATTGGGTGTGGGGAGACATTGCACTCTTAGTTCCTATTTCACCCTTTTCCCTGCCTTTATACTTACAAAGGGAACCTGTGACAAGGTATGAGCACCATAAACTAAGTTTGTGATTGGTATGGGACTGCCCGCGCACAGTGTACAGCCAGCGTCCGGCTGCAAAGTCCGCTCTGACCTTCAGAGGTGACTGCACTGGATCTGGGAGCCGGGTAAGTATAAGAAATACCTCCCTGGACTCCAGAGAACCTGCTGTATGAGCACTATTACTTAGTTTATGCTCATACCCGGTGACGGGTTCCCTTTAAGGTGTAATAGATTCCTGCTGGGGGTCGCCCTTCTCGGGGCGGGCGTCCTGCTGAGTCAGGGATAGACCTAGGGCCTATTAGGGCCTTAACGGGTCCCATCCCTGCTCCTCCTTTCATTTGTATATATTTTATAGGGAATAAATAAAAATTACATTTGAACCTCTTTATCAAAAAAAAATGTGCCATTTGTCTTTGACCTAGTGTTATATTATGTGTGACCACTGTTTAAAGGAATAGAATCACAAGTTAATAGATGCAGGTGTAAATTGTTGCTCGCACAATACAATGGCTTTTTCTTTATTCAATTAACTACTAATCACTATTCTATGTTTACAGCAGTTTCTAGACAGTATTTAATTTTTAAAAAATTTAACTAGGTTTATTCAAATTGCTGTGGCTTCAGCTGCTTCCATCCACTGCGTTGGATCCAGGTACAGTTTTCTATTTCTTAATGATTCTATGTGCAATTTTCATCTGACACAAAACCTGTTGAAATACTTGCTGATGTACAACTGAATGTTGAAGTTTATAACATGCTTTCATGTAATACAGTTATTATTGCAACATACAAATTCATGTGGATTTTGTGATCATCTTTATAGTAAAACATCATATAACTAAGGTTATATGAAGTTTTGCAACCAATCTCTTATTGCTCCAATGCCTGTGAAACAGGAAAGGAAGCAACTTTGCAAATAATGACCTATACATCTCCCTTGCAGACCTATGTGTCTCATTGGTTACAGACTAGGCACAGACTACTTTTTTGTTGGTGTTCCTCTTGCTAGGACTTGGAATCTATTTGTTCAGTCTATTTTCTGTACATATTTTGGGGCAGCCATCCTGCCTAGGCTGCTATGAACTGCTTTCAAAGATATGCTTTATAGTAGCCACATGAACCATAGAAATATGTAGTCTGGAGATGACTCATTGACTTCTATGGGAGAGTGTTGTGGGCATGCTCTGTGACATGTGCAAAGGTTATTGTGCACAGATGGAGAGGAGGTGAGCACTGACCATCACCCATTGTGAACCATGGATCATGTGTTCTCGAAATATAGGTGTTGCCTTTTCTTGTGATTCTGCCTGTGATGGTGAGATGCTGCAGAAGGTAATCTTCACAGAACAGGAAGTGTCAGCCTATTACGATGTTGAGTGGGAAAACTGCAAGATTTCAGGGTTTTTCAAATAGCAATATCTGACATTGAAAATTAAAAAAAAAAGCCCACCAATAATTCTTAAAAATACCTAAAAAAACAAAAAAAACCCAATAAGGTATTTTAGAATGGCGCATTCCCTTTAAAGTTGCTTTTTCCACAGGCATTCTTGTCTCTTTCCATATGGTGACTTTCCTTCCTACCGGATAAGGTTTTATAAACCTTGCGAAATGTTGTATGCAATACTGTATTGACTATGAACGCCTTTTTCCGATTTCCAATTGCTGCCCCATCTGATAAATTGATGGCAGGTAGTGCTTCTGATGTGGTTTGAGTATACTGAACATACAATGGGTGAACTTTTATTCCTCTGAATTTGGGTGAAATTCTCAGATGCAACTGAGAGGAGACCCACATTGTTCTAAAAAATTATATTTAATACGGGTTGTCAAATTAATCACACTCAAGGTGTGTCCAGTGGAGTTGATTGGTTGAATGTTTGCATTGGTATTGGACTATGTATTCTAATGATCTGAGCTGTATTGGTTATTTTCAGTACTGAATTCTCAAGCAAGCAATCAATCAACTATTTGGAACATGTTATTGGTCTTATTACTTGCAATAGTGGTGACTGACAATCCTGGGAGTTGTTTCAATCACCAGGAATTGTTTTGCTGTTTTGTCATCCTCCATCTATTAGTTTGTTGTTGGGGCTGTTGCTATGCAATTCTCTCATAGCTGATCCATTACAGTGGTTCCCCTGAGCTCACTGCAGGAACTCGGGATCGTTTGAAAAGAATTCCTGATTGGTTAGCGTCTTTTTAAATATTCCTGCTTTCTGCAATGTGTTGCTGGTTATAGCGTAAACTGTGTGCATTGAAATCTAGTATTCCTTGTATACTTCTAGTATCTTGTTCATAGTCCAACTTTGTTACTTTTCAGAATTGTTTGTTCCTATGGCTATTTCTAGTTCAGTCCTCGTTTCTTACCCTTACTGGGTCTTGTTGCTTTTTTTCCCGTCTGTATTTGTTTTGTCTTGCTTGGTGGTTCAAGTTGGCTCGGTTATGTTTTGTTTTCTCATCTCTGGGTCTTGGTGCCCTCTCATTGTTTGTCAAGGTCAGTTTTTTCATTTGGAATAACTTTAGAAGACATTGATGGTTGAGGACAGTGGTGTCTGGTGTTAGGGTCAGTTACTGTCAGTTTGATCACCATCATCCATCTGTTTCATTATTTGACTACCATCAACCTCATGCATTTGTGCCATCATCATTCTGTTCCTGTCATCTATTGGTGAGTTCCTATTTTTGCATTATGTACATGCTTCATGTTTTTGCTTATTTGACTTTCCAGTTGTGACATAATTCGGCTCTACTGTAAGTCCTGGGGGTATCTGAGTACCAGGAGGCACCTTTAGTACCCAGGAAAGGCAACTTCTGTAAGTGAACTCCAGTTCTGTTGTGTTGTGTCCAGCCAGTATCATTACAGGAGTATGCTTTTGGTCACCAAGAGTAGCTTCATGCTCCTAATTGTCTGTCAATTGGTCATATTCTTTTTTTTTGGGGGGGGGGGGGCTATACTTTCTGGATTACCTCATGCAATTGCTCTCCCCATTATTGTGACTATTAACAATATCAAATGCTATAGACGACATCATCTGGGTAATGAATTGATTTCCTTTGGTTTCCTGTTGCCTATATAAATTGTGCCATTGATGACCTGTTCTCAAGATAGACCATCAATAGTAGATTTGTGGGAGTTTACCACCTGCGATTCCCGTAGATCAGCTGTTTGCCGGAGTGGTGTGCCCATGCACAGAGCTGCTTTTTGCAGGTAGCAGACAGCTACGTTCCTACTGTAGTGGTCCAGCTTGGCATTACAGGTGAAGTTGCTATTTAATTCAATGGAACTTTGCCTCTAATCATAAGCTAGACCAATACAGTGGGAAAGTTGCTGTTGGGTTCCTACAAAAGTCAGCTCCCTGCACAAAAAGTGGTCCAGCACAGAGGTGTCCCAGGCGGCAAACACCCACCAATCTACTACTGATTGCCTATCCTGAGAATAGACCATTAATAGTTTAAAGCTGGACAGGCCTTTTAGGAATGAATGTTTTTTGAAAACTTCCAACTCATTTCATATTAAGAATATTGCAGTGACTTTTATGAAATCCTGTTTGCGCACTGCGACATTAAACAAAAAAAAAAAAGCATCTTCTATATATTTCCATAATGCCATTCCTGGTACTGTCCCTTTAAACAAAAACAAAAAAAATCTCAGCAAAACTGCTTTTTGCCCTAGTTTCTTGCATGCTGTACTTCTGCCAATTTCTGTCATGTCATTACCTGCACATGTGGATTTATGCTAATCCAGGATTTTACTGTCAGGCTATAACCTTCTCCTGGGATGGTGTCTGATGACCGTTCTTTGACACACAGAAGTAGTTAGAGGCATTTGTGATATTTAATAGTTGCAATTAGCGGTGTTAACGTGTGCCTGTCACGTTACTGCAACACTCGGCACAGTGACGACATGAATCAGTGTCAGCGGTGACGGCAGCATAGTAACCTGATTACTAACACTTGTATGACCATTGCTGAGGTACTGAGTAATCACTGAGTTTTCTTTCACAAGTCTGTAATTAACAATGTTGCTGAACCCTGAAGGTTTTATGGAGCATGTTCACCTTTACTGTAAGTAGTGCTGATTTGGTAAGTTCCCCTGCAGATGCTGCTGACAAATAGGGCAGCTTACACCCACAAAAGCCGGCTTAGGGCTCATTCGCATGACCGTGATTTCGGCATGTATTAAGGCCGTGTGACACGCGGTGAATGGAGTCAATGAAAATAAATAGGCTTTCATTGATCTGTTCACATGAGCGTGTAGATACACACAAGAAATAGATTGTAGCATGCTCTATTTCTACACGTACCACGCAGCGTGAGCCCTATACTTTTGTATAGGCAGCATATACAAACACTGTCCATACGCAATACATTGCGTATCGGCGGCGAAACAGAGTGGGAAATTAAAAGCCAGTATTTACAAACACTGGTAAAACGCTGTGAAGAGACCCCCAATGTCTGTTGTGTGAATGAGCCCTTGCAGATTTATCTAGCGCAGAGGCCTTAGGTTCTGTATGGGCTGCTTCTTGTGCCCACTAGGTTAACCTCATGGGCATGCTGCATAGAGTGCACAGTTGTACTTTAGAACAATTTTGTTGGTAACCCACGATTTATTCTTGCTAACGTTTTTCAAGCTCAGTGCATGCAACCAGATTATATTACTATATAAAGAGTGAATCAAACCATCGTGCATCTCCTTAACAAAAATACACACCGTTCAATAGTATGTACACATTTGCAACCAATTTTTTTGTATTGTTCAAAAAAAGGGGAAAAAATTGTCTTTTACCATTTTTGCTGCCTGTGACCCTAGGCTTAGTACAGAAAAACATACATAGTCTGGTCCTGCCATTACTGTCTTCTATCTCTTATGGGACAGGTGAAAGTGAAGAAGTAAATGTATTTGGAGTTAAAATAATATATATTGTTTGTGAAGGTGTACATACTTTTTAAAGAAGGCTCACATGACACAGGTGGATGCTTATGTATAAGCTAAAGTTCAGGTCTCTGGGGTGCCACTAGAATATTTACATATTGTAACCAGATAGACTTCACATGTACATACCCATTCTCTATGTGATCTATTGAAAACTCCACATTAGTTTTTTTTTACACCATCTCATAATATTTAGAATATCAACATGTGAGAATAAGGAGAATAACTGCCTATGACTAATAAAACATCACCTCGACAGCATTAACAAGTTTTATCATGCGCCATAAATATAGTTATATATTGCATAAGAGTTCCCTGTACATTCTGCTGTCGGTTCATAGTAACCGCACACAGATAACCAATAATTGCTGGGCTGCACCTGGACTTGCCACTTGTAACAAAGGAAGGTCCAGGCAGCCAACCAATTAGTGGTAATCCTCATGTGGTTGTATGTGCACGCTTACAAAGTGTCACAATAACGGCCGAAACATTATATGAACGTGCCATAAAACCTTCAGGCCATTTTTAGATGGTATGTTGAAAGATGCTATTCATTTTTATAGCCATTTCCCGCCTAGCATCATATAGTTCCTTAAAGACCTAAGACGTTATAAGCTACACCTTGAATCCACTTCACATTTTTTTTGACAAGGAGTTGCACTACCTATGATTCCTTAATGTGTTATTAACAGAACAACTGCTGTTACAAGGCAGAGGGGTCCTGGTAATAAACAGGGTGGTACTTCTGGTTCAAAACTGCCTCGTTCAGAGCAATGAAAAGCGTTTCAGTCTCACAGTTAAAATGGGAGATGGAGTAGGTATATAGCTGATTACCACATCCATTCTCTTCTTATTTTACCCATACTTTTATAGCCTAGAGATTCCTTGGTCATAAGCAAATCTAAGGCTCGAAGGATCACAAGTTGCTGGTCACCAATGATCCTCCATAAATGCCGGAGATTCTTCAGGAAATACAAGGTTAGTCCATCCCAGCTTTGTGCTGGGTCTGTTTTTCAGAGCTCACATAGCCTCCATACCCTCTATTCTAATCCCCAATGTGTCCACTGAACAAATAGTAAGACCTTTTTAGTTAAACAGACACTGTATTTTTGATAAACTTGTGCTTGTGTAATAGCCAATGTAATAAGTAGAAGCAATGCTACCTTCTAATTTCCCTCGATCAGTGGACAGCAAACAAAAGTAGAGAGACTCTCGGAGACGTAGCTGCAGCTTCTAGTATGTGTTTTATCTCATCCCAGTCCTAGATTTACATGTACACTGCTCAGTACTGCTGTATAATGTTTTTCATGCTACTGTTGCTGAGGATTTGATACAGAGAGATAGGGGAGCAGGATCCCCTCTTCTCTATGTGCACAGTATTGGAGCTACCATAGTAATTTAGTATCCCATGCACATAAGACTAATGTGTATGGGGGGTGACTCAAATTTCCCCTGACAGATGCTATCAGGGTAAAGAAGGATTAGGAAAGTTGAATTTCAAAACCAAATCTTTTTTTCACTTGAAGATAGGTGACGCCAGAGTTGTTAGGCCGCAGCTTACCCCTATAAAGACATGAACATTTGGCCAAACCAAACGTTTTTGTGTATTGGGTAGCTGGTGGACACAGCTGGCAGCCAAACAATTGTTTGTTGAGCAGTTGTTGATGGTGTATAGGTACTGTTAGTTCACATCCACCAATTCAGGCAAAGCTGACAGTTAGATAAAGAGCCTGCAGAGGGAGAAAATCATGAAAGAATTGCCATTTACAAGCAAAATAATGGCCATAAATAGTGTTATTCCTCATGTACACACAACAGCATATTCTGAAAGTCACCTGAAGTTGTGAGTCAACTTTAAGTTTCCCATAACCTAAACGCATAATGATCAAGATTTAGTACTGAATAGTAGATGATAGACTATGAGCTGAAATTCTGCGGCAGGTATGTTCAATGCATTCACAGCACACAAATCCAATCCAAGCCACTATTACAATCAGTATACATTTAAAACATGTGCAAAACCTTTTCCTAATGATCTGAAAGATTTCCATTGTTCAGATCTGTCTGTTTTTGTACCATAGGTAACCAGTTATTAATATCCATAGCCAAGTGTATATGGATCATTATCTACGGATAAACTGATACAACCGAGATGTTTGTACTATCTCACTATGAGTACTATCTATTATGGCCCCCGGCAATGGCAGCGGCATCCTCTAACTCCTCCTGCCATTGGTCTTGGCCAGCACTGTGTTCTCATGTTCTCTGCAACAATCTCCTGTCAGTTTCCTGTTCCCCCTAGGGTGCTTATGCATGGCCGGTCAGCTTCTCATAGGGCTAGCATGCGCTTCCAGCTTTTGCTTTTGCTTTCCAGGCAAATCCGGACAAGCCTCTGGCTATTTAAGGCACCCTCCTCCACTAGCAATTAGTTTTCTATTATGCAAAGGTGTTATAGTGTTCTGTCTACTCTTGGTTTTCTTCTGCGTCCATTTCACTCAACTTTCCTGACTTCCTCTCCTCTACTCTGACTTGCCCTGGCCTGATTCATCATTCGGAAAGTATTCTGCCTATCCTGACCACGGCTCTTTTCCACCACCATGTCTCCGTCTAAACCTGACCAAGTTGTGTCAGCTGCTTCTTAACAAGAGTATTTCTGGTGCAACAGTCTAGGTTTCCCTACACAAAGGTCAGATCCCGATTGGTGAGGTTAAAGAGTGAAAACTGGGGAACACCACGTGCAAGCCTCGATCTAGTCCCAAGTCAAACCAGTTTTGAGGCAGAGCAGATCTACATTCCTTCCTTTCTGCTCTTAGCTAGTCATTGAACTCTAGCAGGGTTGACCAAGATTATGATTGGCTAGAAGTAGGAAGATTGTAGGTAACTGCTTTACGCTGCTCCATCCGCTTCACCAATTCAGTGATTAGGTGTCAAAGATATTGCAGTGGAGGTTGTTGTAGTAGATCCAACAATAACATGCGTAACGTTTAAAGAGAAAAGTCCAGGCAAAATTTTCCCGTTCTATATCTTGCGTATGTTAGAGGATCACAATAGTGGAGTAAGCTCTAAACAACATCAATTTACATAGTGGCTTCTGCCACTCTAAATAGTGGGTAACTGTTTGGCACCGCTCAGAGGTTTCTTTTGTTAGAGATCTCTAATAATATATTCTCTCATTATAAATGTCCTTGTAATGACAAAACAGATGGCTAGAAAGTGAACCATATCTTGGGCTATAACACTGTATCCAAATGACATTTTTTTAGAGATCAGCAATTTGTTGATATGTCAGTTGTTGAAGAACGTTTTTAATGGCCGACCTAAAACAATCGGCAAATAATGAACATTAGTTAGAATCTAGACACACCAGGGACGTTTACTAATACTGTCTAATAGTTAGACAGTCCAAACTAGATTCTAGTCTAAGAATGTGCCAAATTTATCACAGTGACTCATTTTTAGACCCTTCTCTTACTTTATACCACTTCTTAATCAGCTTAGTTCTCACAAGTTTTTGTGTAAAAGTTTGGCACATTTTTTGGTGCAACAAAAGGACTCTGTCAGCTCAGCTGTGTGCGACAATTACTGATCTCCAAAGATGAACGAGAAGCATGTAGGACACCGGCACGTGAAAGTTAAATCCAATCTTCTTTATGTAGAAATCAAAGCTAGAAATTGAGAAACCAGCAGTATAACAGCATAGTAAAGATCATGTATGCTTCAGACCTGGCAGTCTTTACTCATAACCACGATCTCCTGTGTATTCTATCAGAAAGTGTTTGTTTTGTCCTTTTGAGTTTGCTAGTTGTACAGCCTACGTATAAAATACTGCAAATAGTACGTTTAATCCAATGGACAACATAATTGGTATTGCATGAAATAAATTGTGTTCTAACATGTTTTCTTGTTTATTGTTCAATGTATTCTTTACTATTCTGGTTTAATATGCGTATTTATGACATGGACATCTGTGCATACTGGACCGAGAAAAAACGAATCCATGTCCTAACTGGAGGTTGATTATTAATTAAACTAGGAGACAATAACAAGTGGTCTATTTCCTAATAGAACAATCTGCAGCCTCTATTCAGGATTTCTTAAGAGGTTTCTTTCCTGACCAAGGATTGGTAAATGTTGATGATTAATAATAATTTTAATATGTGAGAATTCCTTACAAAATAAGTAACAAAAACCAACCTATCCCTTTCTAATGATATCTTCAGCTTATGTTTTGGGAATAACTTTCCATGGTTTTATTTTCAATATATATTTTATCCCAGTTTGATGTCCATTCTGGATGTTGACATTCCTTTAGTCTATCACATATGTCCTTATTCACTGAAACGCAGATTGTATTGCACAATTTAATTCAGTACTAGTTATTTTTCCTATGAGGTATGATTTGAGTGACGTGATTTTGCATTGAGACTGATGATGCCTGCCACTGGTTTTCGGTAACTATAAGTGCTTATCCTGTCCATGTCACAATTCACTGTCATCATTAAATCAAGGAATGTGATTTTCTCTTTATCCCAGTTTTATTTGAGTTTTAAATTGCAAGAATTCAAATTGATCTATTCAACAAACAATGGTATGGCTGCCACATCAGATGCCCAGATGATAGACGTCATCTATGTAACAGTCCTATCACATTATATCTACTATGAGAAGATTGCTATTAGACAAAATAGATCGCTTCTCCTCCACCATGAAACAAAAGGAATAACAAACCAAGGAGAAACTTTGGCCTCCATAGATGCTCCGATGTGCTGTAAATATAATGTATACTTAAATATTAAATTGTTGTTTAAGTAGATACTTCAATCGCACAATTATATATTCCTGCAAATTGCCATATTTACAATATCTTTGAGCCTTTCTGATATAGCCGGAAGACTCAAATTGTTGGGATTGTGTGTTTAACAATTCAGCATCGCACGTGAGCCATGAAAAATGATCTTGCCACATCAGGTTTTCAATAACCCCAAACACATGCTTGGTGTCTGTCAAATATCCCGGGCATAAACATATCGATGGTTGTAATAAAGTATCTAACAACTCACTCATTTAAAGAGCCATTGGAATCGAAAATAGGTCTCATTGGTGGATGGAATTGGTTTCTATGCAGCTTCTGCAGTAAGTGGATGGTAGGATGTTGAACAAATAGTCAAATTCCTTCTGATTAAAAACACCCAAATCCAGTCCTGTTTGTAACAAAGAATACACATTACAAGGCATAGAAATATTAGAAAATAATCTGTTTAATGTGCATTTAAAAATTAATAATGTAGGCTGGTAAAATGAAGGTTCTGTTAAATGGTAAAGTAAACCACTTATGAGTGATTAGATCCCCATATTCAATGAGCGCTGGAAAAGGTTAACAAAGTTTCCTGGACCTCTATGCAAAATGTAGACCCATTTTGGTTTCTTTAGTATTAGCTAACCACAGACCAAGTTTGGCATTGCTGCATCAATCAGTAGTTTATCAATGTGTAACGTAAGTATAATGTAAATGATTGGTATCAAATAGTCAATCGGCTATATAAAATGTGTGCACCGCAGTTCTCAACTGTTTCCACCTTCTAACATGAAATGTGAACTTTGTTTTTCTTTAGGCCAAACCCCTGGAAGTAAAACTGAAAACTAAAGAATGGTAAACTATGATTCCATTTCTATTACTTGTGACTATAAGCAATCGTCATTTTATGAAACTTGCAGCCATAATGTTCACCTTATTCTACAGCAATCTTTGTGTCATGGAGGTCAGAAAAGGAATGGGAAGCATGCTTTAACACATCTGGCACCATTGGATTTGACCAACACATTTTTATTATTCTCTGAATATCATTACCATGATGCAGTAAATCTAGTTGATGTATTTTTTTCCTTTGGTTAATTCTAAAATTGGTCTGTGCCTTGTAGGCCAGGTAGCAGGTGCCACGCCCATTGCTACACCCAGGGCCGGTTTTAGAGTAAAATTAAAAATGGGGCCTCCAAACTGAAATACTGCAGTACTAATGCAGCCACCCGTCACCCATGGCAAACAGATGATTTTGTATGATTAGGAACAAGGGAGGTATGGCCAGCCATACTGTCCCCCTGAAATATCTAGTAATGAAAATCTCTCACAGTATTGAGGACAATTTGAATTTTAAGGGTTATTCAATGTATTCATTCCATGACCACTGAGCCTTACTATAGCACTACAGCACAAGGGGGGCACATTACACATTGAGACAATTGAGGGATTTTCAACAGAAGACAGCTGAGGGCCTTCAACAGTGACAGGAAGAAGGCAGCATATTGTCTGTCATTTGTAAGTTCATTTTAGTGGTGAGGATGACGTTTGTGCCCTCCAGCTTATGAGTCCACAGTTGCGACCCCTTAGATTCCTATTGCTATGCCACTGCTAAATGAGGGTGCCACAACCTGTCTGTATACTTGCACATGGGTATGTCCAGTCAAAGCCTCAGATTGCCTGGGGCCTTTGGTGATGGGGGTCCTATTCAATTGCCCAGTTTGCCCCTCCTTAATGCTGGCCCTGGCTATACCACTATATAAATATGCACTTGCACCAAAAAGGCTGGACAGCTAGACAGCCATGATCTGAATGTGTCTGCGGTGTTAGAGAGCCTAGAATCACTGGGTGGATCCTTGCTATGAATGCATCCACTAACCTCTTGACACTTACTAAATTAATTCTATTGTCTCAGCTCTTGGAATTAAATAGAAAAACCAACCAAAAGACAAAGTCTTATCACGAAGCATTGTAAGGCTGGGGTCACACAGGGCGGATTTGCCGCAGCAGATCCGCCCGCGGCAAAACCGCCCGCGGCCGCTAAGCCCGGGATTAGCCAGCCATGTGGACGAGGTTTCTCAGAAATCTCGTCCACACGGGACGGCTAATCCGCTGCGGTAAATCCGGTTGAAACCGCAGCCGCGGTTTCAAAAGAAGCAGCATGCTCATTCTTTTTTGCATTCCGCTGCGGCCGCGCTCTCCTCTATGGGAGCGCCGGCCGCAACGGAAGAGCAAGCGGCCGGACCGCTTCAAAGCCGCCGCGGCTTAAACCGCGGCGGCTCTGCCGGCGGAGATCTCGCGGTTTTTGCTGCGGCCAAACCGCGAGATTTCCGACGGCAATCCGCCCCGTGTGACCCTAGGCTTTTGTGATCACACATAGAGGAAATGCTGCAGATCTGTGACAAAATCCACAGCATTTGTGCATCAAAATCTGCACCATTGGTGTGGATTTTCACTCTGATTCAGCTGTGGATCTACACCTGTTATCAGCTATTGAGCTACAGCCAGTACTTAACAGGGGCAAGTACAGATACTTAATAAAGCACCAATTAATGTCTGCACCAAGATCACCACTCACAGCCTGCACCCAGAACTGCTGCTGAGCGCCACCACCTCCACTGGTCAGATAATGCAGAAGTGGGCTGCCTCTGATTGAGGGAGAGATAGCGGAGCTCAGCGCTTTTTAACCCTTTCCAATTCACTGTCTGATGTTTTCAGACATTCTGATTGTAGGCAGTACAGATCCCATGTCGGAAGACGTCTGGCAGGGAATTCTTACTGTTTATTACTGGCCGCTGTTGTCAGGGGCCTCTCCAGCATGTCCCATATTGCAGTACTGGCTCTAGCTAGCAGATGGCGCCATTGTATAGTGGCAGAAAGAGAAAGCTTCCCCTAGGAAACCCTGAATCCAATTTGATTGCAAAGGGTTAAATATCTGTACTTGCTTCTTTGTTGCGACCAAGTCTTCTGATGCTGCTGATTTTATATATATATATATATATATATATATATATAATGACATTAGTTGCGACATTACATAACCAAGGTTAGCAAAAATGTGTCTATTCACAGTCATCAAAAATAGGGGACTTTTGGTCCAAGTAAGTCTGTGACTTTTTTTTTCTGTGAATAGCATACAGCTCAAGGTATGCCAAAACTTAATTATTGGTAAGGGTCTGAGCTGTGGAACTCTCATAAATCCTGACTTCAAGGTCCCTTCAGGATTTTCCTTGCACAGTGGTGCTCCCATCCTCTCACGCTGCAGGGAATCACAACACAGCAGCATTGAAGTGAATGGAGCTGTCGCAGTGTCCCCTGCACATCAGCTGAACGAGAGTGCCAGGTGCATGCAAAAAGTGTGAAAATTTCAAAAATCTGTAATTTGGACCTGTATTGAAGTGATGGCACAACGTTGCCATATGCTATCGCTTGTACTGGTGGGAAAAACAAACCTTTTAAAGTGTTCATTCAGAATGTGTGAAAATAAACACCATGAAAAAAAATGCCTAGGGAAATGGTGGGCAGAAGTATTGATGTGCACTGAGTAGCCTCTACTCGAGGCCGGCTGGTTCAGACTTATCTTATGTAACATGAAAACATTTCATCAGTTTTTATGTACTGGACCTTTTCTTGTGCTTTTAATTTCCAGTCTTGTGTCTGCACGCTGTAATGTGTGGTGTTGATGTGGAGGGTTTGTTGTCCTGCAGCATTCTTCATGATTTTCCTATTCATCATTGTTTAATGCTTCTTTTTGCTGCTCTAGCAATGATAAACTGAATGTACGAATGGGATTTGCCCTTTGTGATGATGAGAAGCTATATCTCACAAAGAGGAAAAAAATTGTTGCAAATACATTGAAGAACGTTTTGAAGCTGGACCGAGATTTAGAGGATCATGAGGTATGTCAGTCACAGTCTATATGTATACGTGCTTTCATTCTTTACATGATGATAGTTTATTTGTGCTGCTGGCTTAATTATTGATCTATTGACCGGGCAAAATGAAGTATTTGCAGTTCAGTGGGAGAGTACTGCCATTCCCCCGTCTGAGAATCAGCCACATCTGCTGTTATGGAAGCCCACTGGATCTCATCACATAACGCATTAGCAAGCTATTGAGTTACTGCACAATGCACACTATTGTACTGAAGCTCTTCACACCTGTCTGTTGTCAAAAAAGTTGTTTGACAGCAGATTTGCTCTGTTACCCTTTTTTCCATAATTATTTTTTTAGTAATCACTGATGACAGTGATATGTCTCATTATTGTTAAATATCAGTCTGCAACCTTCCATGAAGACGTGTAAACTCTAGTTATCACATCTGTCATAAAACATCTTACATTTTTGTGTAAGATTTCATGAAGACTAATGCATGTCTATAGAAACCCTTAGGTAACCTCTATTATCACCTAAGTGGTAACACATGGGTGTCATGAAGTCCTATAATTTTGTAGGTGATCCAGCTTACAAGATTTCCAGTGATTTTTACTATTATTCATCAAGTCATGCAATGAGAATCTTTGCACTTGTCTGATATTGTCTATTCCAATAGATCCCTATGATTGCCATCACAGCCACCGGAGGTGGCATCAGAGCAATGACATCTCTCTATGGAACATTAGCTGGACTGAAGAAGCTGAATCTTTTGGATTGTGTGTCATACATCACTGGAACTTCAGGGTCCACTTGGTGAGGCCCCTTCTTGTTAATAGACAAATAGTTACCTTTGCATATGGCCTGTATACTGATTTCTGTGATATTTTATCCTTTTAGGTCAATAAGTAAATTATATGAAGATCCTAACTGGTCACAAAAAGATTTGTGTCCACCCATAGAAGATGCTCGTAGAAATGTGACCAAAAGCAAGACTTGCGCTATTACCTTTGATCAGTTAGCATTCTATCAGGAAGAACTAACAACAAGAGCAAAGATGGGTTACAAGACATCGTTCACAGACCTGTGGGGTTTGATTATCGAGTCCATGCTCTATGATAGTGTGAGTTTTCCGTACACTATAGCATATATGTTAGAGATAAATAAGCAATAAAGACTAGTGCATGTTGAGTGAGGCTTCAGCCTAGAGTTAGTCACCTCTGGATAGAATTTATTGGCACTTTTGAAGAGCTATTGGGTAACACTGCTGTATAGATGACGTCTTCCTATATCTTCATATATCCCTGTTCCTGCAGTTAAGTTTTACACTAAACGGTTATCATTCTGATTCTCGCTGTATCTGTGCAACAATCATTCAGTGTAAATACTGCCATCAACTGAATGACAAATAATAATTTGTTTACTTATCGTTTGTTGTTCAGTTTCTGCAGGCATAAAAATCGATGATCGGCCTGTATAAATAGGCAGTTGTTCATCTATGTATGACTGCCTGTTTACTGTGAATGGAGGCAGGCAGGTGGGCAAGTGATCTGCGCCTCCATTCACTGAGCGATCATCGTTCCTGTATGAAAGCACGGAAGCGATTATCCCTGGGACAACTCTCAGGTACTTAAGAGCCCAACAATCGTCCCATGTAAAAGGATCTTAAATCCAGATATAGCATTAGCACCTACAAGCACTGATAGATACACTTGCCTGATCCCCACCACCTTCTTGTCACACCATATCTAGAGTAAGCACCACATTTCTGAGCTAGCAAGCTTAATTTTGGTTAAACAGTAACTGGGTATTACCATTCCTCTTGTCTTAAACAGCCTGACAGTGTTCAATCAATATTAACAGTATTGGACCAGGCCGCAAAATTAATTCAGATCCCTAAATTAATTCGAGCTACAGACCCAACACCTAACAAATTTAGACTCCAGGCTTGATCCCTAGATTAATGCAGACCACAGACTAAACCCTTACATTAATTGAGACCCCAAACACAACCCCTAAATTAATTGGGAACAACAATTCAGACTACTGACCAAATGACCCATATTACCCACCTCTGCCTACAAGTTTATTGTTCTAAGGGCTTCATATTTACTTGTTTGACTTGTAACATGTAACTGTAGTAATTTCATTCTCATTAGTTTTCTGTATTTTAGTTGCAATTATGTATGCTTTCCTTATTTATTTCATTGTATGTTATGTTGTTTAAAGGGCCACTCCAGTGAAAATACATTTTTCCATGCTTGGCCAACTAAAAGGATTTCCTGTCACACTCTGGAGGTCTCCTCTGTGTATTCCAGTCACTTCCATGCAGTGCAGCCTTCTGTCTGATGCTTATTAATCACCATATTGAGGCTGAGGTTTTTTTACTTTTCAGTTTCACATCAGTCCCATGATGCACTAGCTAAGGATTATACCATTCTACCTGCCAGGAGACAGTTTGATTATCATTACTTTCTATATTCACCTAAATAAAGTACCGACCACATGTATACAGTTAGGAGGATGAGCTGTGATCTCCTCTGTTATAACTGTGTGACAGGATCTGTGTGGTCCTGTAGGCATTTCTTTTGGTAGATCATGTAATAACATCACACTCATTGAGAAACTAATTACATAACCCGAAACAGATTTGATCTGGTCAGAATTGAGATCACATGACCATCTGAGGGGAAAAAAAGGCAGAAATAACTGACCAAGGTAACACCAGTTCACTAATATATACTGGGGAATAGCTACATGATTAATAAATTTAAAAAAATAATCGGAGTGGCCCTTTAATAATTTAATTAGTACAGACATGCTTAATGGAAATATTAATTTTACAGGTCAATGAAACAAGATTATCAGATCAAAGGAAAGCACTGGCCAATGGACAGAATCCACTTCCTTTGTACTTGGCAATGAACGTAAAATCAAATGAGTTTCCCACTTTGGATTATAAAGGTTTGTTATCAACTTCTTTCTAAGTATTATTGTACTAGCCGATAAACGTTTCTAGCAGGAATGAGCTCTTAGACTGACTGAAAAGTCTTCACCAAGATTGGCAAGAGTTAAAACACCTGTTGAGGGGCCCAGAAAGGAATTGTCACTTCCATCCCCAATGGTACACATAGAAAAAAATATAAAAAAAAGATATGTTCTTTGGGATGGCAGTGTACAGTACTTTGTAAGATTCCAGAAATCTTCCATATTAATGATCTTCCTTGCAAGCACTGCAGTGATAGTAACAGAATATCTTACAAAATATAATGTAAGGAACAGATAATCTTTAATCTTCTCTATTCACAGAGTGGTGCGAGTTCTCCCCTTACGAGGTGGGGCTACTGAAGTACGGAGCCTTCATCCGCTCAGAAGACTTTGGCAGTGAATTCTTCATGGGAAAACGGACAAAGGCACTTCCAGAGTCTAGGATCTGTTATCTGCAGGGTGAGACATCTGAGTGGCTTCATAGCAGTATCTACTGGGCAACGGGAAGCAAGCTTTTCAAAATGTATCGTGTTTAGAAGCATTGCATTGTACCCATTAACTGAATGTGTGCAATGTAATAAAGCAGTGCAGTGATACTTCACAGGCATGTAGTCGTGTCCAGAAGTAAAGACTCATGGGCCCTGGTGCAACAGTTCATTTTGGGCAGCCCATACACATAACTATTCTTTCTTCCAGTTGTGCACCATCTGGAATTTACAGCTGCATTGCTGGGTCTCTTAAGTGACCCACTAATGCACATAAAGAGGCTACGGGTGCTGCCGGAGTCTTAAAACACAAGAGAACACACGTTTTGCTACCCCCTTCAAAAAAAATTACATATATTTAGCCTATATCTATAATCATGGCTGCCGGCCATGGACCACAAAGAATTTTCTGATGCATCACTGGATATCTTCAGCGACACTAATATTCAGAGACAATGCTAGGGAATATACATACCTTCCTTTCTTCTCTCTCTCCCCCCAAAATAAAAAAACTATATCCCCCCCCCCCCCCCACACACACCCCACCCAACCCCCCCATACACACACTGGAAACAGCATTAGACAAATTTGAAAGCATAGCAGTCTTGAATACAGTAGTTCAGCTATATTACACCTCTAAATAACGCAGTCACCAAGTAAGTAGTCAAATATCAGCTCTTTAACCTCCACAGAGTAATAATTTCCCTTTGTGCCACTGCACAAAGTAGTAATGTACACTTTGTACCCCCACAAACAAATACAGCCCTCTCTGTATCCCACACCCTTATAGAACCCCTACATTGTACTAGTACCTCCTCTGCACACCTACATCCTAATAGAGCCCCCTACCTCTGAAACTCTAGCGATCACTCCTAAATAAACTTTACTACTTATAACTCACTCTGCTGCCTGTCAGAATGTATGGTGAGCCAAGACATATTCTGTGGTATATAGTTCATATACTGTATATACTCGAGTATAAGCCTAGATTTTCAGGACATTTTTGTTGTGCTAAAAAAGCCCCCCTCAGCTTATACTCGAGTCAGGCAATGCTTAAAAAAAAACCCTCCATGCTCCCCTCCCAGCCGGCATCTGTGTCTCCGGCTGCGGTGCGGCAGGCTGCTTGAATTCTCTCCGCTGTCATCCCCCGACATCCTCTTTGCTCGGCTCTGTTACCCTCCGCCGTGAGCGCTGTGTAAGTAAGAGCTGTAATTGGATCGAGCATCAGCCAATCACAGCCGGAGCTCGATTATTCACAGCCAATCAAGCTGCTTTAAAATTCTCCCCACTGTAATCTCCCTGCTCCGCTTTCAAATCCCCTGCTGTTAGTGCTGTGTAAGTAAGCGCTGTGATTGGCTGGCACTCAACCTAATCACAGCGCTTACTTACACAGCACAGACAGAGCTGAGCAGAGAGGATGGCGGGTGATGACAGCGGGGAGAATTCAAGCAGCTTGTCGCACAGACGACGGCTGGGAGGTGAGTATGGAGGGTTTTTTTTACCTAGTATATACTCAAGTATAGCTCAGCTTATACTCGAGTCAATAAGTTTTACCAGTTTTTTTGTGGTGAAACTTATTGTCTTGGCTTATACTCGGGTCGACTAATACGCGAGTATATACGGTATGTCTAATTAGACAAAGTTAAGTTTAGTTCTTATGGTATGTTCATCTTAATTTACAATATGTAATAAGCCCTGACAGCTGGTCAAGTGCTATTAATGTAGAAGACCAATATTATTTGATGCTTCCAGGACGCTGTACATACATCTCAGATACAGAGGGGTATAAATGCACAATAAAAACATTGAAATGCAATCAACATAAACTTACTAAGGGCTAGACTGGCACAGAACGAGAGAAGACCTGTTAGGGCCTGCAATCCTTGTAAGTGAGGTGGAAGCGACACTAGGTGGTGGTGGTGGTGGGGGTAGAAGCTGTTTATATGGTAGCAGGATTACGGCAGGTAGTAAGCTCTTCAGAAGGGATGGGTTTTCAGGTTTCCATTAGAAAAATGCAGATAAGAGGAGAGCAGAGATCTTGCACAGGTCTTGCAAGGGCCAGAGATTACAAGTGGGCAGATTTAGGGAAATAAGGGTAGAGATATATAGGAATCTGGGAAGTAGGGTAGTGAATGGCCTTGTTGGTCATTGTTAGTATTTTGAAATTATTCAGTTTGTGCAGTGGAGGAAGAAGTGGTGGCAGGGAGAAGGGCAATCAAAAAATTGTAAATCAACTGGACAGCAGATTTGTGGGTGAATTGATGGGATGTTAAATAATCAGTCTTTCAATAATCTAGACATCCATGGGCTAAAGCTAATTACATATACATATGTTTCTGTTAACGGGTGTGCATTGCTATAATACCATGTTATTTTCTTTGTCAGGACTATGGAGTAACATCTTTTCCATAAACCTGATGGACGCCTGGTATGCAGCTGTAAGCTCTGACCATTTTTGGAACAGATTCACTACGGACAATGTCGTTGAACTGGGTGAGGAACTGCTTTTCATCAAAAGCATTCAATCTACTTATAGGGTAGATGTAGACACAGCAGAAATATATGCAGCAAAACCTGCGTGTGCCACATTCAGATTAACATGCTGCAGGTTTAAAATCCAGACCGCAGGTCAATTTCTGTGCAGAAAAGCTCCATAGCATGAGGATGATATTAGTTCCACATGCACACTGTGATCCACTGCGGATTTTATCTCTGTAAGGAAGGCCGTCTGTCCACAGGTGTTGCGTTTTACCGCAGCGCATTTCCGGCGTGGGAGAACACTAAAGTCACCGCAATTTTCCACGATGAACCTATCATTATGCCGCGATTTTTTTTAAACGCGAGCGGAAAATCGCAGTGGATTTCCTCGTGTGTACATCGGGCTGCGTTTTCCATAGTTATTCTATGAACGCGTTTCATGCGTTACCCCCGGATGGATTATTGCCACAGATAACGCAATGAAATATTGCCCGTGGACAGGAGCCCTGAATCCACCGGTATAATCTGTAGCATTCCTGTTCTGTGTGGGCGTACCCTCACTCTTGTGTTCCTTTACCCGGCTGCCTTATTTGGTTTGTTTTACTTCTTGCTCCGTAGTTTATTTTTGCTTTTATGGTTGTCTCACGTGTATTGCAGTCAATTTCTTCTAGTTCCTTATAGATGACAAAGAGTTTCCCAAAATAATTGTATGTGCAACTTTTCTTTTTTTTCTGCTTTGTTTAAAAAAAAAAAAAAAATTCTTGAAAAGTGCTGATACTCCTTGCGGATATTTAGTTGATATCAGTCATTTTACAGCCAATGCTCCGTGAGAAAAATTATGCAAATTAGCCTTCCTTCAGAAGGAAGAAAACTGTCTCTGTAATGCCACCTATAGGTAGCTAGCCTGTTATACAGCCCTGAAACATGACTTACGAGAGACATTCATCTGTAGACAGCACTGTTTCGAAGTTTTGCTCCTCATCAGCACAAAGTAGAGTTCTGGTTGACCTGATGAGTTGCCTTTAACCCCTTGAGTGGCGGGTTTCCTACCACCCTGTCAGACCCACCAGGGCAGGTTTTTTAAATGGTCTAATCATTGAATTTCAACTAATTCTGCAGTTGCGTTCCAAGAGCCATAACTTTTTCATTTTTCCATTGACCAGGCCATATGAGGGCTTGTTGTTTGCGGGACAAGTTGTACTTTTTGATGGCATCATTTTGGGGTATATATAATGTATTGCATAACTTTTGTAAAAACATTTGTAGGGAGATTGAGGGGAAAAAAAATAAATTCTGCCATTTGTTTTTTGGATTTCATTTTTACAGCGTTCAACATGCAGAATAAATAATGTGATATCATTATTCTCTGAGTCAGCACAATTCTGGCGATACCAAGTTTATACAGTTTTTATGTTTCTGGGAGGAAAAAAAGAAATGGGGAAAAAAGAAAAAAAGGGGCCATGACATTAAGGGGTTAAATAATGTACCAACTTCCTTCTCTGGGTCATTACTACGCACGGATACCACATGTGTGATTTTATTTTACATTTTTTACAAAGTAAAGGGAGACAAGTGTTTTTATTTTTATTTTTTTTAATAATTTTTAAACTTTGGTTTTTTTTTAAACTTTTTTTTTATTTTTGACCCTTTAGGGGACTTCCACAGGGACCCATCAGGACCCCCTGATCACTTTCTGGGGGTCTGATAGTGACAGCCCTTTACATGCTGCAGCATGTAAAGGGTTAACACAGCAGAGATCGGAGGTTTTCTCTGATCTCTGCTGTAAGAGCTGGTGACTGCTTGTCCTCTGACAGCTAAGCACCAGCTCTCCCTGCCACAGAGATCATCGGCTTGCTTCTGATAAGCTGATGGTCTCTATGGCAACCTATAAATAAAGCAGGAGACTTAGAAGCAGAAGATTGCCGGCATATCCGCAATATCTTCTGCTTCTCAATGTCCTGATTTGTTATCTGTGGGATTGTGCAGGCAGGGCACAATGTCACAGCTTGTGGCATTGTGCTCTGCAGCTCCCATAGTGATACATAGCCCGGAAATCTTCCGGCAGTGGAGCTCGTCCCGGAAAATTTACGGGCGTGCCACTCAAGGGGTTAAAGGGATTGCCCTGGTGTGAGATAACGTTCTAAGAAAAAAAAAAAATTTAATCCAAGTTTGTTAAAAAATAAAAGCATGAGTACTTACCTGTCCTCTGCCCCGATGATCCAGCACTGCAGTCCCATGGTCCTTCCGGTCTATTTTGTAAAACAAAAAAAGGTTTCGTACCGTCTATTTTGTGGAACGAATACCATCTGATCATTGCAGCCAATCGGAGGGCATAGAAATCAGTTGCTGTTCTCCTGGCATCACTGCTCAGATGCTGGGACCCATGCTGCCATGAGAGCAGCACCTGACCTCTGTGACCTCTAGTTGGCTGCAGCGGTCAGGTGGTATCCGTTCCACAATAAAGTCAGGGAGGACCATGGGCTGAAGCCCTGGATTGACTAGACAGAGGATGGGAAGATACCCCTGCTTTTATTGTTTTAACAGGCCTGCATAGCTTTCTTTTTTTTTTTATATTTTAGAAATTTGCCTCTTAACTGGACAACTGCTTCAAAGCAACTCTTGAAAGTCAATGCTAAATTTACCCCACATGCTAGCAACAACAAGCTACAGATTAGTAGCAGAAACCCGCAACATCCATACTGTAATTTATTTAGTCTTACTTAGAGGTGGAGTAATCTGGGTAATAACAGTCTACTACAAAACCAATGAATCATATGTAGTGGAATACCCTAATATTTTAGCAACTGTAAAGGTGCATTTACAATGTAAAGATGATCACTCAGAAGACGGCTTTTGAGCGTTCATTTTGCATAAACTATTACTTGGCACTAATGCCTATTAGTACCAAGTAGCAGCATGTGAGCTGCCAGGTGCCATAATCAGGGAACAGTCCTCCCGCTGTTTCCTGATTACTTTCGCTTTGATGTTATCAGCTGTAATCAGCTCTCCCCGGAAAGAGCACTGCATGCGGTCCTGCTTATCAGCTCTTCCACTGGTTGGGCTGACAGCTGAGAACAGCTGAGACAATGTAATCAGCTGTTATCAGCACTCCCCAGACAGATCACAGTGTGCGGTCCTGCTAATCTGCTGTTCTACTGAACGATGGTTTTTCAAAGCAGAACTGAAAATCGTCATGGGTTTTGAGTGAATTTTGAGCGATAATCGTGTCTAAATGGGCCTTAACTCTGAGCTACATATGTATTATTTGTAAAACAAATGTTTGCTTAGCATGCTGAACGTTTGTTCAGTGCCTTAAGGCCCATTTAGACACAACGATTATCACTCAATAATCATTGTGTCTAACTGCACTGACATCGTGCAGTTTTCGTTAAGCCGTCGCTCATTGTTGTCTTTCAGCATGCTGAAAGACAGCGATAAGCCTTATGAGGAATTCACAGCCGGATACAGCGGATATTATTGTTTCAGCTGTATCCTGCTCCCTGATGATGGGCTGGATATGAAGAACAGAATGGTCCAGCTCTGTTCTGCATACCCCGCTCGGAGCGTTTGGCTGTATAACAGCCGGGCGCTCTGAGCAGAGAACAGCTGGATGCAGAAGACAAGCAGGGCCACCCCGCTTGTCTTCTGCATCCTCCGCTCACAGCGCTCGGCGTGGGGAACAGTTGGATGCAAACGACAAGCGTGGACACTCTGCTTGTCTTCTGCATCCTCCGCTCAGAGCACTCGGCTGTATAACAGCTGGGCGCTCTGAGCGGGGAACAGCTGGATACAGAAGACAAGCAGCCCCGCTTGTCTTCTGCATCCTCCGCTCGTCTTCTGCATCCACCGCTTGGAGCACAAGGTGATCGCTTAACGTTTGAGCGATCATCTTGCCCTGTAAATGACACAACGATTATTGCTCAAAAGTTGCTCAAAAGACATCTTTTGAGAGATAATCGTTGTGTCTAAATGCACCTTTACACTGACTGCCGGGCCACACAAATAGTGTTGACACACTACAATGACGACATAGAGCACCACGCTAGTCCTGGCGAAGAAAAAGACATCTGTACAGTAAACATTATGTAGGAAATAACATCAGTCAACTCAGATATGTATCTTTTTACGTACTGGTAAGATCACTAGACAGTTACATTCTATAAACAGTAGACTGCACAACATGATTGGAGTAAGAGCGCCGTTCATGTTTTGTTGCATTTTTTTCCCCTTCTTTAAACAGATGAGGACGAAGAGGCAGCAGCAGCAGACGCCTTGCGGAAGAGGAGAGCATCCGCACCAGGTTTGTCCACACGTGTACACCAGCCGGAAAGTGCTTTCAATCGTACTATACGGCAAATTTTAACTAATCGTCCTCTTGATGGAGAGCATCACAATTTTTTGCGAGGACTGCAGATGCATAAAGAATATTCCAAACATGATGGATTCTGTGCGTTTGATGGTAAGCCAAACATATTTATAACACCTTTTATTAGCAATGTATCCATATATATGAGGCCAAAATAGTCATACAGTATTGCTATGCGACTATGAAAATCTCTTGGTCCTTAAGGCACCAAATAAGCTGGAACTCGGTGGTTAATACTTTGTTTTCTGTTATGATGTTGCAGTACTTTTTTTTCTCTTATCTTCATTCTTAAGTCTCATGTCCATGGGCATACACGGATCCACCCGTAACCGCAGCCAACGACCCTGCGTAACTGTCCGTGTCTTGAAGTTCTGTACTGCGGATGTGTGCAGAAGTGCCGGCCGGTGCACACACGCAGTACAGCTTTTTTTTTTTTTTTTAAATCTTCTGCTCTTCCTTTGGAAAGCCGCAGCTCGTACACAGTGTCAATTGCGGATGGGCCACGCATCGGACAGCTTTCATTGACTTCAATGGAAGCCGTCCGTGTGGGAACCGCAGTAAAAGGGAGCATGCTGAGATTTTTTTTTTTCATCCGCGAGCTAAAACCGCAGTTGGCTTTTGCTCGTGTACATGAAAAATCATTTTTCCATACCATGCTATTGTGGGTTATTGCTGCGGAATCCGGAGTGGAACGCCCATTCCGGATTCCGCAGCAAAAATCTGCCCGTGGACATGAGGACTTAGGCAAACTTGTTTTAGCACTAGTCAAACACTAGTGTGCTATCATAATAAAACTTGATCATTGTTCTTATGCAAAATTCAACTGTCAGAATTGTCTCTGTATTTATTAACCTTTCAATGACCAGACACTTTTCATATATATTTTTTTTTCATCCATGTCTTCCAAGAGTCATAACCTTTTTTGTTTTTCCATCGACATAGCCAAGAGAGCTTGTTTTTTTGCAGGCCTTGTACTTTTAATGATACCATATATTGTACAATATGAGTTATTGAATAATGTTAAGAAAAAGAAAGTTAAAGGGGTTGTCCCGTGCCGAAACGGGTTTTTTTTTTATTCAATAGGCCCCCCGTTCGGCGCGAGACAAACTCAATGCATGTGTTAAAAAAAAACAAACGTTTAGTACTTACCCGAATCCCCGCGCTGCGGCGACTTCTTCCTTACCTTAGCTAGATGGCCGCCGGGATCTTCACCCATGATGCACCGCGGGTCTTCTCCCATGGTGCACCGTGGGCTCTGTGCGGTCCATTGCCGATTCCAGCCTCCTGATTGGCTGGAATCGGCACACGTGACGGGGCGGAGCTACGCGATGATGCATAGAAGGGGGTGGAGCCAGAACTCCGCTCGTGCCGAGACCCAAGAGAAGGGAGAAGACCCTTCTGCGCAAGCGCGTCTAATCGGGAGATTAGACGCTGAAATTAGACGGCACCATGGAGACGGGGGGACGCCAGCAACGGAGCAGGTAAGTGAATAACTTCTGTATGGCTCATATTTAATGCACGATGTATATTACAAAGTGCATTAATATGGCCATACAGAAGTGCTTACCCCCACTTGCTTTCTCGGGACAACCCCTTTAAATGTAAAATGGACAAAAAACACAATTGTTTTTTGGGGGGATGATTTTATGGTGTTTACAGTGCAGTAAAAATGGTATGTTTACTTTATTCTATGGCTCAGTACAGCTGTACCAAATATATACTTTTTTTTTCAACTCCCACCACGTTAAACACCCTCTTGACATCCACTATACAAGTACAGCAAAGGCCGGTTGTCATTTATTTAGAGTGGGCTCGGGACCATAGCCTCAAAATGTGATTGTTCTCAGTAAGAGAACTCAAGTAATCTTGTAGATATGATACCTTTTATTGGCTAACAAAAATACATGATGTTACAGTGAGCTTTCGGACCTCACAGGGTCCTTTCTCAGGCTTAGCCCTGAAGGTCTTCATGCCGAAACACACAAACCCAAGAATATTAGTAAACTGATGGCCATTGGCCATGAGGAATAGAGTTTGATTTCTCAGGCACTCTTTCAGAAGCTGGCTACACATCACGTTTGCAGCAGACCGTAATGGCAAAAGGTGCTATAGATGCTGGTCATGAAGGGGTTTAATAATTGTATTCATTTGTGGTGAATTTTGAGAAACCACTTCGTATATTAGTCGTGTTGAGCTTTTTAGATTATTCTTGTTTGATTCGTTTTTGCAAACAGCTGAAATATTTGTAAGCTTGCAAATAAACCTAATTTGCAATGGGGGACGAATAATTGTGATTGCAACTGTATGTGTAGAGGAATAAAATGTGAACCTATCCTTCAAGTTTAGGGAATCGCATATACATATTAATTCAAAGATAACAAGCTGTATTTTGCTGCTGTCCCTTTTATGCCATATCTTCTTTAACAATAAACATTTATTGTATAGGACTCTGTGGTATGGGGAGATTGGTTTAGGAGTTGTATGTTGCTTATTTATTTTTTATGGACTTTGCTTTGCCTTGCAGATTCAAAACTGGATAGTTCTCCAAACAATCTGACGCCATCTGCTGAAGAGCTCTGCCTTGTAGACTGTGCATATTACATTAATGCCAGCTTCCCACCGCTGCTCCGAGAGGAACGCAAAGTGGACCTTCTCCTGTCATTTGACTATGGATTAGCAGACAAGTTTAGCGTAAGTGGTGAAGTAAAAGCTGCCGTTTGCTGTTCAAAACATATGATGTAACCTCTAGTAGAGCTATAATGGACACGAGCAATCTAATAGCTGAGTGCTTCTGCTGGACAGTTGGTGGCTCCACGGCTGCTGTGGAGTCCTGTCCGGCTTATCTTGATGTAAAAGTATGGTATGTGAACAGTCTACCATTAGTTAACTAACACAAAACTGAAAAGGAAGTATTAGGACTGTGTTGTGGGGCTGCTTATCCTGCAACATCAGTGAAGAAATGATATGATGAATGTGTGTTCTGCTAACCAGATATTGCTTAATTTATTGTAATTTGAACACTTTTTATCATATTTCTTTTAATTGAAAATTGGACATTTTGAATTTCTGTCATTTCAGTCTGTGGAACGAACCCGGGAGTACTGCGTGGCTCATAATCTCTGCTTTCCTAATATAAACGTGTGCGAAGAGGAGAAACAAAATCCTAAAGAATGTTATTATTTCACAAACTGTGGAAGCCACGTTGATCCCTCTATTGTGCATTTCCCTCTGGTAAATGACACATTCAAAGAGTTTAAACATCCAGGTTAGTCAATCGAGTGTCATTGAATGACTGATATTTCTTAGGGCAACTTTACACTGCAAGATGTAATGGAACGAGCATCCGACCAGCGGTGAAGTAGTGATCGTATATCGTTTGCTTGGCATGTAGTGACACTGAACAGTAATTGGGTAGTTGCTATCATCCATTGGAACATAAACATCTCTCTAGTTAACCCTTCTGCCACTGCTTTCTATGCAAATTGTTACGATGCCTATTTATACCAAAGTATTTTGCAGTAGGCGAACAATGATCTATAGGTGCAAACTATTATTCGCACAATATTCATGTTTTGTAAAAGGACCTTAGAAAATGATTACTGTGGCATCAACTGATGGCGTATTTACACGTAACGATTATCATTCATCATAGAAGGGGAAATAAAAAATTAAAAACAATCACAGAAAATGGCCGTTACTTACTGACTGAGGAGTACATATAGATGCATCCTCCTCTAACCACTATGTGTGGGAGTGTACACCAAGCATCCACCCCCCTCATTATCAGGAGGCAGTGTGAGTGGGTGTTTTATCGGTGTCCCGCACAGGTGTTATTGGCTCCTCCGTTTGGTAGTCAGCTACCTGCATGGTGAGAGGAGGATGCATCTATATGCCCTCCTCAGTCAGTAAGTAACGGCCATTTTCTGTGTAACGATTATCATTCAAACTAACGAATTTGAGCTATAATTGTTCAGTGTAAATGCAAAAAAAAAAAAAATCGCTCACTATTCACTCAGTTGTCTTTATCGCTGACTGTCAATGTAAATGCTCAGCGCTTCACAGGAGGTGAAGCGCAAGCACTGATGACCTCAGTGGTGACGTCACACCTCGTGCAGTTGTTTACCAAACTGTTGGCCTGTGTAAAAGGGCCATAAGCCTGATGGAGGAGCCCATGTGCCAAACAATCCTCCCTTTACTTGTGTTAGGAAGTGTTCTACTCTTTAAAGTATCTCACACCTCATGTTTACAATTCAGAAACCAAAACGGCACCTGGATGGAACCATGGGGGTCTCTGTTTTACATAGGAGAGTACAAACAATGACAAGTTGCAGTTATAAACCTCTCCTAATTCTCAGTAAAGGCTCATTTACACACAAAGACAATCTTTCACTGGATTGAAAGATTAACAATTCTAGCAGTCATTTTGCATAACGTGCTAATGGACACTAATGTCCATTAGCAGTTTATCAGCTTCATTTGCATGTAAACGAGCCTCCAGGAGCTGCTTGCAGAACACATCAGGTGGTCTGACCTCTGCAATCAGCTCCATTGCATGGGCTTTCCGCATGAATACAATGTAATCAGTCGCTCATGTGTAGAACACAGTGTGCAGTCTGTGCTATCTCTCTCTGGCTGAACGATGGATTTTAAAAAAATCATCGTTCAGCTGAAGAGTAAATGAGAGTAGCGTCTATCACTCATATGCGATAATTGAGTGTAAATGGGGCTTAACTGTCTGTTATCTGTGCCGAATCTCATTGTTTTCCTATGAAATGCAGCTTCACACTGACCTTTACTGTCTGTAAGAGCTGATGGAGAGAAACCTAACACAAGCAGAAATCAGTGAGAGCAGTGTCAAGCAGTATCACATAGGATAGACTGAGGCTCTGCAGTATGAGTTAGAGGTAAGGTGTTGCTAAGGGGTAAAATGCCCCCCAAAATGTTGAAGTGCTTCTTTAAAGAGTACTTACACTTTCACCATGGAGCACTCTCGTTCTATTAGCTGTTTGTGGCTCCTCAAGGCAGCTGAAGACTGTTCCATAAAGTACTATATGGGGCCATCTTCAGCTGCCGTAAGGAGCGGAAAAAGGCAGATGGCGCATGAGCACTCCAGGGTGATGGTGCAGGTGCTCTTTAAGAGGACATATACAGGCAATGCTAGCAGTGATGGATCGGCCTCATGGCAAAGCGTAATATTAGTATTAGCATACTAAACTATGTTTCTTCACAGGAGTTAAACGGGTAACGGATCAAGAAAAAGAAGATGGAAATGTGCGTCTGGACGGCTTTACGTCACCTTATAAGTTGCTTAGGACATCTTACAGTGAGGAAGACTTTGATAAACTGGTCAATCTAACAGCATACAATGTGGAGAATAATGTGCAGACAATTCTGAAAGCCTTCAGAGAGGCCATTGAATGCAAGCAATGTAATAATTCTGGAACCTGCAACAAAAATGAGGAAATACAGTAGACGCAACATACCTTAAGAATGGTTTTTACTAAGATGTGACTTCCCTGGTTGGTAAATTGTTTCCGTGTGGCAATATGATTTAGGACCAGTAAATAGACATTTGTTATAAGGTGCACACTCATCTGCATAGTTTTCATACTTTTATTAGGTCCCTTCTAATATTAATATCTGTGCTAGGTTAAAGGGGTGTTCAGTTTCAAATTATTTATATGCTATCCTCAAGCTAGACCATTGGTAGTAGATTGGTTGGGGTCTACTTCCTGGACCCCAGTAGATTAGCCGTCCACCAGACTGATGCACTTGTGCACAAAGCACGATGTATGCCGGATGAACACAGCTCCATTTCCATTGCAGTGGCCAGGCCTGGTATTACAGGCAAATATATAACTGCATACAATGGGCATAGCACATGTTTTTAACAGTATGCAGAACAGCCTCCGACATCGGAGCACTTCCCTGAATGGTGTTAAAAACTAGAGATGAACGAGTATACTCGCTAAAGGCAATTGCTCGAGCGAGCATTGCCTTTAGTGAATATCTCCCCCGCTCGAGACTGCAGGTTCGGGTGCCGGCGCGCGGGGGGGGGGGGGGGGGGGGTGAGTAGCAGCTGTCAGCAGGAGGGAGCGGGGGAGAGGGAGAGAGAGATCTCCCCTCTGTTCCGCCCCGCTCTCCCCTGCAGCTCCGTGCCCGCTGCTGGCACCCGAACCTGCAGTCTCGAGCGGGGGAGATACTTGCTAAAGGCAATGCTCGCTCATCTATATTAAAAACAGGTGTTGGACCTCACCCGGCATCGGAGCTATGCAGGGAAATCTTAATGTCGGACGAGATCCAACACTGAATAGAAAATTGTTTATGCCTAACAACCCCTTTAAATTGTAAACCTTGCCTTATTATGGTTTGAACAGTGACAATACAAACAAAACTCCAGAGAGAATCAGTAGCATGTAGCTTAGCTGGAAAGCCTTTAGTTTTTTTGTGTATGTTTAAATATTGTGTATTTTATAATAGATAGATGGTGAACATGATGGGCGCATATGTAAAAAAAAAAAATATTTGGAACAACATTTTTCTGTGTCAGAAAATGTCTTGGTTGTTTAGTAATGTGTAATATTTACTGTATTCTTCATACATCATCCGACATTTTAAAATATGAGCCTCAATATGCCAACCAGCTATATAGGCAATGAAGGAACTGTCCTATGGAAAAAGGTTCCAGACCCAGCTAGTTCGCCTAGGAGTTTAATGCATAACTGCTGGGGTTTGCCATCCACTCTATTCATATAGCCAGTGAATGGTAAGAGCCATTAAATACTCAGCATTATTAAACACCTGATCACTGTGATATATTTGGAAGAGGTTCTTCCTGGGTAACAGCCTATAGATGAAGCTTATATGCGAGCCCATGTCTGATAATGTATTGTTATTACATGTAGCCCAGCAGTACTCTGGGATCATTTATTCCAGCTCCAGTATTTTGTCCTGTTTAATATGTACAATGTTCTGTTATTAGAGCACTTTAAGCTAAATAAATAACTTTTTACTACACTCTTCATTTTTCACCTCTGGTCCCTTCATATATATTGGAAGCTTTTAGTGACTACTTTTTATAACTAATGTTACAATGTTGATTAATCAAATGTTGGGGTTTGTATGCACAACTGTATGTAAGGCCCAGCTCAGAAGAGTGTTTTGTAGTTTTTTTTGTTTTTTTTTACATAAACAGGACTGGATCCTGACAAATGTAAGTAGCTAAAGCCCCATTTACACGGGACGATTATCGCTCAAACAATGTCTTTTGAGCAATAATCGTTGCGTGTAAATGCTACCATAATTAGTTTTTCGGGCCAAACAATGATTTTATGTTGAGTTTAAAATCCATCCTTCGGCCGGGCAGCTGATAGCAGGGACCGCACACTGTGATTCTCCATGGGAACGCTGATAACATTGTTTTCAGCTGCAGTCCCACTGCAGAACAAAGGGGCTGAATGCAGATAACAAACCACCTGCTGTTATCTGCATACAGGGAAGGGAGCCTCATTTACATGCAAATGAAGCTAATTTACTAATGGGCAGCTTATGCAAAATGATCAAACTGTCCTTCTCTATCTTTTAAACGAATTTTGAGCGATCATCTCTGTGTGTAAAGGGGGCTTAAGTCTTTACTCCTACAGTTAAAGGCCTTTTACAAAGTCTGACGAATGAGATAAACACATGTTCATTAGCTAATTTGCTTGTTTATACAAGTATAAAAATTCTTCCTGGTCATCATCCTGTGTGAACAGGTAGATGTGCAGTTGACCAATGATAATACGAGGGTGAGAGTTCCGTTACCACTGCAGTGGCCCAACATGGTATTACAGCCAAATTCCCATACATTTCAATTAGAACTTGGCCTGTAATACCAAACTTGGCCACTGCAGTGTGAACGGAGCAGTCTGCTTCTTGCAGAAGGCTGTCCAGTTACATGAGCGCACCGTCCAGAGAACAGCAAATCGGCACATGTCCCTGCTGGTAGACTCCTGCTGATCTACTAATAATGACCACCCATTTAAGTAATGCAGTTCACATAATACAATTACATATCAAACACATTTCTGCAGTATCTGATCACAGAAACGCTTAGATTTTGCAAAACTCCCCAAAATTATGGCAAACTCAAGGCTCATTTACACCAGCCGATGATCACTAAAAAGCGATCGCTTTAGCGATAATCTGTGCATGTAAATGTGCGCCCATCGTGCACTTTTCAGGCACTGCTAGCTGATCCTTAACTTCAGTCCAACCTAAAAATCGTCAGCCTTAATAGCAGTTCTCCACGGGGAGTGCTGATGGCATTGTTTCCCCCTGGAGAACAAAGGATCTGAATGCAGATAGGAGCCCTCTGGCTATTAACTGCATTCAGGGAAGGATTCATTTGCACACTTAATTGCTACTAAGTAGCGGAGTAGCTACTTAATAGTTTATGCAAAATGATCGCTCAAAGCTGTCACTCAAACTGTCGTTTCAGCCATCTTTGAGCGATCATCGGCTGGTGTAAATGGGCCTTTAGGCTACATTCACACGACCATAAAACTCACGCTAATATGAACTCTATTCTTTCGAATGGAGTCATACACATGAGCGATTTTTTTTTTTTTTTTTTTCCACACAGCAATGCTACGTGTTAAGAAAAAAATCACTGCATATCCTATTTTTTTGCGTTCCCCAGAAAGCATTGCCCATTGTTTTCAATGAGACAGTTAAACACATCCTATGCCATGCAATGTGCGTGAAACAAGTGCAATTCATGGATAATCACGGGTAAAATGCACGTTGGCAAGTGAAATATTAGCCCGGATTTCTTGGCTCGATATCACGCTCGCCCGTGTGATAGTAGCCTACATCTCTTACTGCATGTTACAATAATATACTTTAATGTGCCCCCTGTGGGTTGAGCATTTTTAAAAAGTACCGTAATACCAAATTTATTATTCCATATGTCAAAAAAAAAATCTTTATTTTTATAAACTGTAATAAATAGATTGCTGTGGATGCTTCACAATTTAAATATATTCTGTACTTCAGGGCATTAAGTAAACTAATTAAAATATGTATCACATGGAAAAGGTAAAACACTTCAAAAATAATGTAAATAATTTTGCACATATTTAGGGTAGACACAAATTAAACTGCCTGGTTTTGCTGGTAAAATAGCAGTTTACCTGCAAAAACTACCTGAACATTAAGGCTGGCTGTCCACGGGCGAGGTGTCATAGCAAGATCTGCGACGATAACTCGCACGTGGAGTTTGCACGACACGCTTTCCATAGGATAACTATAGAAAGAGCAGCCTACTGCACACGAGTGGAAAATTGTAGTGATTTGCTGCTAGCATGATTAAAATCACGGCATGCCGCAATGAGACCTTTTAGTGCTCACACCTCCTCCGCATTGCGGAATATTGCTAGTGTGGACAGGTGGCCTAACAGTCACCTGAAAACTGCATGTCAGTGTGGTTTTCATGCAGAGGACGCTATGTGTGTTATTACCCATATAACAATTAGATGCACGTAGAGTTAAAATTGTAATAATTGTACAAGGTTACCTGAGTGTATGTTCAGTTAATTTACAATCCCTTTATCATTACTGATGGATTTAACACGTGTTGTTTTGATGTAGTTATTGAATTAAAAAAAAAAGAGAAGGAAGGTCTTAAAGGGGATGTCCGGGTCATATACAATTATTTTAAAATGCATTTGAATCTGTAAGCTGGCGATCCAGCATTGCAGCCCTGTGGTCCTTCCAGTTTTTATTTTGGAATGGCTACCATCTGACCGCATATTAAATGCTGTTCTCCTGACATCACAGCTCAGATTGCTAGGAACCATGCTGCCATGAGAACAGCACCTAATGTCTGAGGCCTCTGATTGGCTGTTTTGGAACGGCTCCTACCTAACCACTGCACAGATTAAGAGGACTGTGGGGCTCATTCGCCAGGGAAGAGGATGGGTAAGTACTGCTGCTATTATTATTTTAACAGATTTGGATGCCTTTTTTAAAAATTGTATAACACCCATAAAACCCCTTTTACTATATACTTTGCCTCCTGCCATTGCTTAATAAAACTGCATCAAAACCACATACGAGAAAGTGCCATGAGCCTCTTCTATTTAATCACTTTTGCATAGTAGCTCAGAATCCATTCTCCTTAGGCCGCATTCACACGGGCGATTTTCTCGTACAATTTTGTAGTGATACGACAATGCTACAAATTGCATGTATCTAGAGCCCATGCTTTCCTATGGGATCTTCCACACAAGCAATTTTTGTAGCTTGCTACATTGTGATACTATAAAATTGCGGAATGCTCTATAGGCCTCGTTCACATGGGCGATGTATGTGAAGCCCATGCTTTCCTATGGGTTACTTCACATACATGTTTTGTAGCATGCAACAACCCAACACAAAAACCTTGCGGGTCCGGCGATATGCCCACGACTCGTGAGGTTTTGTAGCCCATGTTTCCCTATGGAGCCTCCCTCTCTGTTGCATCACATGAAAACACGGTTTTCGTGCTGTGCAATGCAACTTTGACAGTAGGGAATCCTACTGTCAAAGCTATAACCTAAGCCCAAACTGCAGGGAAAAATAAAAACATTACGCATACATCACCTTAGAAGCGCTGTCAGACTGGCTGCATCTTCTCCCTGGTCCCCGACATCATAGTCTTCTCTTCTGGTTGGGTATTGAAAAATCGCTGCCTCCTGGAAACACTGCCTCTGATTGGCTGACGCTTAGCCAATCACAGCCAGCACTCAATGAACCAATCACAGCCATTCGTTGAGTGGTGGCTCTGATTGGCTAAGCGTCAGCTAATCACAGGTAGTGCTTACAGGAGGCGGTTATTTTTCAATCTCCAGCTAGAAGAGAAGACTATGATCAGTGCCGGGGACCAAGAAAGAAGATGTGGCCTGACCGACAGCGCTTCTAAGGTGATGTATAGGGTTATTTTAAATATTTTTTTTTTCTTTTTCAGCTACAGCTTATTTTTGGGAAAAGGCTTATATTTTAAGCCTCCCCCGAAAATCCTCGAATGTGGTGCTACAAAGTCCCGGTATCACCGCGAGAAACCGCAGTGATATCACATGGACCAGTGATGTGATATCGCTGCGATTTTCTCGCACGATGCTGTGTCGCCCGTGTGAACGAGGCCATACAGCCACGATTTGCTATGTTTTGCAGCCCATATTTCGCCATGGAACCTCCTTGTTTATTGCATCGCACGAACTTGTGATTTTCATGCTATGCGATTTTAACATTAGAAAATCCTACTAACCTTCTCGCTACAAGATTGTGCAATTTTATCACACAAGAAAATCGTGTGTAGCAGCGACGCGATGCTACATTTTTCCCCAGAAAAATCACATGTACATAGCAGCGATATTGCAGCTATTTTGTCGCCCATGTGAATGTGCCCTTATACCCACAGAGTCATCAGTTTATTACATCATTTTAATCATCTCCTCCCTTGCTGCCAGTTCCACAGGAATATGTGTGTTGGAGGGGGTGTAATACAACAGGGTGTAAGCTCATTAACCCATCCATAGCTTCCCTGTCATCAGTTTACTTCACTTTTTGAAGAACTTCTTAAAAACACTCTTTTTGTGCTTCTCTTTGGCGTCATCTGTTTCAACTATTTTGGGAGAGTAAAAGTCTGTCTTCTCTGAGGTAATATAGACTGTTGAAGAAAAAAAAATGAAAACAATTTTTGAAGGATTATTTTTTTGGTTGTATGAAGAAATTGACTTTTAATGCATAGCTTTACTTTGTTGTTAAAAGCAGTTACAAATGTACTTTTAAAAATTAGATCCAAGCGAATTAAAACAAATGGCACTTACCTGTCCTCCACCCCAGCGATCCAGCATTGCACAATTCTTCCAGTCTGTCGCAACGGAAGTCAGGTGACTGCTGTCTGCCAATCAGAGGTAGAACTGACAGTGATGTTGCAGCCTCTGATTGGCAGGCAGCAGCCACCTGATTTCCATGGTCAACACTGACCGGGATAATCGTGGGACTGCAGCGCTTTTTTCTACTGGACAACCGCTTTATTCTCATGTCTGTATAAGGCTCCATTCATACATTTTGAGACAGACTCTGTTTTATCAAGTTTCCATTGACAAGCAGAGTAATGTAGTCGGCTGCACTACTATAGTTTGTAAGAAGCACAAAAAACTCACTGATCTTCTAGGTTGTTAGAATCTATTATAGAACAGTTCCTTTTTACTAGCCAATTAAAAAGTAATGTATGTATATTTGAACAAAACTACACGATCATTTATATAAATCATAGCAAAAGCAGCACATGTGAAGTTAGGGTGACTACCCACTACAGGGGTCTGCAGGGGTCTATGGGACTTGTAATGTTAAGATCGCGATTTCGTGGTAAATTGCGCAATCGCGATTTTAACATTACAAGTCCCATAGACCCCTGCAGAAAAAAAAAAACGCTGCGAATTTCGCAGTGAAAAAAAACTATAGTGGGTAGTCACCCTTATACTGGCATTTTTTTCAAGATCAGATACCCTCTTTAAATAGTAAACTGTTTGCCTGCCTAAGACTATGTTCACACTAGCAGTTTTTGTTTCCATCTATCTGGTCTGTCATGGGAGCAGCTAACCAGAAAGAAAATGCGTGGTTTTATGCCCATACACATTCATTGAAACTGAAAACCTTCACCTTTAATGCATGTCAATTTTCTATTGCCATTGCACTTTCGCTTCCAGTTAATAAATAAAAAAAAAAAAGCTGATTTTTTTTTTTCCTTCAAGACTGGTGTCAATGCAAACAGAAAGCTATCACTTTGCTTCAATTTTTCATTTCCGTGTGCTTTCCATTTAGCTGCTCCCACAACAGAACAGCTAGACGGAAACATTAGTGTGAACCTAGCATAAAGCCACCACTAGAGAGAAGCTAGATTTTAAAAGTCATAATTTTTTTACTTTTCTGTCGACGCAACCGTATAAGGGCTTGTTTTTTGCGTGGTGACCTGTAGTTTTTATTGGCGCCATTTTTGGGTAAATTGACTATATTGTAAAACGTTTATTATTTTTTTTATGACAACAGGGAGAAAAAATGCATCAATTCTGCCATAGATTTTTTTTTTTACAGCGTTAATCATGCAGCATAAATGACACAATCCATTTTTTCTGTGGGTCGGTAAGGTTACAATGATACCAAAAATCTAACTTTTTTTATGTTTTTCCACTTTTCTAAATTCCTGCATTCAAAGTCCTGTAACTTTTTTATTTTTCTATGTACGGAGCTCTATGCGGGCTTATTTTTTGCGCGATGAGCTGTAGTTTTTATTGGTACCATTGTGGGGTACATATGGCTTTTTTGATCACTTTTATTGCGTTTTTAGGGAGGCAAAATGCTAAAAATTAGCATTTTGCCTCAGTTTTTTTTAACGCTTTTTCACTGCATAGTCAAAAGCATGTGCACTTTATTGTACGCATCGTTACGGACGCGACAATACCAAATATGTGGGGTTTTAATTTTTTTACCTTTTTTATGCAAATATGAGAAAAAGCATAAAAAAGAGTTTTTTAAACTTTTTTTTTATTCTTCTTCTTTTTTTTTTCTTTACACAATTTGTGTCCCTCTGGGGCACTTACAGTATAGCACTGATGATCGCTGTGATAAGGCATGGCAGGGCTACTGTCCTGCCATGCCTTATCGCTTATACAGCAATCACAGGCTATGGCAATACAGGACGCCACTGTCTGGCGTCCTGTTGCCATAGCAGCCAGCCAGGCTCTCTGCGATTATATCGCAAGAGCCCGGTGACGTCGCAGAGGGAGCGTGCTCCCTCTGTAAGCCCCTCCAATGCCGCGATCTACATAGATCGCGGCAGGGAAGGGGTTAACAGCGGGGGGGCATCTCTGATGCACCCCTGCTGTTGCAGCGGGAGGCGGGCTATGACTGACAGCCGACTCCCGCTGCGGGATAGCGCGAGATTATAAGTGATCTTGCGCTATCCCCAGGATGTACCCCGAGGAAGTACCCCGCTGCCAAGACGTAAACTTACGCCCTGGAGTGGGTAGGGGTTAATGAAAGCTGTATAAATCAATATGCTGTAAGCTTTCCCTGGAGGTAGTTGAAGCAGTCACGATTTTATCATTTAAAGTGTAATGCCGACTTCACATGGGTGTATTTGCGCATACAATACGCAGTGAATAGAACACATTGATTTGAATGGGTTTTTTCACATAAGCCTATTTTCCTGCGCATTTCAGTCATGCAAAAAAAACGCACGTATGCTCTATTTTCCAAAAGTTCCTATAGAAGTCAACTGGGGTGTGCAAAACGTTCGGAGATATGTGAAACACTCTATAATTGTGCAGGAACTCATTAGACTAGTAAGCCATTTCAATAGCTGGGAGCATCAGTGTGTATTTTTTTGCAGGTGCAAAAAATTACAGTAAAAACCACTGATGTGCATGCACAAAACGGTACTCATACATGCGCAAATATGCTCGTGTGAAGCTGGCCTGTTTTAAGTTTTTTCTTTAAAAAATGTACAAAATATGCGACTTTAAGCATTTTTGTAATCTGTTTTATTAGCCCATTCTGTACATTTTTCTTTCAGAATCCGTATTTTGCTATGCAGCTAGGGAAATCCAAATTTATCCAACAGCATAGCAGAAGAGGGTGGTCCAGCTGTGCCTGCACTGTTCTCTATAATGCAGCTTATTTTATTACTTTTAACTCTTTGTCATCCACTGCTCTGTCACCCTGCACTGGTGTTATACTTCTCCGACAGTCTCGGCAGCGCGCTGTGAAGGAGAGACCGTTCTATGCTGCAGACAGCTTCTCCCCTTTACCTACTGGACCCGATACACAATCTGTATTTCGATGCATCGGGTGGTGAGGAGCCAGAAAGGTGAGCGGAAGAAGCCATCTGCAGCACAGAACAGTTCTCCATACATAGCGCAGTGCTGGAGCCAGAGTCGCCTGTTCTGTACATCAAAAAAAAAAAATTAGACTTACACTTTAACGCTATGGTTATGCAGAGATACTGAGTTGTGTTTAACAAAAAACAAGCTTTTAGGATATTTTCACATGGTGGAATTCACTGCAATGTTTGGCACAGATTCGCACACAAAATTCGGCAAGATCCACATGTGGAATTCCGACATGGAGATGTGTTTTTCTATATCGGAATTCTGCATGCGGATTTTGCCTATTGACAGGGCAAATTCTGAGGATCGGCACCAAAAACCATGGTAGAAAGCCACAGTATTGAATTCAGCCTAAACAAATGCATCAAGTGGAAAATGCAGCACTGAACTCCACTGTGTGAACCTACCCTTACTCCTCTCCAAAGATATAATATACAACAAATGAGTGCACAATTTAATGTAGATCTAAAAACGAATCGAAGATGTTAAATGATGGTTACACGTCAAGGTCAGTTTACATAGGCCAGATTGCTGCAATCTTTGCCAAAATTAAGAAATATCGAAAATAGGCTGACATGTAGAAAGAAAATTAATTCTTTTTCAATCTACTCCTTTTTTGTGGACCGTGTGAACCAGGCTTATGACTGCACAATCTTACCTCTGTTTGCAGAAAATGTATGGCCATTGCTTTCTGGTTCAAATGAAAATGCCCTGTAGAGGGGATAGATATGACATTTTATACTTTTGAAACATTTTACTAATTGAAAAATTATACTGCCAAATAGAGATGTTCTCAGCTACTGTGTGGTGTAAGGTCTCACGTCCACGGGTAGTTTTTCACGGCATATTACAAGGTGAATGGATTTTCATTGATTTATGAACACTGGCGTGTAGATACACATGAGAAATAGATCACAGCATGCTCTATTTCTCTCCGTACCACACAGCATGAGCCCTATACATTTGTATAGGCAGCTTATGCAACGTTGTCCATTCGCAATACATTGCGTATGGCTGGTGTTTTTATATGCAACCCCGCTATGAAACAGAGCGGGGAATTTAAAAAAATAAATTAAAAAAAATAGTTACACTGTACATATTCATGTGTGCGTGATACCCGGCCATGCGCAGTGCACTCACAGTTATATGCGGTCTCTGCTGAAATAGCTGGTATTTACAAATAATGGTAAAACACTGCGGGGAGATCTGCAGAGTTTTACTAAAATGGCCGTGGACATGCGGCCTAAGGCGGATTTGAAATTGGCTAGATTGTTATGAAGAGTGGTCTACTATCATACAGTTTCTAAACAGACAAGTACTTCACTTGGCTGCAGAGCACACAATTTGTATGTATCAATAACTAAATTGATGCAACCTGAACATCGATCTTCATACAGTAGTTGAAACTCATTTAGCTTAAGAACAGTGAAACCTGTCATCATATATTATACTTGTGTATCTATTTGTCTCTCAAAAATGGTCCGTAAGGCACATGTAGACAATGATTATCGCTCCAAAGATGTCTTTTGAGCGATAATCATTGTGTCATTTACATCGCAAGATGATCACTCAAACATTGAGCGATCACCTTGTGCTCCGGAGGATGCAAAGAACAAGCGGGGGGAGCGGTTGTGCTCTGCATCAAGCTGTTCCCCGCTGGGAGCTCCCTGCTGTCATACAGCCTAGCGCTCCCGGCGGAGGATGCAGAGGACAAGCGGAGGGCCGCTTGTTTTCTGCATGTAGCTGTTTCCCGCTGGGAGCGCCCGGCTGTCATACAGCTGACCACCCCCAGCGGAGGATGCAGAAGACAAGCGGGGTATTCCCGCTTGCCTTCTGCATCTAGCTGTTCCCCGCTCCCAGCGCCTGGCTGTAATACAGCTGAGCGCTTTGAGTGGAGGATGCAGAAGACAAGCGGGGTTTCCCCGCTTGTCTTTTGCATCCAGCTGTTCCCCACTCAGAGCACCTGGCTGTTATACAGCTGAGCGCTCTGAGCAGAGGATGCAGAAGACAAGTGGGGTGGCCCCGCTTGTTCTCTGCATCCAGCTGTTTTCCGAACGGAGTGCCCGGCTGTTATACAACAGAGCGCTCAGAGCGGAGGATGCAGAAGACAAGCGGGGTGGCCCTGCTTGTTCTCTGCATCCAGCTGTTTTCTGCAAGGAGTGCCCGGCTGTTATACAGCCTAGCGCTCCGTGCAGGGTATGGAGAGCCCTCGCCTATCATCAGGGAGCGGGATACAGTTGAAACAACAGCATTAGCTGTATACTGCTGTGAATCCCTGATAAGACTTATCGTTGTCTTTCAGCGTACTGAAAGACAACGATGAGCAATGGTTTAACGAAAACTGTGCATTGTCAGTGCAGTTACACACAAGGATTATCGCTCAAAAGATGGCTTTGAGCAATAATCGTTGTGTCTAAATGGGCCTTTTGTGGACAGTTCATTATCCGCGTTTACTTAAAGCAGTGTTCCTATCTTGGCCTGTGATGGCAATACTTGTGTCTGTGATCCGACCACACCACTGGGGAGTATGGAAACAGCTGAAGCAGCAGTCTTGCGCTGTTTCTATAACTCCCATTGAAGTGAATGCAAGTTATGGAAACCACGTAAGACCGCCACCTTGGCGGTTTTTCGTATTCCCAAGTGGAGTGGTTAAATCATAGATGCGGGTTTTCCAATCTCAGTTAAGCCATGAAAGGTTCGAGATGGGAACATCCAATTAATCGTTTGCTTATCCTCATAACTTGTAATGTCTAGCATTATATTCTACGTTAAGAGACCGAGATCTGACTTGGTTCCTGGTTCAGATGATCTGTTATGTGACTGACTGTTTGCCTGTACAAGTTTAACAACCCTCTGTTTACAGAACAGGCACTGTATTCAGTCCTTCATTTAGTTTGATAGTTGAGCATAAGACAAAAACATGTATATGTATTTTCTAATTTGCTTACCGAGGAATTTCTTTTAATGGCGTGTAAACTGATTCATTTTCTTTACTAACAGGCACATCTAGAAAAAATGATAGACACGCAGTACTATGACTTATGCACAGGAACTTATTTCAGATTGGCTGCTTTAAGTGATTCATTAACTACTAAAAACTCTCTGCATGCGTATAACCAGTAAAGACAATGGAGTCATGTATAGTCCCACACAACAGATTTCTTGTAGAAATATCTATGACTGCAAAATCGATTCTATACATGTGATTGGGGTACTTTCTGCAGCGTGTGCATGGATTACGGCAAGCCTCATTCAAATGCTGTCCAAATATCTGAAGCAAACCTGCTTTGTGTTATTACTACTAGAGTCCTGCTGGATGCTGTGCTTACTCTTATAGCACTCAAGAAGTGCTCATAAAGGCTGGGAAGAGACAATGGTATCTTATGATGCTGTGGTTTTATTTTCATACTAGTGGATGTACCATGTTAAGCACCAATGTAAGTCGTGAGTGTATGTTTAATTTAGTCATCAGGCTATTTATATGGATAGAAAAGGGTTGTACCACAAAAGACATTTATTTCCTATCCACAGTATAGGGAATGAATGTCTGAACACTGGGGGGCAGACTGCTGGGAGCTGAAAACCGCAGCCCTCAATGTGTTATTAGCATTGCAGGAACTTTGTTCAGGTGACTTTACTTTTTAATACTATAAGGAGTTTCCCCATAACAGAAAGCGCCGCTTGAATATGACATCACTTTAACCCCTTTTGCACTGCACGATTATCACGAAAATTATTTATTAGGTTGAGTGATTTGCACGATAATTGTGCAGTCTGAACGCATGCAGTGAAACACCGATCAGCAAGAAATCGCTGATCGGATCTTTCATGCAGACCATTAAATCATCATTGGTCTGCTGTTGATCGTTCAGTTTAAAAGACAGTTGTTCGTTTATGTTTACTGTGAATGGTGGTGGGTGGGCCAGAACAATCTCCGCCTCTATTCACTGAGTAATGATCCTCCTGTACAAAAGCAGAGGAACGATTATTGCTGATATGGCTGTCAGTTACCAGAACCCCCAGTAATTCTGAGAATGAGGAACAGAACTGCACAATTTGCTTGTTCACTCAGGCGGTCAGTTTAAACACGAAGATAAATCTTTTATTTTATTTATTTTTTAACAGAAGTGTCAGTAAGTAAGAGTGACCGAACGATTGGTGTTTAAACCGAATGATTAGGGAACGAGCCAACCATGATTTTTATGCTTACATAAAATGAATGATGAACAATAAGCGAACAAATTATCGTTCATCATTCAATTGTTGGCCGTGTGTACACTGAAGGATTATCGCTCAAATTCAAAAGATTTAGAGGTTTTTTTTAATGCTAATTGTTCCGTGTAAAAGCAACTTAAGGCATTTCACTACATCCATTAAAATATTAGGTGCCCATTGAATTCAATGAATGGCCAAGCGCTGCCTGTGATTGGCTGAGCGCTCAGCCAATCAGATATACAGCTCAGCAGGCGGGGATTTTAAATCCATGCCTGATGAAAGAACTTCAGAGCAGTGCAGGGAGAAGACTCGGCTACACGCGTCTGAGCCACGGCAGCGGTGGAGACGTGAGTGTGTATGTATATGTATGTATGTATGTGTATATATATATATATATATATATATATATATATATATATATATATATATATATATATATATATTAATTTTTACAGCAGCTAGGGATGATTTTCAGGGAAGGGCTTATATTTAAAGCTGTGGGGGTGCCAGCATCCTATATTCCTGCTGTGTTCACGGAGCGCACAGCTGGTATACAGCTGTGCGCTCCGTGCGGGGTATGCAGAAGACAGCTTCCTGAAAAAGAACAAAAGAGAACTCGTTAATGAAAACTGCACGATGTCCGTGCAGTTAGACCCAACGCTTCTCGCTCAAAAGATGGCTTTGAGCGATTTTTCAGGGAGAATCATTGGGCCTTAAGTAACCCTTCTGCCTCTATGTATATATTTTCTGCATTGTCACACCTTATGTATAGGATAATAGTGGAGTGCCTGATTGGTGGATGTCTAATCACTGGAACTCGCAGGCATCACAAAAATGGAGGTCCAGTGTCACTCTATATGAACGAAGCAGTAGTTGTGCATGCATACTCTATTTATCTCTATTGGACTGCCGAAGAGAAGCTTGGCCATCTCCAGCAGTCCCATAGAGATGAGTGGAGCAGTAACACACATGGTAGAGAATAACTTTATATGTTGGACAACCCCTTTAAATTAAAATACCTACAGATTAATATATGGATTAAATAATATCACAATTTCAAACCGCACCTGTTTTCTTCTCAATTGCTTGGATCCACAATTCCATTTTTCTAAGAGTAGGGGCTGAGAATATGTATTCAGATCCATCAGTGGCTCTGGAAATAGAGATAGGTCATGTCATTACAATAGTATGTGCTTTTACTATGGCAAAAGTTCACACAGATGTGATTAACATAATCTACCTACTCCCTATCCCACATCATATTGAGAGATGCAGAAAGCTAGAACCTACAGTTTTGATGCAGTTCCTTTGAACATTTCTAATCCTATAACAGTAAATAAAAATTTAGGAAAGTATATTGTAAGTCGAAAAAAGAAGTGTACTTGTACATGAAAGTGCTGCAGTCATAGCAATAAGTACTGTAAGAGAGTGCTGTTTGCAGTGCCCTTGCATCGTTGCAGTCTATTGTAGATCCCAGATTCCTGTGTATGAGTGACAAGGAGAAGATAGGTGACCTAATTCTTTAAAGGGGTTGTGCTAAGATATGAAGTCATCCCCATTGCACAGGATAGGGGATAACTTTCTGATCAGTGGGGGTCTGATCGTTCAGATCCCTACGATCCTGAGAACAGAGATCTCAAGCACTCACGCATGTGAACTGCCGCTGCTCCATTCATTTCAGAGGTTGTCAAGCGCTTGAACTTGGCAATCTCTGGTGCTCCCATTGAAATTAAAGGAACGGCAGCGTGCATGCATGACCACCACTCCTTTGATGTGGGGACCTTCTGGACCCTGACTTCTCGGGATCAGTGAGGGTCCCAGCAGTTGGAAGGGGGATAATATTCTATCTTGCACATTCCTTTTAAGTACTATTATCAAGACAACAACACTTTGATCAAAAGCATTTACAAGCTGCTATGATCTGCTAGGACCTCAGATGCAGAGCCTGGAGTATAGAGGTCCTGTTCCCTTTTTCTTGAGGACGTCTGAATCGGTGAGCAGCTCTACTACACTTTGGTTTTTGAGTCTGTATGGGCAATCCATTGACAAACCTCAGGGCGCTATAAACGGCAAATCTTGTGATGAGGCAATCACAGGAAATCAGAAATTCTATACAAGTTGCTAATGAGGAACTAATGGGGAACACCCCAAGTATACAACTGGGTCATATATCAAATGTTTTCAGAGGTGCAACTTCACTTGTTTTTTTTGCTTTTCAGTATTAAATCTTGTATTAGTACTTCAAAATTACTATTTCAGTATTTTTATTGTATGGATAGCAAGATATATAGTATGCGTATCGGCCCATCCCACAAGCCTTTGTCAACAGCTATACAAATAACAGCTAAATACATGGTTAAATAGCTGCCTGTTAAGTCCCACCTTGAGGACATCCGACACAATCACCCAGGTAACAAGCAGCAGCAAAAAATAGCAGGTTATTGACATACTGGGTTCACCCATTACAAACCTTTGAACCAAAAGGTCTGAATAGAGAGTAGAAAAGTGCTCATTTGTTGTAAGTAATTGAAGTTTTAGATTTCTTTCTTTCTCTGCAGCATTGTTGACAACCAATGTAAACACATAAATAACATTTTAATTATCACAGCTATTCTTGGCTACTGTGTGTTTATATGTTTATTCTTGTTACCTGGGTGATTGTGTCTGATATTCTCAAGACGGAACTTGACAAATGCCAACTTAAAAGGAATCTGTCACCTACTTTTAGCCTTGTAAGCCAAGCTTATGGGCTAAAATCAGGTGACCTGTGAAGTTAGAGGAAGTCCTGAAAGCTGCCACAGAATGCAATGAGTGGCACTACTAAGTAGTTTGCCCATTCTAAAGTTAGAATGGTAGGGCTACTTAGCAGCGCCGCTCCATGCATTCAGGGGCAGCTTTCAGCGCTCACACAGGGGGAATGATGAGTAAGGCAGGTACATCCCCAGACTCCATGCGTCAGCTACTTTCAGCCCATAAGCTTAGCATATAGGGCTGAAAGTAGGTGACAGACTCCCTTTAATCATGTATTTCATGAACCTCAAAATCTTTATGTATGTTAATAGCAGAGTTATATGCACGCCTCTGTACTGATTTATGGCTAGTTGTATAGAAATGCACCATACAGTACCTTACACAGAACATGTTTGCTTTTTCTGAAGGATCCTTAAGTCTTTCACAAATGGCATCCAATATGCTAACTGAAGGAATTGCAGTTTCATTCTGAAAGAGATATACATTCTCTAGCATACAGTACGGATAAACTCATCAAGTTAATTAAATGGAAGCTATCAGATACTTTATGCAGTCCTTACTGAGGGCAGCATAATGCAGTCAGAGACATACCAGCTTCAGGGATCTGCCATTTATGGGGTAATCTGCAGTGGTTTTTTAAAAATCCTTTTTATTTGCATTTTCAATTTAAAAAACAAACAATACAAAATAATAAAGCAATGAAGCAAGTAAACATTCAAAAGGAGGTGAACTGTGCAATGGCTTGTAAGAACCTACAGCTGGTTCCTGCAGGTCCCAGCAGGACATGAGTTCTATATATTCATGATGTGCAGCGGTGATTGACAGTTTTCTCAGTATGCAGTGTAGTAACTAGAAAACGGTCTATCCCAGAGGGTGGGCGGGACAAGAACAAATTACGCTCAGCAGCCCAAACTACGCTTTTTTGGGATATGTCTGTCCAGTACACAATGGTACACCCTTTTTCTAATAAAAATTAAGAGTCTATTTGACGTCTCTACTGTGGCATATGTTTGCATCATACTTCTAGCAGCGCACTTCAAACGTGGACACCAGGCTTATGCTCCCAACATGGTGTGAACAAATGGCCCATTTACATGTAACAATTGTCGTGCGAAATTCGTTCAAAGGAACAAAAATGCATAATAGTTACATCTAAACGCAAAGCCATCATTTACTACTTGTTTACTTTTCGTTTCTCGCTCAGTTCCAACCAGCATAAAAATCACCGCTGGTGCTATCACTTCTCATTGCTCAGCGTTTTACATAGAATGCGAAGCACTAAGCGAAAAGTGAATGACTCTCAGCAATGATCTGCCTGTCTAAACATTCTGCACAAGTGCAAACAACTAACGGTAACGTCACCCACTTCTGCGCACATTTAGCAGACTGCCGCCCCATGTAAATGGAGGATAGGTTTAGGGTACAATACCTTAACTTCATCCCGCTTGGCATGATAGAAGCGCATGATTTCTCCAGACAATGTGATGTAGTACGTGTTCCAGAAGCCAGCGGGATTTTGCTACAGTAATATATGTAAGTACAGTTTTAATTCACAATATTACTTGCTTCTACATATCAACTCCTCACCCTTCTATCTTCTAATCAATATTTTCCTTAGGGCTTATGTCCACGGGCATTTTTTCACCGCGTATTACGTGTGCGATGCTTGGATGCTTAATACACGGTAAATTGGAATCAGTGAACGGCAATGGACTTTCACTGATCCATACACATAAGCTTGTGAATACTGCGTGTAGATACACAAGAGATATAGATTGCAGCATGCTCTATTTCTCGGCATACGACGCAACGTGAGCCCTATACTTCTCTATTGGCAGCGTATGCAGACGGTGTACATACACAATACTTATATATGGGTGGCGATACATATGCAACCCCGCTATGAAACAGGGCAGGGAATTAAAAAAAAAAAAAAAGAAAAAACGTCACATTGTGCATGACCCCGTGTGTCAGATACACAGGTATGCGCAGTACACTCACTGCTCATACGTGGACTCTGCATCACAAACACCGGCAAAACACTGCGGGGACAGGAGCTTACTATCAGTGTCACAATACAATCAAGGTTTAGAAATCTTAAACATTGCTTAACTACAACCAAATCAGTTTTCAGGTTTTATGAAAGTAAAATGTAAACATTCCATCACGAAAAGTTTTACAACTTTCTAATATACTTGAGATCTTAAATATAGTGGAAAATTTAAGCCCTAAGGCTTCAGTTTCTGTCATAGCTGTGATGACAGTTTTTACATAGACAGGAACAGAAACGAGATTGTAGTTGCCCTTGTGTTCAGCTCACAGAGGATTGCCTGGACTGGATAAAATTCAAGCAAACCTTTACCTGTGGGAATTATTAGGTCTGCATGAGTTTTCAGCCTTTGGATGTGCAGAATAATGTTTCTATTCTTTCTATTCGAACATGAAAATTGGTCAGCAATTGAAACAAATGTATAATAGAAAGTTGCAGAATGTTACAATTTATAAAGAAATAGTGTTTTGAGTTTGATGTAAATTAAGTTTCTATTATATGTGTCAAAAAACACCTAAAGCAACAACGGTTTTGGAGGCAACTAATGCTGCAAATGAGTGGTTTGACCAGCAGTCGGAAGAATTTTATTTGCAGGGACTTAAAAAGTTGCAGGAGAGATGTCGCCAGTGCATTTACATCCTGGGGGAAACCGTAGAATAGTGGGGCAATTTCAACTGCCTAGCTCAATTCTTCTGGGTTCGGCTCAATACTTATCAGCACCCCCTTGTATATATGTGATGTACAGATGTAGCAAACTTGACATTTAACACAATATGATAATTTAACTACGATGTTGAGAAATTGTATTATGATGATGCGCCAGTCATAGTAACTGCTAAATCTGCGTTGTGCTGAACAGAGATGAACACCATGGAGTACATAGACTGGAGATAAGTCTTGTACCTTTCCACCAGGCAGAAGCTTCTGTTTTGTCTCCATGAATCCATTTAGTGTTCTATCAAAGGAAGGACTCTAGGGAGAAAGCACAAAGGAAAAAATGCAATAAACCAAAACTACATAAGTGGTATAAAGTGGCAGTGATATGCTTTTCTTTACAAAGGAGAACAATTTAACAAGGCAGGTGCTTCAGTCGCCAGTCTAAATAGGATTCCTGCAGGTGCATACATTAGGTGCATCTCAGAACGTCCATGTGCCTCAAAAGAAATGCTGGCTATGAGATGCAATAGATTGATGATACACCAGGTTTTGTCATAGATTATGCCTAAACCTGTCGGACTGTGGCAACTACGCCCATTCCTGACAAACCACACCCCCGCTTTTGTAAAAGTGGCACGAGCAATGTAAATTTTAAAAAGTCATAAATTGTTTGCACAAGTCAGGATTGCGCCAAACTTTGCAACTTTGTGAATGTCAATTTTCATTTGAAATCTCCCTGAAGAGTTTATAGAATCTGTCTTCATGCTGGGAGAAGATTATTCACTACAAATCTTTAAGGTATAGAGGATGTATAGACAGTGTGATGTCAACCATTGTGTTATGTGCATTTTAAGTGTGTAAGAAGGGAGGATGTTAAGTTACTGTAATTAGTAGTCGTGATATTTTTGCACTTACTGGTGACGGTGGTGTAGGTAGATCTGCTATTTTTGATGTTCCACTTGAAGAGTCCAAACTAAGTTGCAATGGAGATCGAGGCTTCATCTCCTGCACAGTGAAGATATAATTCATCATGAACATTTACGTACAAGCTACTACTGAATTGGATTGTTTAGGATCATTGACTGTAGTACATTTGCCTCTCTGAACAACAAACGATCGTCCACTAATAGAGTTTGAATCGGCCTTTGAGCAATGATCTTGTTCATCGGCGCTCAACATCACATTGCTCCATGTAAAAGTACCTTAAAGGGGTACTCCACTTGGAACAAGTTATCCCGTATCCAAGGGATAGGCGATAACTAGCTGATCGGTGTGTGTGTGGGGGGAGGGATGGAGGGGGAGCGGCAACGACTGATGGGACCCTCACCAATACGGAGAACAGGTTCTGGTCTGGCCTTGGCCTTAAATAAGTGGCGCAGAGGTCATGCAGGTGCACTCCTGCTCCATTCATTTCAATGAGAGTGCCAAAGATTGCCGACTTCAAGTACTTGGCAATTTCTGACTTTCATTGAAATAAATGGAGTAGCGTGCCTGTGCAACGTCTCCTCCGTTCATTTGAGGATTGGCCAGACCAAAGTTCTCAAGAACGGTTGGGGTCCCAGCATTATTTTCATTCAAGTTTTTTAGGCATTAGTTGTGCAGTATAAATGACACGTCAAATTAATTCTGCAGGTCAGTGTAATTACATTGCTACCAAATTTCAATTTTTTTTTTCTGTTTTGCTACGTTTGCACAATTTTTGAAAAGAAAAGTGTATTTTTCGTATTGCTGCATTCGGCAGTGAATGCAGCGATACTAGAAAATACATTTTTTTTTATCTGTCCACCATGTGAGGGTTTATTTTTTTTGCAAAACAAGCTGTACTTTTGAATGGTATATTAAAGCAATATATCAAGCTTCCCCACAAGCAAATTCCCTGTATTCTCAATAAAAATACCAAGGCGGCGAGAAGTGGTGTTTCAGGAATCAAGGCAGAGAGAACTGGGACTTCTGGAATTTTATCACTGAGATCAACCAATGGAGTCATCTCCTACAGAGAGAGGAGAAGCAAAGAACATGCAATGTATGTATTTTAGACAAAAGGAAGTTGAAAACAATGAAATTCAGTGACACTGTACAGTGATTCTATATAAGTATACACTACATACCACAACACTTTCTGCTTTGTCTGAGGATAAGGCAGAATTAATTGACGGTGATGTAGACGCATCTATTGGATTCAAATGGGCTTTTTCCTCAGGTTGGTACTTAGTGTCTTCTAAAGTAACTGATGGAGTATCATCTAACATTTCCTCTCTAATTGGCACTTTGAAGCTTTGGTATGTTTGCACTGAAGATATTGATTCCTTATACGTTGGCATTGTTGGTTGAGATGCAGGTAATACAATAGGATTTTCCAAAGGAGGTATCTGGAGATCTAGAAGATTTGGGGTAATCACTCTCTGTGGCTCTTCTCCTGTTTTGCTGCTCTTGATATCCAAGTTGTCCAGTAAACTACCAGAAATCTGCATTGTAGTGCTCAGCGTTTCTGTGGAAGGCCTACTGTAAATGCTTGAACCCCTTCCACTCCCTAATCTTTGCGGAAATCCTCTTCTGTCTGATGGCTTCCTCTTTAGAGAAGGTACTCTGATAAAGGTTTCAGGTCTCTTTTGTTCCTTTTCTTCAAATTCAATTTGATTAGATAATTTCTGTTCTCTCTGTGAATTATACAAATATATACAACATTAGTTCTGTTCTCAAAACATGGACCCCAATCCACTTTATCCCACCTGTTAATACACCGCAATACATCTTTTTTGCTACCAGCATCTACATCTCTCTGATCAACCAGATGTCCCAGATGGTTTTGATACAAACCACAGCTAATATAGATGCCATAGACAGTATGTGACACTGCCACTCCCATCACTGTATTGAAAAAGCTGGTTGCACCTAACGATATGGGCCAGCTATTTATTTCTCTCAGGGCAGACAGGTGAAGATGGCTGCCGGTTATTAAACATACAGGGGAAGTAGAGGCTAAGTAAAGCCAATATTTACCTTTGTTTTTCTCTTCAGCATCTCAAATTTCTCCTCTTGGGCTTTTAGCATCTTCTCAAATTCATCTTGTTTCTTCATGAGGTCTTCCACATGAGGCACAGAGTCCTAGCAAAATAATTACAGCATATAATCGTTAAAAGCGTAGAACATTTATTCCCACTAGCCTCTGGACTTCTTTAGGATAAATATATATACCATATTTTTCGTTTTATAAAACGCACTTTTCCTTTCCCCCCAAAGTGTGGGGAAAAAGTTGCTGCGTCTTATGAATCGAACATGCCAAAATTCATTGCAACGCCATTTGTTCGCGTTTAAATCTAAATCGCGATAGCGCAAACAAACTCACGATCGCGCGAACAAATGTGCGATCAGTTACCAATTGTCTCCTGTCCCCACTGCTGCCCATACATGCCGCTGATTGGTGGTAGCACCGGTGAAAACTGCTTTTGCTTCCCTGCCTCCACCAATCGTCATCTTCCCTTCCTCCTGCCGAACAAGCGCCGCTGTGACATGGAGCTCCGGTATTTCAGACCTCTGCTGCTCCTTCTGCACTGTCCCTGGGTGAGTTCAAAATATTTTTTCCCTATTTTCCCCTCTAAAATGAGGCTGCGTCTTATAAAGCGAAAAATACGGTATAAAACATATAAAATCTCTTAGGCATCATGTCCATGGGGAAAATCAGATCCGCCGCGGATTTGGGCTGCGGATGCACTGTAATTCTCTTTTATTTTTCATGTGGGAGATCAATCGAGCCCTTCTGAGCATGCGCCAGACATTCTCGTTGGGCGCGCATGCGCAGAAGATGACGTAAGGTCCTGGATGAACCAGATCACCATGGGACATCTCAGAGGACGACTGTGAGTATATTCATCTACCCTTATGGATCCCATTGATGAGGGGAGGTGAAACTTTAATTTTATTTTGATTTTTTTTTAACTTTTCCATGATCGTCATTATCCATTGGACAGCAGCAATCAAGGTCCCGGAGACTGATCACTGCGGTCCCCAGTGACATCTCCTGCTTCCCAGCTACCTTTAATCTACTGGCATTATTTATGGAATTTAGTATATTGTGCCTACGCATAGAAATACTATTGGTATACCGTAACTGGCCTTTGTCAGGTTTCAGGCCATAGCCATCATGACATCAGCCCTGACGATGACCAGAGTAAGGGGAAGGGGGCGTTTGTGCAGTGAAAAATTCAGGTTTGATCACAGCAGTGAAGGTGCAGGAATGGGTAAAACATAATTGCCATTATTCATGAGTGTGTTTATGAAAGTGGGCATGGGTTCTATCTTTACAACACATTTATGAAGCATTATTAAAAGAAAGTGTTTGTAAAAGGTGGTGTTACTAAAACCTAATGAAAGGGCATTTTCCGTGCATCTTTCCTATTTTTGTTGTAATGTAAATTGTGCCAAACTTACAAGTCCATGCGCCACTTTTGTAAATTTGGCCACATTTAAGATTCATGAGTTCTAAATATAATTGGCGCAATATACACCAATATTCATAAATAAGGGCCAATGGTGTAACCTTGAGGACAAATTATAAGCTCAATATTTTTTATCGATGTAGATAAAGCTGTGGTATGCTTATCACCATCACGATATATGCTCTAAAATCAAATTGTAGATTTATGTCCTTACTCCATAGTTTGAATCCAAAATATATGGTTCTTTGGTGTTCAACCATCCATCTGCTTGCTCAAGGTCTCTACGCAACAACTGTATCTCCAGATTATCTTCATACATCTCCTTCCTCCTTTTCCAGGTGTCAGACACAAGCCCCATTAACTCTGACAGCTCATGGACTTTCTCTGTAATCTGAAATGTATGTATCAAATCATTATTCAGGCTTGTAAGTCCCTGTTTGCACATGTCAACGTTTTTACCTTTCTATGGATATATTCTAATAAAGCTATATACATAATTTTTCCACAGTGCATTTCTGAGAAACCGGCTTGGCGTTGTTCTCCGTGCACTCCGCTCATTGGAGGTTGGCTGCTTGGCATAATGCTGTGGATCAAGATTTTTGCTGAGCTGTACTTTACTGTTTGACTGTTTAAATATACAATTTACGATTGCCTAAGACCACTCTCATACGCATGGTATTTTTACAGCTGCAATGAGCCTCCATTCATTTACATGCAGCCTCTAAGACAAGTGTTTTAATGAAGCGTTTCTAATTCACGCTAAATGAACGCTTTATTTTCTATTTTTGTAGGTCCAACACGTTTTACGCACCTTATTACTCATTGTATTGTTGGGGTGCGTTAAAAACGTTCTTCTAAAACGCTGTAAAACGCCATGTTGAAAAATGTGGCTCTCCTACAAACGCTTGTGTGAGAGTGGCCTTTCAAAAGCATGCACAAAGATGGCAGTACAAAAGCATGCACAAGAATTTGTCGGACACATTAGGACTTTGGAGAGGACTGGAAGTACACTTGAGCTGGCAGCACTGCATGATGTCCAACTCACACTGCTACGTTACTGCTGCCACCAGAGTCCTGAAGATACAATGGTCACTTTACTTAAAGAGATTCTGTCACCAGGTGGATGCCTATTGCCCCAGTGGGTGTTTTATTCTGAAACACTATGTTTCAGAATAAACACACTTTGAAGTTTGACTCTAAGCTGTGCTCCGAGTCATGGGGGCAGGCTCTTCTGGCCTTTTCCTGCCCGTCGCATGAAGACTATCAGCTCTCTACCTTCTTGTGTATATGAAGAGAGCTATCAGTCTGCATCCATGGGGGCAATGGGCATTCTTGTCCTGGGTTCATGCCACATGCGGTTCAGGCAGCATGAACTTGGTGACAGAATCCCTTTAAGAAATAACTGAACTCATCGCTTTACTTCTTTATCATTACAATTATTCCAAAGACCATATGCTTTTTTAAACAGGCCATCAGGTGAGTGATTTCAATTGCAAACTTGCAATATGACTATTCGTGTGTAACTTGAAGACACTCATCCAGTCTATGGGCTATCAATAGATGTTAGATATATTATACAGGGTTTAACTTGCCTCAAAAGACATGAAATGTGCCTTGTCCAGAAGAGACTTCCCCCTGCTCTGAAGCTCCTCATACTTCCCCCAGTGTCTGTTAATTTCTCTCTTGTATTCTTCATGTCGTTTAATCAGCTGTTCTGCACCAGCGACATCATTTAAGAATTCCTCGGATACCATTAAAGCATGAATCTCTCTTGCCCAGACTCTGATGTGGAAAAGAATAACATGTAGTTAGGTATGTATCAGTGCCAATCCAATTAGGATTTTTCAAAAGAGAAAAATTGCGACATCATAAGTAAGTAAAACAAAAAGCTGGCCAGATATTAGTAAATCAGAAGATAGCAGTAGCCAAAGTTTGTTTTTATGCACTGGGGGTAAAGATCATTTAGCCTCGTATAAGCTTTTGTGAGTGGATACCAGCTTCTCTCCCAAGAGAGGTCTCCTACCTCTTTCCATTGCTTGGGACAGCATATGTATGGTCATTATTTGGTACAGGGATTGTGCTTAGTGCTCACAAAGCAGCATTCTGATCAGATCTAAAGGGAGAGTTCCAGTTCATGATTCCTAATATGTGGCACTCAGCTGTTGCAAAACTACTACTCCTAGCATGCCCAGACAGCTAAAGGGAAATCCGTCAGATCGATTTTAATGTCTAAAATAGGTGGGTATTTTGTGTCACCGTACCTCTCCTTGCACGGGTCCAGGAATGTTCCTGAAGTAAATGTTTTAATGTGATGCACGCTTTACTAGCAGCCTGTCCAATGGGCAGTTCGCTAGCCGTGACTAATCCGGGTTTTCTCACCTTTGTTAGCGAACAGGGGTGAGCTGAGCTCCCCCGGTCTTCAGTGCATGTTTAGTGCAGCTCGCCTCTGCTCTTAAAACTCCTGCTTGAGGTAAGAGTTACATTCATCAACAGTTGGAATGGGTATGGTAGAAGGTGAGTGAGGAGACTTATAAGGCCATTCATGCTACTTTGGGAAATATATGCATCAACAGACACACTCGCACTGGCTGCTGGCTCCTGTCCGAAGCTTCGTGGGATCTAACGAACAGAGTAACTTCTTCACTTCTCCCCCAGGTTTCAACAGTCCCTCTACCTGAGTACTGAAGCTGGGGAGGGGTGAAGAAGCTATGTTGCGTCCATTAGATCCTGAGTAGCATCAGACAGGAGATGACATTCACTGTGAGTGTGTCTATTGATTAATTTAACCCTAATACTCTGGCTGATGGTAGGGAGCCGGGCAAGGTGGCCCAAAGCTGTGAATTAATGTAGATATTCTCCAACACAGGCCACAAAGGAGGCTGTATACTATTGAGGGCACGGAGGATCCTTTTCCTAGAGCCACTATTACATTTTTGGACCACAGAGAGTGTGCTATAACTAAAAAGGGGCCCTATTACTAATTTGGGGCAACATAGAGGGTCACTATTAGTATTTGGGGCCACATACGGGGTCTTATTACCAAGTAGAACCACATACAGGGTCGAATTATTAACTTGAACTTGAGCTGGAGAAATCAGCTGGTACCAACTGACTTAGACCCTAAAATGGATCTGACAGATTTATTTTAGGGCGTTACTCAACTTTTAAAAAACTTCTAACATGTTATAGTAACATATCAGAAGTTTTAACCGCTGGGTTCCAAGTGCTGAGGCCCCCCATGAACGCACAGAAGCACCCGATTCGGCGGTGTCTTGCCTTGCTCAAAGTGGTCTACATGCTCCACAGTAGTCTATAGAGTTCATACACTAATCACTGATAACAGCTGAACAGGCACAGCGCTCAGATGAAAGCTCCTGCCCCTTCATTTTAGCAATCGGTTGAGGTTGAAGCATCTGGATTCCCACTGATCAAAACGTCTCATTTGTCTCAATCATGTAATTTTACCAATGTGTCAGTATTCAAGGAGCATTGATAATAAAATCATAAACTTAATTCTTCCATTACAAAAATTACAGCAACATTTCAACCTGTCCAAGTCTTTATCCAGCTAGACAAAGACCTATACCGATTGAAACATTGCTGCTGTTTTTGTAATAGAAGAATAAAGTCTATGATTTTATTATCAATGCTCCATGAATACTGACACATTTAATTTATTAGTTGGAAATTTGTTTTTTGTATGCCTGTAAAGATGATGTCAGCAAGGAGACCTGGAGTCGCCGGTGAGGGACAAGCGGAGAGAGGTGAGTACCAGATTTTCTATTTTACATCATGAGGGATCCGTGAAGATGAATTTTACATAAATTAGATAACCCCTTTAATGATGCATCATTATTAGATGCTTTCCGTTATCAACCTCTTCTTCATGAGTGAGCACTTACATCAACTTGCCACAGCTGCTGAAATACATCTGCACTTGTTCAGCCTGGGTCAATTTCTCTTTCCTTTCTTGGGATTTCGTTATTAAAGTCTCCCAGCTCCTGGCCACATCTTCCAGCCTCTCTGCCACATTCTTCTGGACTGGAGGGTGTAGTTGACTTACATATTGTCCCTGTTCAATGACTTGCTCCATTTCTTTTTTAATGGCTGCAAGATCCCTCTACAATAAAATGTTGCCATGTTAAAATTCATATGTATAGTAAAACTTACCAACTGAGCTAGACACGTATTGTTAACAACTAACATAGTGTGGAAGGCTGAAATAAAGACATATGTCTAGTTCAGCCTATTACACTGCTTTTATCCAGAGGAAGGCAAAAAAAACCCCATGAGGTAGAAGCCAACTTTCCTTCTTTTAAGGAGAAAAAATTCCTTTCTGACTCCAATCTGGCAATCGTAATAAATCCCTGGATCAACAACACCTCTGTAGTAATCAGTGACTATAATATATTATTATTATAAACTCAAGAAAGGTGTCCAGGCCCTTCTTAAACCCTTACTGAATTTGCCATCACCGTGTCCTCAGGCAGAGAGTTCCATAGTCTCTCTGCTCTTACAATGAAGAACTTAATCAACCACCTGTGCAAGGCACTCGAGATTGAACACACTACCAAACTATGTGTGTTTTGAAAAGTAGCAAAATGTGTGTTTTTAATTAGGTCTCTTTCATATGAGTTACAAAATCATTGCTACAAAACGCATGTATGTGAGGCTGCATCTACAGGGGCTACAAATTCATCGCTGCAATGTGAAGCCCATGGTTTCTAATGGGTTTTTTCAGGCTACAAAACATCGCTCATGTGAAAGAACCCATTGGAAACCATGAGCTTCACATACATGTGTTTTGTAGCCATATAAGACCACTGTGACTTGATATAAGTAACACATAGATAAATACAAATGCAAATAAAAATAAGCAGAGATTCCACCCGATGTTAAGTCACACACATATAATACAACCACACTTTAGATCAACCACATCTTGCAAGCTCCCACAGTAGCTCACTGTTTAGTTTAAGTAGCTCTCAGCAACAGCAAATGCTACTAAAACTACTAGTGTCTTTTGGAAATATGGCCTCTTGATTCCCTAATTTTTCATGTTATGATTTTAATTTCTACTTTCAATAGTTTTTTTTTTAAGTTTGAAAAGGTGAAAACATCAAAGAGTCAAGGAGCAAGACAGGGCTGGGCACAAGATGATACTATTTAATGATATGAGGCACTCCCAGGCCGCCCCGATCTCGAGAGGCATACATAGTTTAATTTCCCATGTGCCTCTCCTATGCTACTCATATGAATTTCTAAAGTTCGCTTTTCAGGTATTTTAACGGTTGTACCAAAGAGACATTGATGGGTTGGGCCCAAAAGACACTAAGCATGCAGAGTAAAATGTTCATTTTGAGAGAGGCTATCTAGCCCAACCAAGACACCACTAAGTTAGCCCATCTGTGCAAATGCTCTTGTATTGCTTTAAATAGTGGTGGGTAGTTAGCCCCGTATAGTGAGGAGACTGAGGGAGTAGTGGTCCATTTACACGGAATGATTTTCGCTGAAAATTCGTTCAAAAGTAATTTGAGCAATAATTGTGCAGTGTAAATACAAAAAAAAAAAAAAAGCGCTCACTCTTTGTTTATAGTTCGTTATCGTTGACTTTCAGTCACCATAAAAGCTATTGCTGGATTGCTGGCTTCTCGTTCTGTGTAAACGGTCCCTGCTCAGCGCTTTACATAGAAGGTTAAGTGCTGACTGAGAAGTCTGCGATCCAAAGGCGAATCTGCCTGTGTAAACGCTCAGCACATACGTAACAACCATAGCGGTGACGTCAGCGCTTATGTTGCAGTTTACCCCGTGGGGCTTCTGATTTCTCTGGGTTTAATTCCAGGCCTGAGATATCAGAGAATCTTCGCAGCAGGTGCTATTAATTAGGAAGAATGGTCAGGGGAAAATAAATCATAAGGAGCAGGTCTTCTGCGAAGAAGGCACATTTGTGTTCTCTATTGTTCAGGGAAACTCCGCAAATATTGTAGTAAAATACAGACATTGTAGTAGAACAGATGATTCCAGGAGCTTAATAGCTAAAATGAACAGGAGGGGCGAGAGGGGGCATACTTGCTGAGTGCCCCTACAAATATTAATTATATGTGATTAAAAACTGCTAATGTTCATCACACCATAGGTGCCTTATAAAGCATCCTCAAGAGTGTCAAAAAGCCAGGGCCAAAACATCACCTCTCCAGGTCCATAAGTAGGTACTCCCAGTCTAAAGATAATAGCATTGCTCAGGAGAGGTTACCATTTAGATTAGACTAAGGAGATAAAATGGACCATTCTACGAGTCTGGTCTTCCGCCTGTCTCCCAGGAGTTGAACCCCTGGACATTGTGGGAAAAACTATAGCAGGAGAGCATGCAGATGGAGAGTTAACTAATGCTGCCATTGTACAGAAATTCTCGTGCTATAAAGATCAGTAGAGTAAAAGGTACGTGCAGCTGGATTTCTGTTCCCAACATCCCAGGCAGAAATAAAATTTCCATCGGAAGGCGGAAGGGATGAGACAAGTAAAGGGGAAAACTCCAGAATTGTGCATTTTTGGTCATGCTGTCTCTAAGAAAAATTTTAAAAAAAAAATCACATAAACTCCAAAGTACTACCAATAAAAACTGTAGACCATCACGTAAAAAAGGAGCTCTTTGAGAACTATATTGACAGAAAAATTAAAAAGTTATGGCTGTCAGAAGACTGCGACAGAACATAAAAAAAAATTAAAAATTGAGTTAGGTAGTACAGCAAAAATAAAACTATAAATTTGGTGTCAATGCTACTAGCCCACAGAATACATTTATCATGTCATTTTTGCGTGATGTGTAACGCCATAGAAACAAAACCCCCAAACATGGCAGAATGTGTTTTTTTCCATTTCACGTCACTTAGAAAATTTTAACCGTTTCCCAGTAAATTAGGTGGTACATTAAATGGTACCATTGAAAAATAGAATTTGTACAGCAAAAAACAAGGCCTCATGTAGTTATGTAAATGACAAATTAAAAAAGTTATGATTTTTTTGAAAGTGAGGAGAAAAAAATCAAAAATGGAAAATAAAAAAGGGCCACGTCCTTAACTGGTTAAATTCCATTTTAATCTCCTAAGTAAGCTGGCTACAAACCACAAACCTTAGCCAATTCTAGCTGTAACAACTGAGAGAAATGAGCAATAAAAACTTTAGATCTAGAGTAAGCAGAGGCTTGCTGGGGAAGGTCTTTCTCCTAATCGGAAGATTGGGTTAAAAGACTCGACATCAACTGATCTATCAATGATGCTGGAGAGAAGATTGAATCAGCTATGTCTGAGCATGGACTATTAGCCGTCACCTCTGGGCTACCTCCAGAGCCTGATAGAGGAGTCGCCAACCCCACAAAATCCAGACCCAAAGAAGAGAAGGACCTATTTCTGGGAAGCCAACAAGGAGGCAGACAATTGCTGGGCCCACTCAATTTGTGATAATACCAGACCTCCTCTTAGTGGCCTTTTTAGAAGGGCATTTAGCCATCCAGAAAACTAGAAGAAATGGAGGGGTAAGCCACATGGCTAATCAGCGAGAGGTTAGGGTCAGTTACTTATTTTTGATTGCTCATATTAACTGTGGAGCAGGTGTTATTATTTAGAGTGCCACTCGGTGGCGCCTGACACCACTGAGTGGAACCACTATCTTCCTGCTGGATCTGGAGACTGCAGTTTACTATAATGCTTCAGGACAGCATAGTAAGGGGTGTCCAACAGATCATACCATACAACCCTGGGTTCTGAGGTTCTACGTTCACCAGTCTCAAACATGTCATATATGAGGGATTCACAAGTACCCTGGCAGTATAAATTGAGAGCACAGTTTCTCTCCTTTGGGGGAGTGTCACACTGTAGTGCAAAATAATTGTGGGCAGTAAGGGAGCCTCTAAATTGTTGACTTTGTGGGGGATGCCACACTTTAGAACCTCTTGCTTTCAAACACTAAATAGAAGAGTTTGGAAACATCGCTTGAGATTTTCTCATTGTATTCTTCTCCCATGCACTGAATCATTAGGTATACCTGTTTGATAACGCTACGATACCCCTTGAATATCACCTAAATTAAGTGATTACTCAAGAACAAAATGTTGTCATTTCTTGGATGTGGATCTTGATGGTAGTCCATGTGTGTTATCATGTATTACCATGCTTTTATTGTATTTGGCTTTTTAATCTGGACTGATTAAAGGAACACAACCTAGAAATAAACAATAAGAGTAAAAATGAGATAATCTTCTAAACACTGGGAGCAAGTTTCTACAAAACTATCAGGGGATTATGGGGCTTGCACCAGTATGCTCTTTAAAAAAAAGTCACCAAAAGCTTTACAGTGGACACAATCCAAATACTTTAAATTGGCTATTAAGCCAGATAAATGTTTGGCAACAAAACTGAAATCAGTAGAAAGAGTAAATACAATACATTCAATAAGATCAAACAATGGAAGCTGCACCTCAAACCCTAATAAAATTGCTCAAAAATTCAATGAGTTCTATGGCACATTATATAAATATAGACCCCAACAAAACCAATCAGACCCCTACGATTTTCTAAAAAATATTTCCCTACCAGTGCTCAGCAGCACCCATAGGTTGCAACTTAACCAGCCTATCACTGGGGAGAAAGTGGAAGAGACAATAAAAAATGTAAACCCAGGTAAGGCCCCTGGCCCGGACGGATTTACAGCATTATACTACAAAAAAATTCATCAACTTCCTATTGGGCCCATTGACACACTTCTACAACGAGATATTGGCAAGAAAAGCAGCACCAGAGGAATTCTTCAGCGCTCATATTACCCTTATCCCTAAGCCCAACAAAGACCATACTTCTCCACAGAAATAAATTACAGTGCGAATCTATACCAGCTCTTAGGTGGTGAAGATTTCACTTTCAGGTGTATGGACAAACAAAAAATGTGCCAAGTATCTAAAGAGTTGGGCATCTCCTAATAAGGTGCATCTTAAGGCTGATTTAGACAACGATTCTCGCTCAAAAAAATCGCTCAAAGCCATCTTTTGAGTGATAATCGTTGTGTCTAACTGCACTGACAACGTGCAGTATTCATTAAGCAGTCGTTGATAGTTCTCTTTCAGCATGCTGAAAGAGAACAATCAGTCTTATTAGGAGTTCACAATGGGATACAGCTGATACTATTGTTTCAGCTGTATCCTGCTCCATGAATACAGCCGGGGTATGAAGAACACTGCGGTCCAGCTGTGTTCTGCATACCCTGCACAGAGTGCACAGCTGTATACCAGCTGAGCGCTCTGTGAACAGCCGGGGTATAAACATCACAGCTGGACCGCTGTGTTCTTTATACCCTGGCTGTGTTCATGAAGCAGGATACAGCTCCGAGCAGAGAACAGCTGAATGCAGAAGACAAGGGGCCCCGCTTGTCTTCTGCATATCCCACTTGGAGCGCTCCGCTGTATACCAGCTGAGTGCTACGAGTAGAGAACAGCTGGATGCAGAAGACAAGTGGCCCCGCTTGTCTTCTGCATACACCGCTCGGAGCACAAGGTGATCGTTCAACGTTTGAGCGATCACCTTGCCCTGTAAATGCACTCAACGATTATCACTCAAAAGTCGCTCAAAAGACATCTTTTGAGCGATAATCGTTGTGTCTAAACCAGGCTTTAGTCCAGCTCACTTTATGTTAAGATAGGCGTATGAAATGCTTGTCTTAATAAATCTGGCCCTATGTGTTTCAGGTACATGCAGAAAATCTTGCAGACTAACAATAAACATTCTGATCACGTCCATCTTCTTCTGGTGGATGGTTGAGGAGCATGGTTTAATGTTCTTTGTCTCCTACCTATTGTACACAGTTATCTTGCAGCCAGCCACAAGGAGATGGGGAAGGGTAGATGGCTCATCTTTTGGGACACATATTGCAATCAAAATTGTGAAATCTATTTAGAATTCTTTTGTCTCCTTTTTGCTTCAGTGTCCCTTTGAGGAGTAGAATTGTATCCCATAAATAATACACTACTGATTTTAACTGTGGGAGTCTGAACATAATGCTATGATTAACTATCATACAAGAGCTTGTATGGTCAATAGAGCAATGTTAATATGATATACATCTGTCCAAAAGTAAATGCCAAATTCTATCACTCACTTCAAAACTCCCATGTTGGCTTAGCAAAGTTTGCATCCCTGAAAGGTCATAACCGTAGTCATCTGTCTTCACCGTGACTTCCTTTTCCTGTATCCAGCTAAGTAATTCATCAACCTCATGATCAAATTGATGGACCTGGTAAGCTGTACTCAAAATCTAATGTAAAATTAGAAGAGTCAAAATTAGAACAGAAAATCACTTGTAATAGCCGTTCTCATTCATAAAAAAGAAAATCTCTCCAAAATATACATATATAGTATTTATCTAACAGAGATCATAAAGACATACTAGCTATTCAAGCACAGGTTATTCATGTAATATACAGTATGGAAAAATATACGCAAAATGCTTTGTGTAAGAAAAAATTACCCATGATCTGAAATTGAACGTCTGTCTTTTCTCTAGGTGTCACTCTTATAAAAATAAATGTAATATTAAATACTTTTTTTAATGTAATTGTTTTAATCAGAACTGATGGAGCTAGAAGATTATTTTCTTCTATAGAAGTATTAACACTGAATACACCATAGAGCATGATTACTACGATGACGATTATTGACCCTATGGAGTGATGCAGTAATTCGCCATTTGCTCACAAAGTGAGATTCGTGTTAGACTACTATCATATGTAACAGATTTTCTACAGCGGAAAATTCACTGCAGATTTTGGTACAGATCTCTGTCAAAATCCTAATGTTATATGCAGATTTTGACTTAGATTTTACCTGCTTATTTGAAGAGGTGAAATTAATGCTACTAATCCACAGCATAAATTGAAAAATCAAAACTTTGTATCTACTAAAAAAATTCTAGGAAATGAAAACTACAAGTCATTCTGCAAAAACAAGTCCTCATACAACTCTGTTGGCAAATTAGTGAAAAAAACAAAAATGTTATGTGTAATGGAATGCTGTGCCGCAAAAAAATCCCCCCAAAAAGTTTTTATTGTATAAAGTAGAAATATATAACAAATACTATATAAATTTGATATCACTATCAATGTAATAACTAGAGATGAGCGAGCATACTTGTCCGAGCTTGATACTCGTTCGAGTATTAGGGTGTTCGAGATGCTCGTTACTCGTAACGAGTACCACGCGGTGTTCGGGTTACTTTCATTTTCTTCCCTGAGAAATTTGCGCACTTTTCTGGCCAATAGAAAGACAGGGAAGGCATTACAACTTCCCCCTGCGTTCAAGCCCTATACCACCCCCCTGCAGTGAGTGGCTGGCGAGATTAGGTGTCACCCGAGTATTAAAATCTGCCCCTCCCGCGGCTCGCCACAGATGCATTCTGACATTAGTTCAGGGAAAGTGGTATCTTGCTGGAGCTGCTATAGGGAGAGTGTTAGGAGTATTTTAGGTTTCAAGAACCCCAACGGTCCTTCTCAGGCCATAGAAATCGCAGATCGCACCTATGTGCGATCTGCGATTTCTGTTCTCTTCTCTATATGCGCTCAATGGGGCCGGCGGCAGCAGCGCCGACCCCATTGAGAACATATAGAAGACAAATCATTCTTCTCTGCCAAAGCTGTAACAGCTGTGGCAGAGAAGAACGATGTTAGCCCATTGAATTCAATGGAGCCAGCAATACAGCAGGTTCCACTGAAAGCAATGGGCTGCCGGCGTGCGCGGGGATGAATTGTCGGGAAGGGCTTAAATATATAAGCCCTTCCCTGCAATTCATCCAGAAAAGTGTTACAATAAAAATATATACCGGCGTATAAGGCGACGGGGCGTATAAGACGACCCCCCAACTGTCACCTTATACGCCGGGAATACAGTGGAGCAAAGAATAAAAATCATTACTCACTTCTTCTGACGTTCTGCGGCGCTGCTGCAGGCTGTCGCTCCCTCCTGGTTCCCGGCAGAGCATTGCTTTCTCTACGAAGGGCTTTAAATCCCCGCCTCCAGAAACACACGTGCCTTCAGCCAATCACAGCCAATGACAGTGATGTCATTGAATGGCTGTGATTGGCTGTGTTTCTGGAGGCGGGGATTTCAAGCCCTGCGTCCAGAAAGCAATGCTCTGCCGTGGACCAGGAGGGAGCGACAGCCTGCAGGAGCGCCGCAGAACGTCAGAAGAAGTGAGTAATGATTTTTATTCTTTGCTCCACTGTATTCCCGGCATATAAGGTGACAGTTGGGGGGTCGTCTTATACGCCCTGTCGCCTTATACGCCGGTATATATTTTTATTGTAACACATTTCTGGATGAATTGCAGGGAAGGGCTTATATATTTAAGCCCTTCCCGACAATTCATCCTGCGATCGCCGGCAGCCCATTGCTTTCAGTGGAACCTGCTGTATTGCTGGCTCCATTGAATTCAATGGACAAACATCGTTCTTCTCTGCCACAGCTGTTACAGCTATGGCAGAGGAGAACGATCTTTACGCTGACAGTGCGGGGGGGGGGGGGCACTCTTGCCGCTATTGTGGCTTAATAGTGGGACCTGGGAACTTGAGATGCAGCCCAACATGTAGCCCCTCGCCTGCCCTATCCGTTGCTGTGTCGTTCCCATCACTTTGTTGAATTGCCCAGATTTTCACAAACGAAAACCTTAGCGAGCATCGGCGATATACAAAAATGCTCGGGTCGCTCATTGACTTCAATGGGGTTCGTTACTCGAAACGAACCCTCGAGCATTGCGAAAATTTCGTCCCGAGTAACGAGCACCCGAGCATTTTGGTGCTCGCTCATCTCTAGTAATAACCCGTAAAGATAACACATTGTTATACTGCACAGCGAACAATCAAAATAAACCCCAAAAGTAATGGTGAAAATAATGTTTATTTTCCATTCTCCCCCAAGAGGAAATTATTATATAAATTCCATAAATAATAAGTACTCCTGAAATCTACAACTTCTCCCAAAATATACAAGATCAAATGCAGCTATATTGCTGTAAATATATAAAAAGTACATGGGGGAATACTTATAGGGGTTGTCCATAATTTGAAAAATACGGCTGCTTCCTTCCAAAAACTGTGGTATTCTTGTCCACAGGTCTATTGCAGCTGTACTGCATCGAAGTGAATGGAACTGAGCAGTATTGCCACAAACAACCTGGGGGTCAATGTGGTGCCGTTTTGAAAAGAAAGCAGCCTTACATTTTTAGTTCTGGACAATGCCTTTATAGCTAAATTTAGTTATGTTCCTCAGGATTTAAAATGCACTTAAGGCACCTGAGTTATGCACCAACTATATTTACTTGAGATGTAAATTCAAAATCCATAATCAAAAAGTGACCTTTTGGGGAGGGTTTCTTCAATTTTAATGCGGCGGTCCGGGGTTTCTTCTATTAAAGCATAACTTATACTAAGAGGCTGAAAGTGTTATTCCATATTCCGGCACCAATGTACATCACATACCTTAGCCCGGTTTTCAATTGACCTGCAGAGGGCATCCCAAGTCCTGTTCACTTCCTCTCTTTTCTTTTTTATGCCTTCAGCCTGGCCATGAGACTCTTTCAGCAGTCCAGATGCTAGCTCATTTAAAGACAACACTTTGCTTTTACCCAATGTCTCTACTTCCTTTACAAAATTCTCAAACTGTTTTTCTAACAACTGTGGAGGAAAGCATAAAACATAGTCAGTAATTCAGAAGCTTTTACTTCAAATGACTGCACATACATAACAGGTATCATTGCACTCCTCAATACCGACACATAACCAAGGACAGGCTTGGTAAACAAATCAGAAAAAAATAAACCTAAAATGCTACAGAGCCACTAACAAGTTGCCATAGTCCTTAAGAATTTTTAACAACACATCACTACTTCAAGTAAAGGGGATGGGCTGTGGTGTCTGTTTAAACAATAAAGGAAATAAGGCATTTATAGGAACAACCGATGTGGAAAGCTTATCCTAAAGATAATCCAGTGTTAAAGTCACAGAAACCCCTTTAACCCCTTGAGTGGCGGGTTTCTTACCACCCTGTCGTGCCCACCAGGGCAGGTTTTTTAAATGGGCCAATCATTTAATTTCAACTAATTTTCCGGTCTCATTCCAAGAGCCATAACTTTTTCATTTTTCCATTGACACGGCCATGTGAGGGCTTGTTTTTTTTGCGGGACAAGTTGTACTTTTTGATGGCATCATTTTTGGGTATATATAATGTATTGCATAACTTTTGTAAAAAAATTTGTAGGGAGATTGGGGGGAAAAAAAGAAATTCTGCCATTTGTTTTTGGGATTTCATTTTTACGGCGCTCAGCATGCAGAATAAATAGTGTGATAACATTATTCTCAGAATCAACACGATTCCAGCGATACCAAGTTTATACAGCTTTTTAATGTTTTGCTATTTTTGTACATTTAAAACTTTTTTCTTAAAGGTTTGCTTTTGTGTCGCCACATTCCAAGAGCCGTATTCATTTTATTTTTCCATTGCCAGAGATCTAGAAGGCCGTGTTTTTTTGAACTCCAGTCTTTATTTATCTCATTTTTAGAAACATTTAAATTTTTTCCGCTTTTTTTTCCATTTTTTTCTAGTGACGAGATTAACAAATCTGTAATTCTGTCATTTTAAAAAAAATTTTCACTGCATTCTCTGAGCAGTATAAATAATATATTAAAGTAATTCTACAGGCTAGTACAATTATGCCAATACCAAATTGTAATAGTTTTTTCTTTTTTGCGACTTTTTCACAGTTAAAAAAAAAAAAAGTAATACAAGTTTAAATCATCCTCCTTTTGCCATATCTATGATAAAAATCTAAATCATAAAAGAAAAATACATATTTGGTATCGCCACGTCCGTAAAAGTCCGATCTATCAAAATAGTGCATTATTTACCCCACACGATGAACATAGTCCAAAAAAAAAAAGAAGAATGGCAGAAATGCACTTTTTCAGTCACCCTGTCTCCCAGAGAAAATGCAATAAAAAGCGATCAAAAAGTTGTATGTATTCAGAATTAGTACTAACGTAAACTACAGGACATCTTGCAAAAAATGAGCCCTTGGTCAAGTACGTCGACGGAAAAATAAAAAAGTTATTGCGCGCAGAAAATTCAGCAGAAAATAATTGAAAAAAATTAAATGTCTTTGAAAACAAATACAAGTACTACAGCAAAAAAAAACAAACTATACAAGTTTGGTATCGTAGCAATCATACTGACCCATAGAATAAAGTTATCATGTCATGTTTGTTGCAGTTTGTGCGCCGTAGATGGTGAAATGTCTTTTTTTTTTCATTGTACTCCACTTAGAATTTTGTTAAAGTTTTTCAGTACATTGTGTGGTACTTTAAATAGCACCATTGAAAAATACAACTCATCCCGCAAAAAACAAGCCCTCATGCAGCAACGTCGATGAATAAATAAAGGAGTTATGATTTTTTAAACGGGGGGGAGAAAAAAAAAAAAGCGGAAAAATGAAAAAAAAGGGGCTGCGTCATTAAGGGGTTAAATAATGTACTATCATCCTTCTCTGGTTCATTACGATGCAGGGATACCACATGTGTAATTTTGTTTTTAATTTTTTTACAAAGTAAAGGTAGAAAAGTGTTTTTATTTTAATTTTTTAAATAATTTTAAACTTTTTTTTACATTTTTGTTCCTTCAGGGGACTTCCACAGAGACCAATCAGGACCCCCTGATCACATTCCGGGGGTCCGAGGATGACAGCCCTTTACATGCTGCAGTCGCATAGACCTCGGCATGTAAAGGGTTAACACAGCAGAGATCAGAGGTTTTCTCCATTCTCTGCTGTGTAAGAGCTGGTGCCTGGCTATCCTCTGACAGCCAAGCACCAGCTCTCCCTGCCAAAGAGACTATTGGCTGGCTTCTGACAAGCCGATGGTCTCCATAGCAACCTGTAAACAAAGAAGTGCAGAAGTTTGAAAATAGAAGCAGGAGATAGCTGGCAGATCGGTAATATCTTCCTGCTTCTTTTTTCAAAGTCCTGCACTGTTCTGTGTGGGACTCTGCAGGCACAGCACACTGCCACAGCTTATGGCAATGTGCTCAGCAGCTCCCATAGTGAAACATAGCCTGGAAATATTCCGGGCTATATCGCTATAGGCAGTGGAGCTTGTCCCAGAAAATTTCCGGGGCGTGCTACTCAAGGGTTTAAGTATACCTTATACATTGCAATTGGTGGTCGTGCCTCAAATTAAAAAAATGACTAAAAATTTGAATATAGAATACAAGATGAAAATATTCTGGAAAACAACTAAATATAAAAACCACTGAAAACGGCGACAAGCTCAATAGCGACCCAGCCTTTTACTAATAGGCCATAAAACCAAAAATAAGAGGATTTTTTGTACTCACCATAAAATCCCTTTCACATCTCGTCATTGGGGGACACAGCAAAGACCATGGGATATAGATACTGCCGCTAGGTGCGACACTAAGCAAAAAAAAGTGTTAGCCCTCCCGCTGGCTATATCCCTCCTGCCGACACCCGGCTGATCAGTTTGTGTACCAGCAGTAGGTAAACAACCACGAGGGAGAGAAGTTCAACAAAAGTAAAGATAAGATACCAAATGCTACAGTTGCAACTAAAACTCAGCACCATGTGAGATTTATGGAGACGAGATCCTGGTCAGGACCTGAAAGTGGGGTTATCGAAAATGACAAAAAAATGGGCAGGTGCTGTGTTCCCCAATGACGAGACGAGAAAGGGATTCTACAGAGAGTACAAAAAATCCTCTTTTCTCGCTCGTGTCATTGGGGGACACAGCAAAGACAGTGAGACATTCTAAAGCAGTCCCCGAGGGTGGGAAAACATAACAAAAAAAATATGCATGGGGTCAGATTACAGCTGTCTGCAACACCTTCCGACCCAGCGAGGAGTCAGCTGACGTGAGCGTATGTACTTGGTAGAACTTGGAGAAAGTATACAGCGACGACCAGGTAGCCGCCCCACATACGTGTAAGGCAGAAGCACCGTTGTGAACTGCCCACGAGGCCCCTACCCCCCTGGTGGAGTGGTCTGTTACCCTAAATGGAGGAGGCCTACCCTTTTCCCGGTATGCCTCCAATACAGCTGAACGGACCTAATGAGAGATGGTCACCTTGGAGGCTGCAAGGCCCTGCCTCGGACCCTCAGGAACCTCAAACAAGGAATTAGAACACTTAAACGATGCTGTTAGTTCTAGATAGATTCTTAGCGTGCGAACCAGATCGAGAGTATGCAACGCCTGTTCTCTCGGGTGGACCGTTGCCGGACAGAAAGAGGGCAGAACAATGTCTTCATTAATATGGAAAACAGTCACCACCTTGGGAAGGAAAGAAGACACTGGACGCAAAACCACCTTATCCGGGTGGAAAACTATGAATGGAGGCCTAGCCGAAAGCGCAGCTATCTCGGACACCCTCCAAATCAAAGTAACTGCAACCAGAAAGGCAACCTTCCAGGACAGCATCCTCCAAGGCACCTCCCCCAATGGTTCGAATGGATGAGCCTTAAGGGCCTCCAGGTCCAAATTTAGATCCCAGGATGGCACCAGAGATCGGAATGGCGGTGTGGAATGTGGGACCCCCTGCATGAACGTGCGCACCGCTGACCTGAATGCTAAGGGCTGCTGAAAAAGAATGGACAAGGCAGAAACCTGGCCCTTGAGGGAGCTAAGACTAAATCCCCTTTCCAGCCCATCCTGGAGGAAGGACAGAAGACGGGACACAGAAAAACACATGGGATGAAATCCCCCCTTTTCATACCACAGGAAAAAACTTCTCCGTACGCGATGGTACACCCTTAATCATTGTCTGAACCACTGAGTTTGATAAACCGCGAGCCGTCAGGACCACGCCCTCAACAGCCATGCCGTCAAATGTAGTGTGGACAAACTCGGGTGGTAAAGGGGACACTGTGGGAGAAGATCTTCCTGTAGAAGAAGTTACCATAGCACGTCGACTAGCAGGTCGACGAGCTCTGCGTACCACGCCCGCTGCGGCCAGTCCAGAGCTATAAGAATCACCAGCAGACCTTCTCTCCGGATTCTCCTGAGCAAGCGAGGAATGAGGGGAACCGGGGGAAATGCATAAGGGAAGGACACACCCGACCACGGGGCTGTCAGGGCATCCACTGCCCTAGCCCGCAGGTCCCTTGACCTGGCCATGAAGACATGATGCTTCGGATTGAGATGGGACGCCATCAGATCTATGTCCGACTGATCCCATTTCCATCAGACTCCCTGAAAAATTCTGGGATGTAGTCCCCATTCCCCCGGATCCACTAACTCCCTGCTGAGGCAATTGGCTATCCAGTTCTCCACTCCTGGAATGAAAATGGCCGATAGCACCTGGAGATGATCTTCTGCCCATGACAGAACCTCTACCATGACCCTCCTGCTACGGGGCCCACCTTGGTGATTTATATAAGCGACAGTGGTCACGTTGTCCGACTGAATCTTCACTCAACAGCCTGACAGCTTAGGTGCAAAGAACTGCAGTGTCTTGAGAACAGCCCGCACTTCCAACACATTGATCGAATGACCCGACTCCTGGTTGGTCCAGGTCCCCTGCGCCAGCCAGCTCCCCAGCATGCCCCCCCCCCAACCGATCAGACTGGCATCCGTCATGAGCACCTGCCACAGCAGTGGCAGAAAAGACCGGCCCCGCTGTATTCTTGGGAAGTCCAACCACCAGTGGAGAGACTGTGCGTCCTTGGCGGGATCAGAATCCCGCGATGGAGGGAGGCCACTGACCTGTCCCATCGCGACAGAATAGACCACTGCAGGGGGCAATCATGAAAATGTGCAAACGGAATCGCCTCGAAGGCTAACACCATGAGGCCCAAAACCCTCATCCCCTGCCGGATTGTCACTGGATGCCGAGACTGCAAGGAGCACACCTGCTCCTGCAGATACCGGCACTTCTCCAAGGTGAGACACACCCGGCCCTGGCGGGTGTTGAAAACCATCTTGAGAAACTCCATGCACTGGAATAGTACGAGCGAGGTTTTTGGTGGTTGATGACCACCCGAATCTGGCTAGAGTCTCCATCATAATCTGCAAGCTTTCCATGAAAGGGGTCAAAAATAAAACGTCTCCGCCATCTTGGGGCCGATGACTGTCTTGGTCGGTTCTGAGGAAGATGAGAGCTCTTCGCCCCTGTGGCCTTGGAAATCAACTCGTCCAACCTTGCGCCAAATAGATGAGACCCCACAAAACCCTGGCCAAAACCGTGTCAAAAGCTTTATGCGGAGGAAACGTTTTTGGCAGTTTCCTTCGCCTAGGTAAAGAAAAAGACACTGACGGCGAGGCGGGCACTTGTTCAGACAGCTGAAAAGTATCCCACACCGCATCTATCAGGCTTTCCACCATGTCAGAAAGTTTGGAGACCTGTTCCGGTTCCAAATCTGAATCCGAGGAGGATTCACAGATTCGCCGTCCTCCTCAGAGGAAGACTGAGACCCTGTCACAGAGCGGCATGAACCGGAAGGTGACGAAGGTGACTTGGAGGTCCTTCGCGACCTAACCGGCCTGTATCGTTTACAGGAACGCCTGCGCCATGGATCTTGATCGAAACCCTCGATAGCCGAGGCGTCCAGAGACCGATCAAGTCTATTTAGGATCCCGTCTGAAGCCCCCAAGCTCAACCACAGGAGGGGGCTGCGCTGGTGGAACAAGCTAAGCGGCTGCCTGTCTCGCAAGGGTGCAATCAGCACAACATGGCTCCACCTACCCACACGCAAATTTCACTTTACAGCGAGAGCAAGCATAATGCGTAGCTCTCACTGACCCCTGACTGGGTTCCTGCGCCCCCGAGCTGGACATGGTCGTGAACCAGAGTTGTGCTGCAACCACGCCAAAAAAGGAGGATGCAGGCTAGCAGGAGGGAATAGAAGCAGGGAGGGAGGGAGCTACCAGGCAGAGCTCACCCAGGTCTGTTGCTGTAGTGATGGGACTTCTCCTCCAGACATGTCTGCGAAGTGGCTGTGGCTACTGCTGCTGCTGCTGCTACTGCTGACCCCCCGACCATATGAGAGAGAGAGAGCAGGAAGAAAAACGCCAGCCAGCCCTTAAATCTCGCGCCTTGCACAGGGGGGTTGGCACAGGACGTGCATCACTGCCGGGACGTGACCAATGATGTCACCGCTAGGGGCGCGTGCCTGCTCTTAGGGGCCCCTAATACCTACCATCCTGATGCTCTTGGAGAACTCCAGAGTCCTACAGTGGCCATCACCTGCAGCAGAGTACTCACCCCACCATCACCTGCCCTGCGAGGGGAGGGGATATGGACTGCACAAACGGGGGGCTCTATGGCTGGTGGAACACGCCGGAGTATCTGAGTGGTCCTCCTTTTTCTTCTAAGGGGGCCGGGCAGACAACAGAAGGATCACTCTACTTCTGTTTGCCCTCTTCAGTTGGGTTAAAAGGGGGAGTTAATCCTCCCCATTAGCCATGGTCCATCCGGAAAATCCTTTCAGCCCTTGCAGGCAAGACCGTCCGCCTCCTACGGACACTAAGCTGAAAGCTGATCAGCCGGGTGTCGACAGGAGGGATATAGCCAGCGGGAGGGGCTGACACTTTTTTTTTGCTTAGTGTCGCCTCCTAGTGCCAGTAGCTATATCCTATGGTCTTTGGTGTGTCCCGCAATGACACGAGCGAGAAATATTGATTTTAAAATGTATAGCTAGGAGCCTAAAAGAAAAATGATATTAAACCTTGTCATGTGTTTTGTGAATACACAGCATCTTCTACATTTTAAAGTGTTCAATAATGCACCTACGTATATTATATAATGTGTGGAAGAGAATGATGTGTAGACAACTACTCTTTGATTTTTCTTCAACTAAGGGCTCCCACACACTTGCGTTTTTTTAACGCTGAGGTTTTTTTTAACACAATTGTCAATGGGACTTTCTAATGTTAAAAATGCATCGCACAAACTTGTTTTTAACATTAGAAAGTCCCATTGACAATCGCTTTAAAAAAACACAAGTGTGTGGGAGCCCTTAGGCATATATTTTTAAAATCTAAGAGCCTCACAAGTGTCCCTTCCCCTACCAACTTGTTCTGCTGCATTAGCAGCGTCATTAGGGTAATGGGCCAACAATATGGATGCTCAGGAGAATTCTGTAAATTCACAAGACACACGCTACTTTAGAATTTTATTTTTCTTTAGGACCAATAATTATGCGTTTTAAAATAGTTTCATAAATTTTTTGTTTTATGGCCTGCTAGTGAAAGGCTGGGTCATTAGTAGGGCTTGCTGCTCTTCTGGATATATTTGATTTAATACCTAAATATTAGCAGGAGACATATAAAGTGTGGCAAATATGCATTATTGCAATTAAAAAATGTCATGATGTACAATTTTAGAATGCTTCCCACTGGCATAAGTGTCCACAAAAAAGGCAGCAGAAAACATATAACAGCTACACTATAGAAAAATATAACAGTGAGTATTATAGAATGTATATTAAACAGGTTGTCCGGTTAAACCAAATGCTTTAAAACAATAAAACAGAGGTTACTTACCCATTCTCAGAACTCGCGATCCAACGCTACAACCCTGGGATTCTCACAGTGTGTGTTGACAGATGAAGTAAGGTGATTGCTGCCTGCCAATCAGAGGCCGCAGCGTCACCATTTCAAACACCTGGCATAATGGTGCTCAGTATGTGAGTGTTGATGCCAGGAAAAGGGGCAGTGATGCTGCAGCCATTTGATTGGCAGGCAGTTATCAGCTGACTTCTGCTGTCAACACACACTGGAGGATTGCGGGGCTACAGCATTGGATTGTCAGTGTGGAACCAGAGGTGTAACTTGAAGCTTCTGGGCCCCAATGCAAAACCTGTAACAGGGCCCCCAATTATAATGCTTTATTCATAGTACTGGGCTCCCTATATGGAGAAGAGAGGCCTTATGGGCCCCCTAAGGCAGTGTTCCCCAACTCCAGTCCTCAGGGACCGCCAACAGGTCATGTTTTCAGGATTTCCTCAGTATTGCACAGGTGATGTAATTCTTGTGAATGCCTCAGACATTGCCACAGGTGTTCTTACTATAGGATATCCTGAAAACATGACCTGTTGGTGGTCCCTGAGGACTGGAGTTGGGGACCCCTGCCCTAAGGCTCCCAGACCAGGGTGCAACCGCATCCCCTATAGTTACGCCAGTGGTGTGGAGAACAGGTAAGTCCCTTTGTTTTACTGTTTTAAAGCATTTGGATCTAATCTTACAAAGTTAAGTTTTTAAATGGACAACCCCTTTAATAATAAAGCACAAGTATGAAATGTATGCTTTCCATGTTATAATTCAAGCTAATTCTTTGCATTCATTGTCTAACACAATGATTCCTGCAGGTTGTTAACATGTGCTCCATTACCTTAACGCCTTCCAGATCTTGTCCTAAGTCATCAGATTCAGCTGTAGTCTTCTTGCTGAGCAGCCAGGCCTCTGTGGTATCTGCTTCTTTTAGATACTGGAACAGCTGATATTGCTCCTGTAACTGACCTCTGCGCAGCTCAGCTTTCTCCAGCAGGGAGTGATATTCCCCAAGAACTGAGTGCAGTTTTGGGATCACAATCAAACTACAAGCAAAATATGCAATGTACTTTACTCTAAGTAGGTGTTCTAAAGTACAACATTTGACAAAAAGATACTAACTTCTCCCAAATATTTAAGATATCTCAGGACAGCAAATTAACATCAAAGCTCAATGGTGCAGCTTGTCATTCAGTGTTCCCTGGCCACTGGTTGTCTAACTTGCCATAAAAGAGAGAATGCAGCAAAAATGAAAAGAGCTAATATACATATATGATGTCATGATTGGTTTGATGCTCCAGCAGTCAAACCCTAACTGATCAGTAATTAATGGTATAATTTGGCAATATGCTGGTACTTACTACAATTTTATTACCCCTTTAAGGTGGGTTCACACGTGGATTTGGTATGGAAAATCCACACTAAACACCTGCACCAATTGAAAGGGTGAAATGTATGATTGTTCCATGTCAAAACCCGCATCAAATCGAAACCAGTTCTACCCGCGGCCAGTGACCCCTGCGTACCTGTATTTTCTTGGCTGTGGCAGATCACTCCACTTCCAGGTTTGCTGTACTGTTGATGGTCCTCACGGCTCACCATTGGACATGCGCAGTACAGGTTTTTTTTAATTTAAACTCTTGCTTTCCCATGGGATCTGCGGCACGTCCGAAGTGTCAGCTGCGGGTATGCCGCGGATCGGAAGTCTTCCATTGACTTCAGTGGAAGCCGTGCATGCGGGAACCGCACTGAAATGGAGCATGCTGTGATTTGTTTTCCAAACCAAAAGGTCCGCAAAACAAATCGGTATGCTTTAATTCATTTGCGGACGCCCAAGCTTCCCTATGGCCAGCTTGATTTGCGGATCTCCAGTGCGGATTCTACAAATCAAACCCACCCATGGACATTGGGTCTTAGGGTGGTTTCACATACAGGTTTCGTGGCAGTTTTTCATGCAGTTTCTTGAGCCACCGTCAGAAGTGGTTCCAACAGAATGGAGAATTATGAGTCCTTTCTTTAGATTTCTCATTCATTTTGAATCCACTTCTGGCTTTGGCTCAAAAAAGTTCATGAGAAACCGCCACAAGACCTGTGTGTGAATCAACTGTTAATGTAGGTGCATGCATAATCTATGTACAGTATATCCCATTAAATACTTACTAGGGAGTTCTAGTGTATCTCCAGTTACATAGAGAACTGGTTATAGTTCTGGAATGTGTAGAATAGTTTTTCTAAATACATTACATAGTCAATTTTGCTTATAAATAACAACATGGCCAGCTGAGACTGTGCTGATCATATCCATGTACTAGGAAACCCTGCACGATGCTTTTTCCTAGGCTTCTGTATCTAATAGGGATTGAATATGTGTTGGATGTAAAACGTAATGTGACTCTACAGCACTCATCCACTACTGGACGTGGTATTACAACACCTGAAGAGCTACAAGTTGGAGACTGATACTGTATATCTTTGCTCCTGAATGCTGTAGTTTTTTCTTTAGATTTCTACATGCGTCGTTATTAGAGATGAGTGAGCACTAGAGATGAGCGAACGTGCTCGGCCACGCCCCTTTTTTGCCCGAATACCGCGATTTTCGAGTACTTCCGTACTCGGGCGAAAAAATTCGGGGGTCGCCGTGGCGGCGCGGGGGGTTGCAGCGGGGAGTGGGGGGGAGAGGGAGAGAGAGAGGGCTCCCCCCTGTTCCCCACTGCTACCCCCCACGCCGCCACGCCTCTCCCCGCCCCCCGGCGCACCCGAGTACTTTTCACCCGAGTAGTGAAGTACTCGAAAATCGCGGTATTCGGGCGAAAAAGGGGCGGGGCCGAGCACGTTCGCTCATCTCTAGTGAGCACCAAAATGCTCGGGTGCTCGTTACTCGAGTCGAACTTTCAGTGATGCTCGAGAGTTCGTTTCGAGTAACGAACCCCATTGAAGTCAATGGGCGACTCAAGCATTTTTGTATATCGCCGATGCTCGCTAAGGTTTTCATTTGTGAAAACCTGGGAAATTCAAGAAAGTGATGGAAACGACACAGAAACGGATAGGGCAGGCGAGGGGCTACATGTTGGGCTGCATCTCAAGTTCCCAGGTCCGACTATTAAGCCACAATAGTGGCAAGAGTGAGACCCCCCCCCCCCCCCGCACTGTCAGCATAAAGATCGTTCTCCTCTGCCACAGCTGTAACAGCTGTGGCAGAGAAGAACGATGTTAGCCCATTAAATTCAATGGAGCTGGCAATACAGCTGGCTCCATTGAAAGCAATGGGATGCCGGCGATCGCGGGATGAATTGTCGGGAAGGGGTTAAATATATAAGCCCTTCCCTGCAATTCATCCAGAAATGTGTAAAAATAAAAAATATATATATACTCAGCTGGTCCCGGCAGACGGAGTTCAGCGCGGCCAGCGGCAGTCCTCCTGAACTGCTCTGAACAGCTGTGAGTAGTATTCAGCAGCCGGGGATTTTAAATCCCTGCCTGCTGAATGAGCTGCCTCTAATTGGTCACAGCCTGACCAATCAGAGGCAGATTCCACTCACACACCCATTCATGAATTTATGAATGGGTGAGTGACTGCTGCCTCTCATCTGATTGGTCCCGCTGAGCCAATCAGAGGCAGCAGTCACACACCCTGGGACAAGGTGAGTATATATATATATATTTTTTTTTTTACACATTTCTGGATGAATTGCAGGGAAGGGCTTATATATTTAAGCCCTTCCCGACAATTCATCCCGCGCTCGCCGGCAGGCCATTGCTTTCAATGGAGCCGGCTGTGTTGCCGGCTCCATTGAATTCAATGGTCAGTGCTCGTTTAATCGAGATGAGTACCGCGTGGTGCTCGTCTCGAGTAACGAGCATCTCGAGCACCCTAATACTCGAACGAGCATCAAGCTCGGACGAGTATGCTCGCTCATCTCTAGTCGTTATATATGTAATCATTTAGACATATTTGAGATACCTCTCTGGATTTTCATTATGACTCTCTATACTTCTTCCAGTGTCTTTAAGCTTGTTGATCCTTGGAGAATAGCCTTCAAGGTCACGCATGGTGGTATCCAATTTCCGCAATAGAGCTTGGGTGGATTCTTCATTTTTCCCACTGTCTGATGACTTGATTAGAATTCCCCTCTCTGCCATCCATGCTTCAGCTTCTAAGAGCTTAATAGTAGAGTAGATAATTACAGGGAGTTCAAATTGAGACCGAAAATGAATACAACTTAGAGAGTATGCAAACAAGAGATAGCCAACAGCTATAGCAGCTTCTGTAACTGCAAGAAGATCTAACAACCAAGGGATTCACTCGCCAAGGACAAATCACAACCTTTAGTTGGTATTTCCCCAAACTCACCTCAGTTAAAAATTGCTGGGCTTCACAAGCCTGATTTAGCCTCTTTCGTCTCCTTTCTGCTTCAGCCTTTAAAGTTTCCGCAGCCACTTCCAGTTGATGCAATCGGTTGTCAATCTCTTGGCTGGCAAAATGGTTTCCTCTCACCAATTTCCGTCCAGTGCCCATCACAGCTTTAGTCAATGCTTCTCTACTGCTGATTTCATGTTCTAGGTTCTACCAAGCAGAATATGTATTATGCATGATACATAATTCTTATGATGCATAAAAAACAACTATCCTACAGTACAAGTGCATCATTGAAATTAAGTTACCTGGTGCTTCTCTAGTAAAGCCTGAGCAGTGGTCAGTGATTGACCACACTCCTTAGATGAGGCAAGAGGCATCTTATCTTCGATCCATGCTAGTTCATCATCAATGTCTTGGAAAAACTGATCCAACAGCTTCCTGCCTTCCAAAGCAGCTCTGCACTCTTGCAGTGGCTCAATAAGACTCTTGTACCTATTGAAAATAAACCAGCAATAATTAGGTAAAATCAGAAGTTCTCCATGTAAAACTTTGTGGGAAAAATATTTGCCTTGTTGCCCTTAGCATCCAGTCACCACTGTTTTATAGATATAAACTGATTATTTCCAACAACATTAACTTCAATTTTTATTTGATTTTGTTAAGAAATACATTAGCCCTTTGAGGTTTTAGTATTAGAAAATATGTCTCCATTTTTACTTATTAGAATGAAAATGTAGACGATGACAATAGCACAGGCCAAAAAGAAACAAATAGTACAAATTCTTAACAGATGACAAACCTGTGAATTAGCATCCGAACTCTGTCTTCTATTTCATCTGCCAGGAAGTGACCTTCCTGTCGGAATTCACGAGTTTTATCTGCCAGAACTTGGAGTCTCTCTCCGTGGCTAGTGATGTCTTCTTCAAGCTCTCCAAGTTTCTCAAGTGTCATGAGATCTTTACCTTTATTGGCAGAGTCCAGCCTGGTTTCCACTTGGTCCAGCCACTTTTCAACGTCCTCTAAACTTCTCTGAAACTGCAGAGCCTGGATGACAAGATACAGAAGAAGAGGCTTACTTATGAATTCATGGTACTGGTTAAAAACATTTATAAAAAACTTCACAGCTGGAAAATTTGCCAGCAATGTACTAAACAGTACTCTGTTACCCTATAGGCGGCTTGGAGTTTATTTGCCTTCTCAGCACACTTTTCCACCAGCTCAGCCCAGAGTTCCTCCATTTCATTAAGTCTTGTTTGGATGATATCAGAGGCATAATGGTTAGCTTGCAACATCTTCTCCCCATCCTGCAAAATCCAAGATCATAAATAAGTAAATTATACACAAGGCATAGCATAGAAAGAAAAGGGTCTTGTAAATAGGCATTGTAAGTCATGCCTGAAATCTACAGTAATGTTTCCATTTTTGTAAATTAGCTACAACGGTTTTAACCCACATGTCTGCATCACTGTCACTTTATTGCCCTCATCGATTTTCAATCTCTTCTTCTACACCTGACCATAGCCTTATAGTCACAGATTCTGCAGATTTGTTGCAGAAATTTTTACAAATGAAAAAGCCATTCCATACATTGGAAGGGTGCTTCTCCAATATGTGCATGGATTTCTGCAAACCCCATTGAAAAAAATGGGACAGTTGCACCGATTTCTGCAACAAGTCTGCCCCTAAAGTGATGTATTTTTCTGCCAGATTCACATAGTCCCAATAATATGGTTGTGACAGGTGACAAAGTTTTTTTTTATTAAAACAGCCATGATTACACAAGGAAGTTTTCCAACACGTTGAGAGACTTCAATACAAGTGTCCAATTCCTAATTTTTTTCTACTGAAAATGCATCGCCGTGACCTTCATTGAGCTGTGAGGAGGCAGATGTTTCAATGACCATCAGCATTGATGAGACATCTACTAATGCTGTGGATCGGATGGCTTCCATTGACTTCAATGGAAGCCAACCATGTGGGACCGTGCAAAAATAAAGCATGCTGCAATAAGTTTCTGCTTGTGGGCATGAAGAATCACTTTTCCATAGCATGCTTTGGGTGATATTTGCTGTGGAATCCAGAGGCGGATGCCCGCAATTCAAATCCGCCCGTGTGCATGAAGCCTTAAGCTCAGTTCACATTGGGGCACATCTACTAATACTATCTAAACGTTAAACAGCGCAAACTAACACAGACAGTCTTAGGCTGGCTGTCCACGGGCGAAGTGGTATCCCGCGGCGAAGCTCCACCTCGGGAGCCGCCGCCCTGGAGCGGAAGCCGCCGAATCCCCACCGGTCAGCCCTATCTAATAGATAGGCTAACCGCGGAGAATCGGGGCAATTCGCAGCATGCTGCGAATTGTCCGCCGCGAGCGGAGAATCGCAACGATGCTCCACTCATGGACAGGTGCCGGCGCTTTCCATAGCAATTCTATGGAAAGCATCGGCCATCATGATTCGCCGGTGGTTTACCGCCGACGAAACCACTGCTGTGGACAGGGGGCCTTAAAATATGCCAGATTCAATCATAGCGACTCAAGCTGGATGATAAATGGTTTGAACTTTAAGACTGTCTAGTCTAGGTTTATACTTTCTATTAGTTGGTTTAGTTCACACCAAAAACTGCACCAACATTTTGGTGCAAGTTAAGCCACTCCCCCTTTCTGAACAGAGTCTAAATAGTACAGTCTTCATTTTTGCACTTCATGGACCACCCATTCACTTGTTCAACAATATATTTTCTAAATTACAGCAAAAATACTTTCAAGGTCTGCTTGTTATTCATAACGTCTATTTTTTTTTTTTACCAAAATCATTTTGCATTATCATAACACTCCAAATACAATTTCAATGCTAGAACAGGTGACACTTAGGACATGCAGATTACTTAAAGGAGTTCTGTCATTAAAAAACAAAAATTCTATACTTACCTATTCCTCCCCAGTCAGTCTACTTACCAGATCTTCTCCTCCCTGATCTTATCCTGTCTCCTGCAGTCCTGTGAGGTCACCTCACCTCCAGCTGGTTGATTCCCCTGCCTTCTGTGACGTTACGTACATTCACAGACAGTCTCCTTCCTGCCCAGCAATGTACACTATGTCACTAAATCACAGTCTGGCAGGGAGTGCCGAGCTATTGCAGAGACTGTGCATGCCCGCTGTTTCTGCAGTAGATCAGCATTCCTTCCTAGCCATTGAACGCTACGTCACAGAGACGTGACATTCACTGACCTGCAGGAAGGAGAATGCTAGATTCATAACAAGGAGAAGAGAATCCAGACAGCTTGCGGTGAGCTGACACGGAGGACTGGTTAAGATAATTGAGGAGAAGATGTGGAAAGGAGTCTGAGTGTGGAGAAATAGGCGAGTATAGATTTTTTTTTTAATGACAAAACCCCTTTAACATCACTAATTTCCATCTACATTTGTATCACTGCCATAATGTTCTTACAGCTCTTATGCTGTCCAGTCGGTTGCGGTTTGCCTTGATCTCTGCGTCAAATGTTTGATGTTTCTGTAGCTTGGCCTGAAGGTTGCTGGGGTCTCTCCAGCTATCATCCATGGCAATACTGCTCTTTTCAAGCATCCAGGAACCCACCTAGCGTATGATACAGACATATGATTTACTTGGTAATGAAGCATTTTTTAATAAGTAATTCCACGTAAAATATAAAATGACAAATAACTAGAAGTCATTCAGTATGTCCTTCTGTTAAATCCTTAAGGGGGTTGTCCAGTTGTAAACTATTGATGGCCTATCCCTAGGACAGGTCATTAATAGTAGATCTGCAGGGGGTCTGTCGCCCAGGATCCTCGCTGATTAGTTGTTCACGAGACCAGTGCGCTAGTGCACTACACTGATTTCTGCAGGAAGCAGACAGCTCTGTTCTTACTGCAATGAATAAGCTTGGTATTGCATTCATTTCAATGAGAACTTTGCCTTTAATACCAAACCTGGCCACTGCAGTGGGAACAGATCTACTGTTGATGCTATTGATGAACAACCCCTTAATCATTCAGATGTTTCTTAGGTGTATGTTTCTAGAATATCTAAGAGACTACCAAGTCTTCCTTAGAGATATGCAAATATATATAGAAAATAAAGAAAGAAAAAAAATAAAAGGGTGGACGTATCAATCGTGATTTTTGATGTTATTATAGGTTGATATGCCATTTAACCCCTCAGTGATATGGCTTATGTTATTCCTAAGAGCGCCACGATTTTGGGGGAATTTCATACCCACTTTTCAAAAGCCTTTTTTATTTGTTAAGGCTTGTTTTTGCATGGCGAGCTCCAGTTTTCATTGGTACCATTTTGGGGTACGTATGACTTTTTTGATCAATTTTATTGTGTTTTTTTGGGAGGCAAAATGAATAAAAAAAAAGCATTTTGGCATCACTTTTAAATTCTTTTTATAGTGTTTGCTTTGCAGGATAAAAAGTCTGTTCAATTTATTATACAGCTTATTACAGATTTGATGATACCGATCATGGAGGTTTTTATTTTAGTTTGCTAAACAAGGAGGGGAAAATGTGCAAAAATGTTTTTAAAACAATTTTTTACCATTTTTTTTTCACTTTTTTTTTTTTTACACTTTTTATGTCTCTGCATTGGATCTGAATCTGTGGACCTATGATTACCCTGATGATACATTGCAGTACGTCTGTACTGCAATGCATTATCACTATTCATAGTGATCATAAGCCAGGGCAGACTTGGACACCACTGTATTGAGTGGGCATGGTTATTCTACACAGGCTCTGAAAGAGAATAAGGGGAGCTGAGCTTGTGTTTTTCCATGAGGGAAACCAGCTAATCAGTGCTGGGAACGCCCCCGAGCCAGAAACTTGAATTTATTAGAGCTTGTAAACCAAGTATGAAGCTTTTTAAATGCACTAAAAGAAAAAAATGCAAAAAAAACATAATACATCATTTTGTTTTGGAGGGACTTGGTAAGGTATGTGTGCATTTATTTTCCGTGCACAAAGGTTTCCATAGCCTTTAAATTGATGGTTTACTTTGAACAATCTTTTTTTTTCTTCTTAATTAAAAGAGTTCTCTTATCACAGAAAGTCCCAATGGAAAACCCGGAAGTAATTGTTAGTTTTCTTTGTGTTGTTGCTGTAGTAGAAAGTACTCAACAGTTTGCACTGAAATCAATGAGTTGTCCATGTAGTACACGGAAATACTTCAGCCTCAAGAGTAGCTGCTCTTTGAAGACACTCAGTTCTGGCTAACACGGTAGATGAGGTTTGGAATGGTACTCCCTAATAAGGTCATTAAAAATGATTTTTCTACACTAGATAACACTGATGGCTTTACTAGTATTCAACATGACCAGACCTCATACGAGCTCTTGAGAAATTTCTGCAGCTGTCTGGACTCCTCAAGTTTCTTCTTACGAGCCTCAGACAAGTTCAGGAGTTTCTTTTTCCTGGGGTGAAAACAGACAATACTCTAAAATCGATGCATCTAGTGTTAACCAGACCATAAGTGAAAAGATGAGACATTGGCAATTTAATTTTATGTCATATTAGCACATTTAATATTCTGATTTCCTTAGTAAAAAAAATCATGATTGGGGACTGAATATCAATAAATTTGAAGATCACTATTCTAAATAATCAAGATATTGCAGAGACACTTTACATGAAAAATGAATACACTGTGCTGAAGAAGACTAACAATTCTTAAATAGATACATTCAATATGGAGGGTGGAGGTCCAAGTACCATAGATTTAAAACATAACATTCTGGCTGCCTGCATCCACCACTAGAGGGCGCAGAACAGCTTACTGCATACTGACACACACTGAAGTCAATAATAGCACTGTACGCAACAGTAAGCTCCTACAGGTCAGCAAGCAGAATGCTTTGTATATCTTTAAGGTCTTTATCATGAAAACTAACTTCTAATTGCTTTAGAGATGTATTAAAATACTATTGGTATTTAATAAACAAAATTTGCCAACATTTTGACAAAAATTTCACCAACAAAAGCAGCGAACATACATATGCTAAATTTACTTAGTGTTTTGGACACTCTTTTCATCTTACTAGGCAGTTTAGAAAATGGTCTAAAAAGGAAGCATTGTAAAATTAATTTATAACAGATAGAAGACTAACAAGATTGTTTTTGCACAAAATATCAGGGTTAAGTAGGCCAGGCAGAAAGTGGTGTAAAGAAGAGAAAAGTGTAACATGTTTAGCAAGATGCACCAAATATATTTTGCAGCATGTGGGAATTCAACAGTTTTTGCTGAACTGATTTTATGCTGTTAAACTTTAACAGTATAATTAGTAATAATAAATCCCCTGCCATTATAATAGGTGCATATTTACTTAAAGGGACACTAAGACCCAATGTCCACGGGCAGATTTGATTTGTGGAACCTGCGCGGGAGATCCGCAAACCCAGCTACCCATAGGGATGCATTAGCATCCGCAAAACAATTTTAAGCATGCAGGTGGGATTTTTTTTCCTGGCGTGTGGATCGCACACGTGGGAAGAAATCACAGCATGCTCCATTTTTCTGCAGATCCCACGTGACAGCTTCCATTGAAGTCAATGGAAGCCGTCCGATCCACGGCACAGCCACAGTAGTCACTGTGGATGTGCCACGGAATCCGCGGGGAAGGCAGGAGATTTGAAAAAAATTATAAATTGCACTGCGCATGCGCCTGGAACGTCGCCGGTGTGTCCTGACGCATTCTCGGTGCTGAATAAAGAGGATCTGGCCAGCACAGAGAAGACCTGCGCTGGATCTGGACAGATAAGAAAATGTATTTTCCTATCCATGTCCGCGGGTACAGCTGGATTCCACTGGGGGATTCAGCAGTGGAATCCGTGCGTGCAAATGGACATTGGGCCTAACACATTGAAAATGCAGTCCACTCTGAAGGCAGCATGTTATAGCACAGGAGGAGATGAGCAGACTGACGCCTTTTTTTTTTTTAGGAAAGATTCAGTATAACTTTTATTTTATCTATTTACTGGATATCTCTGCTTATTCTGAGCTTAGAGGTCCAGTGGGCGGTCCTATCAGTAATTGAGTTATTTCTCTATGCACAGTCATACACAGCTGTCAGTCGCTGATAGGACCACTACTTGGTGCTTTATTCTTACCTCTCCAGCACAATGTGGCATTTATTGGCAATGTTCTCGGAGTCATAATGTTGATTGTCTAGTAGTTGTTTGGCAAATGTCTCCATTTCATCAATTTTGCCCATCTGGGCATCAAGAGCCTTCTGAAACTTCTCGTGTTTGTTCTGAAGACTTTCAACATGGGTGACAGAGTCCTAAATTTTGAGTGGAAATGTTCTATAACTTTCTGAACTTATGCCAAGTTCTATAACATTATAAAGACATAGACAGCTCACTGGGATCTCCTTCAATATAATGTACAAATCTCTAAATCTGGAGGTCATCAGCCAAAGCAAACATTCGGACGCTTTCCCTATTGTTTTTGTGATGTAATCTTTAAGTAGAAAACCATATTTAGTACAAGAGAAATAGTTGTCTTGGTTCAGATGAAGAGGAAGGGCAGACATACACTTTGATTTTATGTTTCTACTAATTTCTTAGCCAGTCATAGTAATATTGCATTTTAATCACCAAAGCAAGACCACCAACTATTCAGACTGAAAAGGAATAATATTTTCTGCTCTGGGTTCTAATGGATCGCTGTGCCAGAAATTAAAGAATATTACTGGTACTAAAAGATAATTAACTTGCTTAGGAATGATAATTCATAGAGTTACTGAATTTAACACTGTTCTATGGAAATCCCTATATCATTGCTTAAAGAGACATAGTTTAAGTATGCACTGCTTATTAAGCGTCATGCGCATGGCACCTATACATACAAATACATAGGCACTCCTTGTACCAGTGTAAGATGCCTTTGTACGGCACTGCAATATATGGGAATACTCTACTCTGGATATATTGCTGCTACATACAATGTCCAGTAACACAGCATATGATGGATTCATACAAAATCCAACAGAAAGAAGCTTATGTGAATGCCATATCTTGGATGCATACAGCTAGGAGCATAGCTAAGGTAAAAAACTTGCTAAAATGATTGCCACGTGCCTGGCTTCTTCACATCTAATAGTAGTAATGGAAGTGAAGTGAGAGATGTTACTTACAGTAGCTCTAGGTTTTGGCTCACAGATAAGGGTATAACAAACAGAGGAGCCCCCTCTACGAAGTCTATATAGACTTATGAACAGGGGATGACGTTGACGCAAACCTTAAGCAGCACTTTTCAATCAGAGCAGCATGTAGTGTCTTAGACTACTGGTGCACTACCAATGCGGTGTACATCAGGTAGTCAGAGAAGTGGTGTAGCCATCTTAGTTTGCCTGGGACAGGAGGGTGGCTTTAGGTATTCACACCTGCTCGCGTGTAGTATATGCATAGATTGGTTATGAAAGACATACCTTGTAATTAATTCTATAAAATTAATTGCAGATTACAATGAAGACTCTGCATTAACAGCATCTCGGGCATACAAATGCCTAAACTGAATACAAAAACCGCTTTCCATTTAGGTGGATAATGCTTACAAATCTGGCCATATACTATCTTCACATACCCCCAGGTCTTCATTGGCCAGAAAAGCCTCCTTGTTGTTCAGCCAGCTTTCATTTTGCTCAACAATGCTGAGATATGTCTGTAAAAATCAACAAAAAAAAATTCACTGAGCAAATTAGCAAGGGCGAAATCCTGAAACTCTAAAGAGCACTAATTATATAACCAAGTAAATCAGCCATAGGAAATGATAGGTTAACTAAAAATATATATGGGACAATGAAACAACCCAAGAAAACAAATTAGGCTAGGGTCACACAGCAAATCATAAACAATTCCTGTAACTAAAAGATGTGTGCAATTTTGTCTACGATTTGCTGTTGCGCAATTACTTTATAGTGCGATTTGCCTGTGAGTTGCATGCCATTCCAAGTTTGCAACATGCATTAGACAGAGCAAAACAAGAAAATTACAGACATGCCGTAAATGAGTCGTTGTCAACTAAAAATCACTGCACAAACCTATTCTAAGCAGAATTATTTAATGCGCATAAATGTAAAAGAAACATCAATTTGACACAAGGGATTATCTCATTTACGTACAGCGCTTCAATACCTTAATGTATTACATAGCTGAGGGTTCGCATCGGTACCCAGGACAGGACCAGAACTTCATCTTGAACAGAAGTCTGTCTGCCATAATGAATCTAAGCTTCAACTGTCTACTAGCCCATGTCATCTTCGATTACATAATATAATGTATTATGTTCAAGATCATATTTATTATGTGTCCAGTCTGAACCACCCAAGTTGCCTACATAACTTATACTTCATAAAATATTATGTACATTGCATTTGTTGCATTCCTAATGCTAATAAAAGAATAAAGCATCATGTACTCTAGCAATAGATTCAATAAAAGAATGTAATTAGATTTTAACCCCTTAATGACATGGCCTATTTTGGGCTTAAGGACGCAAGGATTTTTGGCGGATTTTCTTCTCCATTTATCAAAAGTCATAATTTTTTTATTTTTTCCGTCAACGCGGCCAAATAAGGGCTTGTTTTTTGCCTGGCAAACTGTAGTTTTTATCGGTGTCATTTTTGGGTACATTGACTATATTGTAAAACGTAATTTTTTTTTTATGATAGCAGGGAGAGAAAACGCATCAATTCTGCCATAGATTTAAAATTTTTTTTTTTTACAGCGTTAATCATGCAGCATAAATGACACGATCTATTTTTTCTGCGGACCGGTACGATTACGATACCAAAATTCTTACTTTTTTAAATGTTTTTCCAGTTTTCTGCAATAAAAACCCTTTTTTTGGAAATCTTTTCTTTTTTTCTAAATCGCTGCATTCAAAGTCCTGTAACTTTTTTATTTTTTTATGTACAGAGCTCTGTGAGGGCTTATTTTTTGCGAGACAAGCTGTAGTTTTTATTGGTACCATTTTGGGGTACATACAGCTTTTTTGATCACTTTTATTGTGTTTTTAGTGAGGCAAAATGCTAAAAATTAGCATTTTGCCTCCATTTTTTAGCGTTTTTTTACGCTATTTTCCGTGCACACTCAAAAGCATGTGCAACTTATTGTACGCGTCGTTACGGACGCAACAATACCAAATATGTAGGGGTTTTAATTTTTATACCTTTTTTATGCTAATCTGAGAAAAAGCATAAAAAAGGGTCTTTTTAACTTTTTTTTTAATTTATTTTTTAAATCTTTTTTTTTACAACATTTGTGTCCCTCTGGGGGACTTTCACCAAAGTACTGCTATTTGCTGTGATAAGTCATGGCAGGACTACTGCCCTGACATGCCTTATCGCTTATACAGCGATCTGAGGCACTGGCAACACAGGACGCCAGTGTCTGGCATCCTGTTGCCATGGCGACAGGCCGGGCTCTTGCGATAACATTGCGAGAGTCGGCCGAAGACACAGAGGGAAGTACCCCAGGAAGTACCCCGCTCCCAGGACGTAAACTTACGCCCTGGAGCGGGAAGGGGTTAAGAGGTAGTACCCAAACTAGAATATAAAGACACATACTGTATATACTCGAGTATTAGCCGACCCGAGTATAAGCCGAGACAATAAGTTTAACCAAGAAAAACTGGGAAAACTTATTGACTCGAGTATAAGCTGAGCTATACTCGAGTATATACTAGATAAAAAAAAACCTCCATACTCACCTCACAGCCGAAGTCTGTGTCTGTGCGACAAGCTGCTTGAATTCTCCCTCGTGTCATCCCCTGCCATCCTCTCTGCTTGGCTCTGTCAGTGCTGTGTAAGTAAGCGCTGTGATTGGATTGAGCGCCAGCCAATCACAGCTGGCGCTTGATCCAATCACTCTGCTTACTTACACAGCACTGACGGCAGGGGATTTGAAAGCCGAGCAGGGAGATGACCGTGGAGAGAATTCTAAAGCAGCTTGATTGGCTGTGAATGATCGAGCACTGGCTGTGATTGGCTGATGCTTGATCCAATCACAGCTCTTACTTACACAGCGCTGACAGCGGGGGATGACAGAGCCGAGCAAAGAGGACGGCGGGGGATGACAGCAGAGAGAATTCAAGCAGCCTGCCGCAAAGCCGCCGGACACACAGATGCCGGCTGGGAGTGTTAAGAAAATTGTAGATCAATGTATCAGTTAATTATTCTATATTGCATTGTAGACTAGGAATATATAGCAGTGAAGGGGTTAAACGAAACTCTTCTATAGGCCTGCATGTCTTCTGAGGAAGAAAGATTAGGAGATAAGACAGTCTATTAAATCACTCATGTATGTTTATAGTATAACATACACAGGGAGAAGTGACTAGACTGTATGGTGCCTTCCCAGGCCTTCCTTCTCCCTGAATTTATGACGGTCTTATTGTATGTAATAGATACACTTAAGGAGGTGTAACTTATGTTAATCACTTATATTTTAAGCCTATCATATATCCTTATTCACCTTGGAGGTATAAACTTTTGCTGTGATGTCATTTATAATATATAATCTTTGACCACCTTAAAATTAAAGCAGAAATCACTTGATACTACTGGTATTAATTTGTATTTCTCCTGAGCTCAGATTACTACACGGAATCTGATAGTCTTCTTCTTGGTAAACAAATTCTCTTTACATTTTTGGTCCTTCGAGCCGGAAACACTCACTGCAGAGGGAGAGGAAAGCCTGGCTGTGAAAAGGTGGGTCTGAAGTACTCTCCAATCATTAAAAGACCTCCGTCTTGCTTAGACGTAATTAGAGGCCAGTCGGGCATCCTGTCTGAAACAGTGACGTTTTTCCGAACTAGCCGGAGAATTTGGAAGCCTCCCAGATAACGTGTAGTAAGTATAGCAATGGTTAAACTTCTCTTCTCTCTTCTTCTTCTTCTGTATACTTTAGTGTTAGTAGAATTTACAATGTGTATTGTAAATGAGAGGCAATCATAGACGAAGGGACAATAGCAGTAGTCTATGTGAAATGTGTAAGGTAAATGAGAAGTATAGACGAATGGGTTGCCAAAGGGGCAATAGCAGTAGTCTATGTGAGACCATAGCCATTGTGAGAAGGCTACAGGAAAGAATTAACTCCGTGCGACACGTAAAAAGTGGTTAGATGACGTCATGGGACACAGGGGTGTCCAGGAACTTTACTTCTTATCTTTCTATTACTTTCTCTTTGATATTGTGTTATAGAGTAACTAAGAATATGAAGAGGGCGGCCGCCTACTAATATAATGTACTATTTGTATTGTTGTCTTATATTGCATGAAGCGAATGTGTGAGTGATTGAGATGAGTGGAATAAATAAATAAATTAAGAGTTCTAGTTGTAAAGAATTATGTGATAAAATACGGACAAAATCAGCTAAAAGATCAGCAGAAATACGGATTATCCGCTGCTGAAGTCTGGTTAAAAGAAGCCCCAAACTGTCACGCCCGTATAAAAATAGACCCCCGACAGTTTGATGAACAATTCAAAGGGTTAATGGGGAGTTCCAATTGAATGAAAAATAGAGAGAGCAGATAGAATAATTCTATGGCCAGATTGGAGTTCTGTAGAAGGAAATTAGAATGGGAAGGGAGGAGATGGTAGACCCCTTCCATAGTATAATCAGGAGCATGAGAGATGATCCTAATGCTGCATATAATCAGCCATTAAGGAACACGTTAGTAAGTGCAGTGAAGAAAGAAATAGGAGGTTATATAACGAAGCATATGGTTACCCTTAGAACAGGATCATTGCAGGATGTTTTGGAGTATGCAAAACATGCGGAGAAAAGTGATACAAAGAAAAGGGTGAGAAAGTGAGGTTTTTTTATACAGGGAGAGGAATGTGATATGATGGTTCAAGTAAGTCAGAGAGGTCATTGGACAGCGAGAGGATGTGAAAGCAGAGACAGAGGAAGAAGCAGAGGAAGGATGCAGCTCGGGGATTTAAATGTGTGTTTGAATAATGGAAGTCTAGTGATTTTGCCCGAGAGTGCCCTGAGAAACAATGTTCTCAGCGACCTTGGGGAAAAATGACTAGGAGGGGTTGATGTACAACACTTGGAGGATCTCATGGCAATCTCCACTGCCTGAGATAGATCTCCAGGTGAATGGGCGGATGATTACTTTCCTGGTGGGCTAAGGAGCCACCAGGACATTAATACATCCCAATATGTAGCCAATGTTAAATGTAGTAATAGTCATATCCTGGTAAGAGGGGTTAATGGCCGGACCCACAGGGAATCCCTCTCTGAACCAGTTATAACAGACCTAGAGACAAATAAGCCTGTGAAATGTCAGATTATATAGTCTTGAATATGTCCAGTAAATGTGTGGAGATCAGATATTATGATAAAATTAGGTATACCTTCACCAGAGTACCTCAGGGCTGCTGTGAATCTCCAACAATTGTCTCCCAGGCTATGCCAATACACTTAGCCCAGTTCCAGCCTCTTAGAGGTAGTCAGCGACTACTGTATGTTGGTAGTCAGCAGCAGACAGTGGAGAGCATTGTGGGGGGACACAGTCGTACTCTTGAGGTTTATTTATGAGCAAGGCCATAAAAGTAAACATGTAGAAACTCCAATACGGTCAGCAAACGGTTAAATATTTGGGGTATAACCTGTCAGATGAAGGTAGGCAAGCAATTCTGGAGGTCCCAAAACTATGAGCAAATGATCTCCTTTTTGGGAATGAGAATGTTACGTGTGCTGCTGGGATTTGTTGTTCTATTGTGTTTCCAGCAGCACAGCACTCACAGGGTTAATGATTGAGCTGGCTGGGTGTGGTACTGTCTGCTAGCCAATCCCCTGGTCAGTCACTGCATGACTCCTCAGGCGAGCAGTCATGAATGCTTGTCCGGTGAGGGTTGCAGTGTGATCAGGTTCATGTCCGTTTGTACGTTTAAATTCTGTCAGTTTTGTGTTAGCTTGCTGTGTGTCCTGCTATCTGTGTTGTGTCCTGTTGCAGCGTGCAGTGTGAACGGTGTCCGGTTCTGCTGGACTCCTGGTTAGTGTAGGGACTAGCAGTATAACCAGGAGCCGTGAAGTGGCCTGCTAGTTTCAACATATTGTACAACATGTCAACTAATACCTGGTATTTATATTCAGCTTCCAATCTGGTACTAGTGGTTGCATGTTGTGTGCAGTGTATTCTGGGTCTGTCATGTGGCATGTGAATGCATCCTGTTCTGGTGTGTGGCTCCTAGGATCAGCTAGGGCCCAGATCCGAAGACCGCTGGGCTGCCCTTATTAGGGCAATGTCCCCGCTTAGGTAGGGCCACTATCATCCTCCCTTGTAGCACAGGGTCAGTTGCCTGAAACCGGTGTGAGCCCCGTGTGACCCTGGTAGTACCAGTATGTGTCCCCTTTGGTCATGATCATGTGGGTTCCGTGCTTTGCCTGCCCACACGATCGTAACAGACAAACTTCTACAGCTCCTGGATCTCAAATTCTGCATCTCTGACAGCGCTTCTTACCAGAATCATCTATGATGACCCTCTGGCTGCAGCCGGCAGGATCCAGTGAGATGGGCCTCTGAGGAAGCCTTTGTCAGGTTAAAACAGACTCTGGTGGGCACATCAGTCTGGGGGGCTGCTGAACTAGAGCAAGCCCTTTGTGCTAACTGTTGACTCAGGAGAAGGATATATCACCTCTGTGTTAACTCAGGAACACGTGGGAAGCAGACTGCTGGCATACTACTCTTGCAGATTAGATCCAGTGGCCGAGCGTTCCCAGCCTGTGTACAAGCGGTAGTCAGACCTTCTGCCACTATAGTGCTGTCCCCCCACACACTGAGTACCGTACGCAGTTAGTTATACTCATATCTTAGTCCTCCTAGACATCCCCCTGCAGGGCACTACTGCTCTCAGCCACACCTGACAACCTAGGGATGTGCTACGCTGCATCCATCCACCTTACTGCCTATTTCTTCAGACGGTCCTCCACACAACTGTCTAGGAGAGATGGCACATGAGGTGTTACTCAGACCAGATCTGCAGGATGTATCTCTTGTAGATGCTGAATACACTCTTTGTAGATGGGCTGTACATCTCCGTTAAAAAAAAAAAAAAAAGCTATCTTACCTAAATCGTTCTTCAGAGGTGCAGCAGTTTTGAGCCATGGGCTGTGTCATGTCTCAACAGGGGGGATGGTAGCACTCATATGGACAGTGTTCACAGCCTAGGGGTTTACAAACTACTCTAAAAAAAAAAAAATTTTTTGTCTTGTATTATTTGTGCTAAACAATGCAGAAGGGAGTATAAGACCAGGAGGGGGCGCCGTCCGACACATGGGGGATGCTGGGAGAGCTCTGAGTGTAACTTCTATAGAAGGGGTGACGAGCGCCATACTGGTAGATCTGCTCCCTGACCTACTGACTGCAATCCCTGCTAGCCGTCATAAACCGCTCCTGCAGTCACACCGTTTCTGCCGTCACACGGCTAAATGTCTAACCATTTGTCTATGTGTATAGCATCCCTCACTCTTCACTTCGCCATACCGTGCACATCTCCACCCCTCATACCGCACACATCTCCACCCCGCCATACCGTGCACATCTCCACCCCCCCATACCGTGCACATCTTCACCCCGCCATACCGTGCACATCTCCACCCCTCATACCGCACACATCTCCACCCCCCATACCGTGCACATCTTCACCCCGCCATACTGTGCACATCTCCAGCCCTTTACCTTCTGTATCACCCCATTACCTGTAGTATGTAAGCTCGTTGGAGCAGGACCCTCACCCCTATTGTTTCCATCAACTGATTACTATGTAACCGCGGTTCTGTAGTGTTTGTACTTTTGTCTTTCTGTATTCCCCCGTCTATGTAAGCGCTGCGGGATATGTTGGCGCTGTACAAATAAAGATTATTATAGATGTGTGTCAGATGAGGGACTTGTTGGCATTGCACACAAAGGGGTAAGGCGTGGCTAGATGCTTGCCTGGCTTGATAGTACTCCTAGTCAGGCCACGTCCCTGGTGGCCATCTTAGTGCTAGTCATGGCCTGCGGCCATTTTAGTACCTGCTGTAATACCTTCGGCCGCCGCCCAGACGCCATCTTGGCTCCTTACATCCCATAGCTGTACCTCCTACCTGGCATCCCAATGCTTGCACTTGTAGTACACAACACCAGTGATTAGTGCCTTCTCTGAACTGCATAGGAATAGTCAGCAGCCTCCATCACTGTCCTCTGTGTGTTGATGATATGTTGTCTACCTGAGGTGTGTGCTATAAGATGGGGTCAGCTCACAAATGGTTAAATCGTCTGTTACATGGGAATGCTTCTTTTACCCTCGCCCCCACCTTTCAGCTTTAGAGTTCAGTGAGGGAGGGAGGGGGTATGTGACTGACTCTAGCCATGCTCTGCTTGCTTGATATGAATAGACCTGTAATGAAGATGATCAGGAATGAAGTTTAGTATAAACCTGTGTGAACAGGGAACGTCCATTCTTGCTGTTATTTGTGTACATGTCCGTTCTGTGATTGGTTTGCAGTGATTTTGATTGTTAAATGGTGTTTTCAATGTGATAATGTCATGTAAGATATAATAATAATGAAGTTGTTGATAATGTGAGAGCTGAGTGTCCCTATTACGGGGAGGATAGCACAAGGATGCTGCAGTTATCTGTAGTAGTCCAGATACAGCTAAAGCTCTGTTTATCTTACTCCATCACCTCTCCCTGATAAGAGAAATTCCTGAGGGGGGGGTTGTTAAGGTTGGAGGATCAAGCGACTGCAGATGATTGGAGTAGTAGTAGTTGTGTGAATCTTAATGTTATGCAGTAAATATTGTGTATAGAGAATGTTAATAATTATATGAGATAGGAAGACTTGACCCCACGATAGATAAAAGTTAATGACAAGTCCTCACGCTGTGATGAACGTAAAATGTGTGATTAAGCTTCTTCACTGTACCTACCCCCCACAGATAAGTGATCCATGTTATACATTGAGTTTGCTGCTTCCACCTGTGAGCGGGGACCAAATACCTGCTGTTGCCTCTGATCCTGGGGTTATACTTGCTTCGCGCTACCTGGTAATGGGACCGAGGCAGACTACGGGAGACTGCTTGAGGGATGCTGTGCGGAGAGGAGAACCGTAAGGGCACGCTGTCTCTGGGATATGGCCTGAGCTACAGAGAGCACGCACAGACGTGTGATGGTTGTGTGGTGACCGGGCCTAGAACAGGTGCCAGGTACGGCCCCTAACGGGATTGTGCTTGGTACAACTGATAATGCCTATATACCTCATGACCTCCGAGGGTAACAACAAGGGCCGTGTCCGGAGAACTAGGGACACCTCTCCCAAAGGTTCCTCGGACCCATCGGGGTACCGGACGAGTATGGGACGAGAAATCGGATGGCTGCAGGGGGGTTTGAGTCTCTTCTTGCATGGTGGGTAACAGTGAATAAAAATGTAGACTGGATATATATATATTATAACCAACAGAGATTTGTTAATTATACAAGAGATGCAATCAAGGGCCTAGCGGAACAACTAGGACACACCTTACACTCATTGCATGGCAAAATAGAATGGCTCTTGATATGTTACTAGCAGAAAAAGGAGGAGTTTGTAAAATGATTGGAGGATATTGTTGTACTTTCATTCCTAATAACACAGCACCTGATGGTAGTGTTACTCGAGCACTGGAAGGGTTAAATGCATAATAAAATGAACTAGCTGATAACTCTGGCATAGACGATCCATTCACAGACTGGTTGGAAAACTTGTTCGGACACTGGTCACAAGTCATATACTCCACATTAGTCTCTATGTCAGTATTTGCCTCCATTCTAGTACTTTGCGGTTGCTGCTGTATCCGAGGACTGTTACAAAACCTTATTATTATACTTCCATCACCAAAACTATGTTCCAAAATATACAAGATGACGAAGAACAAGATGGCTTACTGGGTCAGGTGACCACCTCTGTCTGACAAGTGATGGGTAAAAGTTCTATGAAGGAAGCGCCATTTTTCTTTGATGATTTTGAAGTGTGACATTTTGATTCCAGTGTGTCCTGATTGTACCGGAGGATCGCTCTAATAACTGAGTGACATTTCGATAAGTAAGATTTTATATCATGATGGACAATCATTTATATATGAAGAAAGGAGCATCAATTTCATGATAAATCAAGGCCAAGCTTCTCTTGGAGGCGGGCCTAATTGTGGGTACAATTGGTGGAATGACTTCATATATATATATATATATATATATATATATGCATCAATGTAATACTTTTATATGAAATAATTACATACTTAGTATTGGTGTGAACCCAGGCCTCCTGGTAATAAAGCTTCGGGCCGTAGCCAGGGGGTCTGTGGTAGGTAGAGTCATTATATATGTGTATTTACTGTGTTGACATATTGATCTAAAGTGGGGAATGTTAAGAAAATTGTAGATCAATGTATCAGTTAATTATTCTATATTGCATTGTAGACTAGGAATATATAGCAGTGAAGGGGTTAAACGAAACTCTTCTATAGGCCTGCATGTCTTCTGAGGAAGAAAGATTAGGAGATAAGACAGTCTATTAAATCACTCATGTATGTTTATAGTATAACATACACAGGGAGAAGTGACTAGACTGTATGGTGCCTTCCCAGGCCTTCCTTCTCCCTGAATTTATGACGGTCTTATTGTATGTAATAGATACACTTAAGGAGGTGTAACTTATGTTAATCACTTATATTTTAAGCCTATCATATATCCTTATTCACCTTGGAGGTATAAACTTTTGCTGTGATGTCATTTATAATATATAATCTTTGACCACCTTAAAATTAAAGCAGAAATCACTTGATACTACTGGTATTAATTTGTATTTCTCCTGAGCTCAGATTACTACACGGAATCTGATAGTCTTCTTCTTGGTAAACAAATTCTCTTTACAGGGAGGTGAGTATGGAGGGTTTTTTTTTAAGCCTTGTCTGACTCGAATATAAGCCGAGGGGGGCTTTTTCAGCACAAAAAAATGTGCTGAAAAACTAGGCTTATACTCGAGTATATACAGTAATTAATTACCGGTTGCCCAAGCTATGCAATAACAAATATTGGGGTATGTTCAGATGGTGGAATTCATAGCAGAATTTTCCACATTAATTAAAACCTCTAAAAACTGTGTCTTTCTGCTATGTCTTTTAGCACAGATCTGTACAGGGATTTTACCCTGTCAATGGGAAAAATTAGCATGAAGACTTGTGACAAGAAAAACTGTGTTTCCATGAGTTTGTGCATCAAGATGACATGTCGGAATTCCGCATGCAGATTTTGCCTATGGACAGGGCAAAATCTATGTACAGATCCATGCCAAAAACTGAATGCCATGGATTTTGACATGTCTTTTTAGATGGAATTTACCACAGAAAATTCCGCTACAACTCTGCTGCCATCTGAATATACCCTTACAATTCATTGATTGAGAGTTTGTACCACCCGAGATTACGGAAAGTGGCTTTGATCAATTTAGTGTTCAGTGTCGTGCACTTTATTGATCTATACATTGATTAGAGCACAGTATATTAATTTAGAGCTTAGTGCAAATGTATTTTTGCTTGTTGAGTGCATGTGTATGAGAATTAATGAACTATGTTGCCTGATGAACTAGTTGATAGGAAAATGTGTCAGGACATTATTATTAACTGATCTTCTTTGCACTTTATACAGGGAGCTTATTAACTGGCTTGTTTTGCACTGTTTTTTTGAAGTATATTCATCTTACGCATGTCTACTGAACACTATCTGGATCCATATAGACTAGTGGTCTGTAAGCTCATATTTTACAGGGGTAGTGCCAACTGTTTTTTTCATTTTGCATTATTGAATTTCTGTGAGACTTTAATGTCTGAGCACAACGCTGTATAAAACTTCAAAGGCCCATGGAGAAAGATGCTTAACCTCTGAATGGAAATTCTAAAGCAGCTTTAGCTTTTAGTGCACCTGTCCACCTCCCCAGTTTGTTACTATGTTCGGGCGGCTTCAGACGACCATATATCGGCCGGGTTTTCATGCACGGCCGATCTATGGTGTTCCTCTCTGCAGGGGGAGGAGTCTGGAAGAGTCGGGAGCACTGCACTGAGCTCCGCCACCTCTTCGACCCTCGCCACTATTTGCAATGGGAGGGGCGGGATGGGGGCAGAGCTAAGTTCTGTGACTTAATTTCACCCCTTCCCATTGCAAATAGTGCCGAAGGGCGGGAGCGCAGTGCACTGCACCCAGCTACTTCAGCCTCCTCCCACTGCAGAGAGGGACACCATATATCGGTCGGGCGTGAACATACCCTTAAGGGTTAGTGCAGCAGCTCATTTCTGTTGTTGGAAATTTAGTCATCCTATGCGTGTCTGCTGAGCACCATCTGGATTTACAAAGACCCACGGTCTGTAAGCTTACTGTGGCAAAAGGGTAGTTCTGACTGTTTCTTTCATTTTGTAAATCAAACAAAGAAACCTCAGTGTGTTACCCCCCAAAGTGCCATGGATGCCACATACTGGTAAGCTAAATTATAACCAATCAAGAAAAATTGAAACATTAGTACAGATAACGATTAATTATGTTGTTACTATATCCATAGGTTTCCCAGAGAGCCTGCCAAGTGGAATATTCAATACCATGAGGCATAGTGAAAGGAAACCTCCCTCATTAGTCACATTATCTCACAATCAGTCAAAAAATGACTAATAAATATTTTTCACTTTTTGAAAAATGTGAGTGAGAGTTCTTGGACCTTTTAAGCTCGCGCTTATCCATATCAAGAAAATGTTTTAGTTATTAAATTATCTCAGTAGTGGAAGATATCATTATTGGAGTCATTTAAGAAGTAAACCTCACTTTGCTACTAAGATGAGTGCATTAATTGTTCTAGCTAGTTTCTTGTCCCTTGCCTAATAATGAAAAAGAAGAGTTTGGGATTCAAGTGGTAATTGTAATGTGCCAGGTCTGTAAAACCAAGACAGTCACTGTACTCCAAAGCTTCTGGGTCATTACACATGTCCAAAAACTATGGAGCAAACCAGTTCTCGGAGTATGTACCTCTGAGAAGTCAAGTAATCTCAATCTAAGAAACTCTTAGAACTTGGCCAAAGGATAAAAAATGATTTGTTGAAAATCCATACACACATTTTCAGGAAGGTGTGAGACCAAACTTCTGGGAGAATAGAATAGATTTTTAGCTAGTGTTATACCTTTGGCATGCCACTGGTTAGATTATTTATTTTTCATATACTGATTAAATTCAAGATGTCCCTAAGGTGTTAGTTATTTAGAAAAAAGGAAAAGTCATTTAAATCTGGACTCTGAATGCCCTCCACACATGCATGGCATCTTTTAATAACAAGCACCCTTTGACCCTCCGTGGGAGTGCCAAGTATTTTGTATAAAGGAGAACTGAGAGACTCCAAGAGAAAGCCAACTCAGACTCTCAAATCATAATTAGAATGAAAATTAGATCTCTGAATCCAATCAATACCATGACGTAGCAGGCTAGCTTATAACACTTGACATCTGGATAACCCTTTCTCTGTTCGGAGCATTAATTTCTCATGTGCAATTCTTGGCCGTTTTATTGGCTCATACGAGCAAATGAATTTTTCAAGTAAGTTTTACCTGTAAGTCATGAGCCTGACAAAGCTTGACATTCTGTTCTCTCCAGGATTTAACTAACAAATCCCAGGCCTCTTCTGCATTACAGAGAATAAGTCGTATTTCATCAGCTGCATAATCTCTGGAGTTACACAGCTTCTGTCCAGATGACTTCACTGAGTTGAATCTTTCTGTCCGTGCTACTATTTCTGACTAGAATATAAAAATGGCAAAATAAACAAGATTTCTTATTGAAGCATATTTCCAGTGATTTGTTCAAGGCTTCTTGTACATGCCATGATTGCTGTTATTTCCAGTGTCTTGGAGACCTGGTATGGTTCCAAATCACCAAATTCACAAAATCTACATCTTATGTGGCTTGCAAAGTTAAAGTTATGAGTGTACAGTATGTGAAGGCATGTATTACAGCTTGGTCACACTGGTGCTATGTTAAGTTTTATGTAAATTATTTTCATTGCAGGTGTAAACAAAGAATAATACCATCCACTAAGGCCTTCTGCACATGGGCGGATTTGCATTACGAAATCCGGAGCCAGGATCCACTTCTAAATTCTGCAGCAAATCCAGCCCATAGCATGCTATGAGAAAACGCGATTTTATGCCCATGAGCGGAAATCGATTGCGATTTTCCACTTGCAGGGGAGAAATCGCAGCATGCTGCGATTTTGTGTGGGCTATGCACGACCTGCTTCCACTGAAGTCAATGGAAGTCATCCGTCCCGAGGCCATTTTGCAATCATCATTGCAGAATGGTCACAGGAGCTGCATCATCGCCATGGCGAAGGTGCAGCGCCCTCTGTACTGCGCATGTGCGCTGGCACTACGGCCGGTACATTCGCAGCAGAGGAGAAGACAGCATAGAGGTAAGCCGGGGTCACTGGCTGGGCACCGGGTTGAAGACCGCTGCGGGAATCCCGCAAGAGGGGTCCGACCCGCCTATGTGCAGGCAGCCTAAAGCTGCTACTACATGAGCGCTAGCAGCAGAGAACTTGAAAAGGATGAGAAAGTAAAACCCAAAAAGTGTAATAAAAAGCTGTATAATGTTTCATTATATATGACTACATTGTATTTACAAAAAATGGACAACCCCTTTAACTATAGAGAAAAGGTAAATGAATGATGCAGTGCACATCCTAAAACACATAAAGTGATTCAGATTGGTTAGACTGGGGATATAAAATTATTCTGTAGGTGAAAGACAATTTCCTAACTAATAATGGTAAACAGTATAGAAACATGATTAGAGTACACTATATTTTGTCCTGTAATGACAGTTCTAGAAATAATATATTTTATGACCAATGCCATACAATCTCATCATGTATGATATATTTTTATAAAAATATGAAATATGCATAAATAATAAAAACAAACAAACTTCTAACCATCTACGCACCTTCCTCTCTTGGTGCTCCGCAATTCTGGCCTCAACATCTCCCATACTTTTTGGCAAGCCTGCTCCTTCTATCAAGGCCTGAAGATTCTGCGTCCAGTTCATGATCTCTCGGATATCCGCATTGAACCGTTGCAGATGGTAAGAGGCGTCTAATTTCTCTTTTCTGCCAAATAATGAAATGTGGTTCAGCAGACTAGACAAAATAGTCAGTGCACACTTTCTTTGCCAGAAAGGATAAGGCAAAGAACAATTCTTAATATTTTATCTATGAAGCTACAGTATTTTGTAGCATAACCATAATGATGGTGAATGAATTACTTTACAGTTCACTGTGTTGCATTTTCATAGACAGAGTTCTGTTGTGTAGCGTCCAGCTCTATTGGAGTCTTCAAGTGATGTTTTATTCTGACATATCTAAGATGTCAAAATTTGCACACAAAAAAAAAAATCACATATGGAGTTTCCCATCTATTTGGTTAGGTGCTGGATAATCCAATATAGATTCAAATACAGTAACCAAAGGGACTGTCACCCAGCTTTCTGCCTCCTAAATGGCAAATGTGGCTAATTAATTAAGGCGGGGCTCACACAAGCGGTTTGTAAAATGCTGTGTGTATAGCAATTTTTCACTGCACATGACAGCGTATTTCATGCACGCTGTCATGCACAGTCTGACTTCATTATTTTTTTTTATATCCCGCTGTAGCTTAGCGATGTTGCGTATTACTGCCGCACATACGCAATGTGATTGCATATGTACAGCAATTATTATGCGCCAACAGAGAACAGTAATAATAATAATTTTTATTTATTTAGCACCAACATATTCTGCAGCACTTACAAGACAAGACAAGACATGAAGAAATCAATTAATGGAGACGGTAGGGGTGAGGGTCCTGCTCCAACAAGCTTACATACTACAAATAATGGGGTGATACAGAAGGTAAAGGGGCTGGAGATGTGCAAGCTATGGCGAGATGGAGAGTGAGGGATGCTATACTCATAGACAATAGCCCAATTGGGGCGTATAGTGGCTGAATCGGTATGATTGCAGGAGGCAGTTGATGGCGGCTAGCAGGGATTGCAGTCAGTAGGACAGGAAGAATGTTATCAAACAGAGTAAAGAGGGTTTGGTTTAGGGGATATGGTATGCCTCCCTGAAGAGGTGCGTTTTTAGAGCACGCCTGAAATTTTGTGTGTTAATGATTGCACGGATAGTTTTCGGTAGCGCATTCCAGAGGATTGGTGCTGCTCTGGAGACGTCTGGGAGGCAGGAATGAGAGGTTCAAATTAAAGGGGCTCTTAGTCTGATTTCATTAGCAGAGCAGAGGGCCAGGCTGGGTGGTGGATTGAGATAAGGGAAGCAATGTAGGGCAGCATGGTGCTGTGGAAGGCTTTGTGGATGAGGGTGGTGAGTATAAATTGAATTCTGTATTTAACAGGCAGCCAGTGCAGTGACCAGCACAGGGCAGAAGCATCTGAGTAGCGGCTGGACAGGAAGATGAGCCTGGCTGCTGCATTCATGGATTGGAGGGGGGAGAGTCTGGCGCGGGGGGGGCCGATCAGCAGCGTGTTGCAGTAATGAAGCCGAGAGTGGATGAGGGCAACAGTTAGCATTTTTAGTGTGTCCACGGTGAGAAAAGGGCGGATCCTTGCAATATTCTTGAGGTGCAGATGACATGTTTGGGCCTGAGATTGGATATAGGGGGTAAAGGAGAGATTGGAATTGAATATAATCCCAAGGCAGCGGGCGTGTTGTTTGAGAGTTATGGTGGTGCCACATACGGAGATGTCAAGATGAGGTCGGTTAGTAGAGGGCATTAACACCAGTAGGTCAGATTTTGGGAGGTTCAGTTTTATGTCGAGAGAGGACATAGTGTTAGAGACAGTAGACAGACAGTCAGTGGGGTTTTGGAGGAATGTTGCTGTGATGTCATGGGAAGAGGTGCATAACTGGGTGTCGTCAGCATAGAGATAGTCCTGTAAGACAAATCCCCTGATGGTTTGTACAGTAGGTGCTGTGTAGATGGAAAAGAGGAGGGGGCTGAGGACAGAGCCCTGGGTGACCCCAACAGCAAGGGGAAGAGGGTGGAGGTGGAGCCAGAAAAGGAGACGCTGAAAGAGTGGTCAGCTAGGTAGGAAGAGAAGCAGGAGAGAGCAGTGTCCTTTAGTCCAATGTCAAATGCTGCGGAGAGATCAAGGAGGATCAGTAGGGAGTAGTCACCCCCCAATTTAGCCTTCAGGAAGTGATTTGACACTTTAGTCAGGGCGGTTTCTGTCGAGTGTAGAGGGCGGAAGCCGGACTGTAGGGGGTCAAGAAGAGAGTTTTCTAAGTGATAGCTTATAAGATGGGAGTAAACCAGGCCTTCTTATAGTTTGGAGATGAAGGGGAGATTAGAGATGGATCGACAGTTGCCAGCATCAGTTGAGTCACGAGTCTGTTTCTTTACCAGTGGGGATATGATAACATGTTTGAACGAGGAGAGGGAGATGACGGAGATCAGAGAGAGGTTGAATATAGTGGTGAGGTTGAAGATGACCACTGGGGAGAGGGCACCGGAGGAGGTGTGAGGGAAAAGGGTCGCTAGCACAGGTGGTGGGGCGAGCAGAGGAAAGCAATCTGGACACTTCTTCCTCTGTCGTTGGTCTGAGTACAGACAGTGAGCAGGAGCTAGATGCAGTACTGACAACACTAGGGTTGGGGCTAGTCTGGGATAAGGAGGTTATTTCCTGCCGGATGTCGTTGATTTTCTTTCTGAAGTAAGCAGCCAGTTTTTCAGCACTGAGATCCATCACTGAAGGCTGTGATTGTGGTCTGAGAAGGGAGTAAAAAGTGGCAAAAAGTTGTTTAGGGTTGTGAGATAGCGAGGAGACGAGAGAGGTGAAGTAGTCTTGTTTTGCATGGTCGAAGGCTAGGTTGTAGGTTCTGAGCATGAATTTGAAGTGGAGAAAGTCTGCAGACTTTTGGGACTTTCTCCACAGCCGTTCAGCACATCTAGAGCCGGTTGAAGCGTGTTTGAGGCGTAAACCATGGTTTCTGCAGCCTGCACCGGATGGCTTGGGTCATGGGACGTGCCGCCTTATCCAGGGCATGTTTGAGAGTGCTGTTGTAATGTGCAGCAGCCATGTTGGGGCAGGAGAGGAGAGAGATAGAGAACTGTAGGTACTCAGCAAAGTTATGGGTGTGAACAGCCTGAAGGTTGCGGTATGTACAGTAGGTAGGAGAGTCTGGGAAGATGTTAGGGAGCTTGACAGAGAAAGAGAGGAGGTTGTGGTCTGAGAGCAAGAGAGGGGAATTAGTGAATTTGGAAGCACAGCAGAGATGGAGAAAGAATAGATCCAGAGTATTGCCATCCCTATGAGTGGGAGAGGCAATGAGTTGAGAGAGACCAAGGGAGGAGTGAGCGATAGAAGCTGAGAGGCAGATGTGGAGATGGGGTCATTGGTGGGGATGTTACAGTCTCCTAAAATGAGGGTTGGGATTTCGCAGAAGAGGAAGTGGGGGAGCCAGGCAGCAAAGTGATCCATAAAACAAACAAGGAGGACCTGGGGAGCGGTAGATAACTGCTACTCACATGGACAGCAGACGCAAAAGTCATAGTGCATGGAAAAGTGAGTGGGGGTACCGGGGAGATGACATGGAAGGTGCATTGCGGGGAGAGAAGAGCACCTACCCTTACAACACACCTGTTTTCCAGTCTTGGGGTATGGGAGAACTGTAGGCTATTTTAAGACAATGCAGCAGGGGAGGCCATGTCAGACTGCTGCATCCACGTTTCTGTATGAGCTAGCAGGTTAAGGGATTTAAGGGGTATACATAGACTAGTAGTTGGGCTAGAAGGATGTCTCAGTGGGGCAGGTTGGAGGTAATAATTAGGGGCACAGGAAAGTGGGCCAGGATTGGAAGAAATATTCCCAGCTGCTAGTTACAGCAGGATAGCGAAGGTGAGCAGGTGGGTAGGGGATTTATGAAGGCGATAGTTATGTTTCACTGTGGCTTCAGGGAGATTGAGGTGTCTTAGGACAGTGAAGAGTGCGTGTGAGCTGTGCATGGGTGAAGAAAGTAGAGAGGGGCTGATATTGATAAAATGCATCTGAGGTGGGCATTAGAGGTAAGTTTGAAAGTACAGATAAGAATAGAGCCTACAGTAGTAGTGATGGTCAGGAAGTGCACGGTTTTGGACAATTTATGCGGCATACCTGTCTCTTCCTCTATCGCGCATAATATGCGGTACAATACACGTTGTGTTCTTTTTTACATGCATATTATACACAATGTATATACGTAAGCGTGAAAGGAGCAATGAAAGTCAACATACTTTAATTGACCCCCCATTCACCGCGAATTACGCGCACATTCATCCTGTCTGTAATACTCTATTAAATTACCCTCGTTTGAGGCTGCCCTAAGAGAGAGAAATTTATCACAAAATAGATAGGCATATTCAACATGCATGAGTGACAACAGGTACATTAATAAAATATTGTGCGCCAAGATTTTGCATGATTCTGACCTTGGTGGATGTGTTGTGTTATTGGCAGGATATTATACTTATGTCCTATTATGAGGACAAGCTATGCAAACACATTACATTCTAGTATGTAATACAAGGGTATCCCATATCTGCCTCTCTAAAGCTTGTCCTTGATTGTGAGCACCATAGACTGTGTCTCATGTGTTATAAATAGATCAGTACCTTTGATTGGCCTGTAGTTGGAGCTTCTGCCAATTATCAGTCATCTCTTTTGCTTTTGAGGTCAGACGCTTGCTCATTGATGAATTTGTTTCGGACAGGCTGTTGGCTTCTTGGTACAAGGACTGCAAGGGGAATATTTATGTAGAACAAATAATTTTGGTTCCTGTAGTTATTTGGCAAGTGTCAACATTTTCCGAGAAGACTATGGATGAGGTTCCAACGAATGTAGAAAATGATTTATAAACAGACACTTATAATTGTGGTTCTGTATGCTCAAAGCTCAACTCTTTGATCGTGGACAAAACTGTATTCATATTTACTAGCCTGACATATTCAAATTAGTATACACTGATTAATTAAACAAGAAGATTCAATGTAATAAGGCCATTACTGTATCTGCGTGACAAAATTAGCAATTACTGCTAACGTCTGCATATTCATTATACTTCCTACCTCTTTTTGTGCATGAATGAGATTGATGTCACGAATAGTTTCTTCATGTCGTCTGATTAAGTTGGCGACGCTTTCTACATCTTTCCCACAGTCAAGAGCTTGCATGAGTGTGCTCTACATGGGGACAGAAATACTTATTACTTAAATGAAACACAATTTGTTATATATACTTTACATATAGTACACAGCTAGACACCATACAGACACCGAATTCACATAGAAAGCTGGAGTCCACATAGAAAGCTTGGAGTCCAACATCCATCTATGCCCTAGTGACAAGGAATGGTCTCACCAAGTCTATAGTTTAATGGGCAGCATGTATCCTAAATTGTCCAACTATTCCCATTCCAAATATCAAAATAAACATTAGCGTAAAAGGTATCTTAAGAATATTTCTTACATAATTTAAGGCATTTTCTGTTGTTTATCTAATGTAAATAAAATGTGATCAATGTATAATGAGAAGTTATGAAATGTTTCAGTTCTTTGCCATTTTCAAAATGGCTGTCAGTGAATGGAAGCATACTTCTTATCATCTATTTTAGACTATTATAGAGTTTTCTTTTGGAATGAGCCCTGCATCTGTGCCATTTGGAGGTTTGGGGCCTCTGATTGCCATCAGTGAATAGAAACTGTCAGGTTGTGCTGCTGGGATCTGTTGTTCTACAGGGTTCCAGGAGCACACCTTCACAGGTGTGGGATAATTAAGCTGGCTGGCTGTGGAGTTCCTCCTGCCAACCAATCACCACTGGTCGGCTGCATATACATATACACACACATACACACACACACATATATACACCAGTCCCTCTGCGATAGGAAGCTGGTATCTCTTTACTCTATGGTTTGGTTTCTTGCATGCTTGTTATATGTGTTATGTGTGTGAACAGTGTCTTGTCCAATGTTTGTGAAGGTGGCCAGTCCTGATCTGTGTGTGTTCTGTCTTGCATGCTAGCCCTAGAGTGTTTGTATGAACTATGTCCTGTCATGCTGGATCCTTTGTCATCTCTGGGATAGCGTGGCCCTTAGGTTCCAGTGTGGGGCTGCCCTTATCGGGGCGATCGCCCTGCTTGGAGGCAGGGTTCTGGTGGATGTTGTCTCGTTAGAGTAGGGACCTGCGAGACAATCAGTAGCCTTGAAGTGGCTTGCGGGCTTAAGTAACTTGGCCAATTCATAAACCAATACCTCGCACTTCCATAGCAATACCCTCTGCTAATGCATGCGGGGATGCTTGGTGACTATGTTGGTCCTTTTTCAGTTCTATGTTATGTCTGTCTGTGAGTCCAGTTCCCAGTATGCAGTTCACTTTCCCTTTGGTGTTCCAGCCAGCGCGTTCGGTTTGAACCCGATACGACTTCCGCATCTGTGCTGCGACAAGGTGCGCCCAGCGGACGTAACAAACATTCTTGGTTACATCCAGAGATCGGGAAATAGTGCAGAATTAAAACTCAAATTATATTACGGATAATAATGAATGTAAAGTTGTAGCATAATTATATTAGTTTTTTACTACCTGGTCTCATTGTTGGTTTGGACTACAAGATGCAGACTTAAACGGAATGTTCAAAAAAGTTTGTTTGATTTGCACCCACTATTTAGTCGTTCCATGTCAGCACCAACTAACAACCTAAACTAAGCAAGAAGCAGTGTAATACACCTTAATGTCCAGAAGGTCTACCCCATCCCTAGACTTTGATTTTCAAAGCAAAGATCATTGTATATGCAGCAGTTTGCCACCCCATGTGAACCTGATTTGGATTGATTGAGAGATCTAAAAAAAATTGAAGTGATTTCAATGGGCAGAAGCTGAAAACAAAATAAGATTCGGGGTATTCATTTTAAAGATCTCAGATTGCCTGAACCAGATAAATGCACCTCTAGCGCATCATGTACAGTCCTCCTGAATCTTAAAATGTGCATTTTTTAAATTCTCAGTATACAACACTGAAATACATTTTTGTTTTATTACAAAATTACTTCTGGTAAAGGAAGGCACGAATCATAAAAATAATCAGAAGATACAGAAAAGCTTATGGCTAGAATAGCAAGTGACTATAGAACAGAATAGAGCCATCACAGACGGTTAAGTCCACGAGAAGCAGAATTTACAGTCCTACTTTGGAGTTATAGAGATTCTTCAGCCAATGTTCTTTATAAATTCAAGTTAAATGGCTGAAGGGCCGCATCCATCGTTTGCATCATAGTTTCTTCAAAACAGCACATTAAATACAATCATTTCCAGATTGCCCAAGTTAGATACAATTCGGGCAGCAGGCCATTTGGAAAGCTTATTTGATGAGCCATTACTAGGAAATTGATATGTGTCTATTTTTTTTTGCTTCCAAAAATGTGTTGTATATAAAGCAAATAAAACAAGCAAATTGTTTTAATTCTGCTACAATGAAGAGTTTTAAAGAATGAACTGCCCATTTAAAGTCTTACCACAGCATCTCAATGGGATTCAATTCAGGACTTAAAAAGGTATTCTGGTTCCAACAAGTTACCCCTATCCATGGTCCAGCTGGTCAGTGGGGGTCTGGCTTAGCTTGGAAATCTCCAAACTGTCATTGTTTCGTTCATTTGGGGCCTAGCCAAGCCCCCAGTTCTCGTGATCAGTGGGGGTTCCAGCAGATGTGGAACCCCCACAATTAGCTAGCTAGGGAATAATTCCATAGACAGCACATGGTCACATTATAGCCTGAGTCAATTTGCATGAACAATTTTTCACACGGACTGATGGTCCATGTGAAAAAAATTGCTGCATGTCTAATTCCCGTCCATTTTGATGAACAAGAATAGGAATGCAATGTGCTGTGTTCATGGAGATTGGACAGAACATGGATGGATGTCATGGAGATCGGACAGCAGATGGACAGGTGTCTGTGTGCTTACAATGCGATTTGTGCCCGAGCTTCTCAGACACAACCTGCATCCAGCCGTGTGAAACTAGCCTTACTTGGCTACTCCAAAACTTTAACTGCTTTTTTTTGAGCCATCAGAGGTGAATGTGCTTGTGTGTTTCAGAACAGTGCCCTGCTGCATAACCAAACTGCACTTAAAGGGAGTCGGGAAGGAATTTTTTCCCCAAAAGGGCTATTGGCTTCTGCTCTAGGGTTTTTTTGCCTTCCTCTGGATCAACAAAACAGGAGGCTAGACAGGCTGGACTAGATGGACATTGTCTTCATTCAGCCTTACAAACTATGTTACTATGTTAAACTACAGGTCACGAACTGAAAAACAGACGACAGACATTCTCCTTCAGGATTTTCCATGAATTATGACAAGTTGTCCAGGTCCTGCAAAAGCAAAGCAGCTGCAGACCATCACACTACCGTCTACGGTTGTCTGTTGGTACATATTCTTATTGTGAAATGTGGTGTTCGCTTTTAACGCAAAAAAAATGGGACCATTGTCTTCTAAAAGGTTCCAACTTTGATTAGCAGAGTCCACAGAGTATTATCCAAAAAGTCTTCTAGTCATCTAGATGCTTTTCAGCAAATGCGATACAAGTTTTGTGTTCTTTTCAGTCAGCAGTAGTTTGGCCTTTGCAACTCTCACATGGATCTATCGGACCCAGGGTCCAGGTTCCAGTTTCCGTGGCTCTGCAGCTTTGTGGTCCTGCCCTGGTGGAATAGGAGGGAGTGCTGCTTGTATACTTTTTTTTTTACTTTCTCACATGGATGCCATTTCTTTCGTGGGTTACTTATTGTAAAATAGTGTAAATTTACCTTAAAAGGAACAGATCACCTGCCTAAAGCACCATAAACAAATTTATGATACTGTTAGGGGAGCTGACAGAGAACCCAGTGCTGTATTTTTTATACTCACCCGCCTCCTGATTCCCGAGGTGCCCACCGCTGAAGTTTGTGTGCTGGCCGAAAATCTGGCTCTTTTCAGAGTCTGGTATGCGTGCTCTCCCATACATCGCTACATGTAAATGGGCCATAAGGGAGAGCACATGCGGGGGACTCTGAAAAGAGTCAGATTTTCATCCCACATGCCAGTTTCAGAGGGCAATACTGCTAGATTGCAGAAGCAGACAAGTATAAAAAATACCTTCCCTGGCATCCTGTCAAGTTCCCTAACAGCACCATAACTTGATAAGTTTATGGTGCTGTGGTGATGTGACAGGTTCCCTTTAAATCATTAGCAAACCACAGCTAGCAGGACTTTTTTGCTACATAGTAGGTACATAGCGAAAACTTTGTGGGACCATACCTTTACTCTTCCTCATATGGCCAAGTGGTGCTGAACAGCACTTTCCTTCAATAATTGAAATCAATTAAAAAAAAAGTATTTTCAGTTTACTTTTTATTTTTTGTCTGTTGGTTAACTTTAAAAGCAGTATTAGACCATTTGCTGCTATCTTAAACAACTAGTATTCATTGTTCATGGGTTATGTTACTACTTGCTCAAGGTCTCCAACTTTTGGTGACTCCAATCAGTGGATGTGAATAGGAGACCAAGACAATCTCCAGTGTCAGGCTGGACCTACTGACAAATAGGAGGATTGTAGATGTCTTTCTTTGGGAGAGTATCTGTGATGCATGATTTACATTATATAAACAGAAAATAACCAGTGCTTCATCATTGCTTTCCAAGTTACATAACCAAATAGCATGCTTGTTCTCACTAATAAATGTATTCAGACTCTATACTAAAAAGAACTATAAAACCTATATAAAAATAGAATGCAATTCACGAGAAAACCTTTTTTCTACTGCACCAACATTAAAAACATTTCACTTGAAGAGAATGCCATTATGTCAATTTACAGATCAGTATGGAGAAGAAAATTGGTCCATTATATTAACTAGCAGACACACATTTACTTGGAGAGATCATACATTCATTAATATGAATATGTAATGTTTTCCGCTCACTATAAGCTTCACTCCCATTTTCCCTGTACTGTACCTTTTCACTCATCCTGTCATTGATGTTGTCAATTTCGCGGATCAAGGCATGAATCTCAAGGGCTTTCTCTAAAGCCTTGCGATATTTGTTTAGATCCCCATGGAAACTATTCCACCTACAGGAAAAAAACACAGTAACCAAGGTACTATATCATAAATGTGTTTAATACAAACTTTAGACTTAACTAAGTTGAAAAGTAGCTGGCTTAAAAGGTGTATTACCATATTAGAGTGTTATGGCATATCACTAGGGTATGCTCTAACTGTCTGACTGGTGGGAGTGTAACCTCTCTGTGATCCAAAAAAATGAGGGCCAAGATTCATTCATTAAGCAATGCTCCTGGACATTTGCTGTGCAGGAAACTGTTTCTTTCTGAAACTGCTGCAGCCCTTTCCTTCTGGTGAACAGTGTGTATGCCAGCAGGCAAACTGCTACCAATAAGAAAGTGATGTTCCATCACTTCCCATTCAGCTGTATTGAAGAGAGCACACAGAGCGATCTGAAAAAAATCCCAATGTGTGCGCGCACCAACTTTGCAGGGACACAGTGCAGGAGCGGGGTGCTCAGTAAGTATGAAACACAGCTCCCCGGACTCCCCATTCCCACACCTTTGAGTCCCATAATGTAGTTTATGGGGCTCAAAGATGATGATAGGTTTTCTTTAGGCCCAATGCACATGGCCAGATTTGCTGCAGAATCCACAGCGGGCATCCGCCTCTGGATTCCACAGCAAATACCTACCAAAGCATGCAATGTAAAATGTGTTTCCATGCCCTCTAGTGGAAATCAAATGCAATTTTCTGCTCGTGGGAGGAAAACCACAGCAAGCTCTATTTTGAGCCGGATTCTGTGCCGACAACTTCCATTGAAGTCAATGGAAGTCGTTCATCCCACGGCCCTTAATCAATCATCACTGAGGAAAGGTCACGGGATCTGTGTCATCGCCTACAGACAGCGCAGTAACATCTGCATTGCACATATACGCCGGCCAGCACATTTGCAGTACAGAAGAAATATGATCCGGACAGGTACCCAGGGCTCACCGGTTGGGCACCAGGTCGGATTCTCCTGCAGGATGCTGTATGCAGAATCAGACCCAGTCGTGTGCATTCTGCCTTTGTTTGCTATTTTTTTCTTAAGCGTTCACTGTCTTCACTTCAGTTTCTCCTCTTATCCTAGCAGGCTATTGAATCATACAAGATCAGTGTGCATTAATTTTTATCAGAAAACTTAAATTGACCTACTCCCTAATCACTCAAAAGACATAGCTAGCGTTATTTAACAAACTACGCTGGGAAGTTCTATGACAACTGCTGAAAACAGAGCTGTGACGGGAGTCCTGAATGGAAACAAATGGGGCCACTCACTTCTATTGTGAAACAGATACCTCTTCTGTGTCCATTTTACAAGGTTCACAGTTGTCCTGCTTGATTTGTAGTAGAGAATAATGAAGTCAACTACATTATTTTGTACTCCAAATAAAGTGGAAACAAATAAGAACCTTGTAAAACGGACACCAAAGAAGTGTCTGCTTCACAAAAGGAGTGAATGGCCCTATTTGCTTCCATTCAGGACTTCTGTCACAGCGCTATTTTCATCAGCTGTCACAGAACTCCCCAGTATAGTCACATAGCGTGTTAAATAATGCTATGTGAACGCTCCCCTATTGAAAAGTCATCCAGCGTAAAGGCATAGTCGTTTATATCTGAACAACATGCGAACATATCTGCGTGGAAAACCAGTCTCTCTCAATTTCTCTCTCAAAGCTTTCAACCTACTATTGTTCATACTCTTCAACGACTTTTGTGGCTGACTAATTAGACAATAGTTGCGCAGTGTAAAGGTACCCTTTCTTCACTTTCCAACTTTTTAAAATTTATCCTTCTATACTTACAGTAATTAAAACTTTACTTTACACTCTACTCCAGGCACAATACTAGATCAAGAAGTGCATGCAGATCTTGGATGATGATTCGCAGCAGGGGGTCTACCAAATAAGTTTATATATGGCAGGTTTCCCTATCTATGTATTCAATTATTTTTGCTTTGTCTTGTTGCACAGTAACAACACACTGTAATATTTTGTAATAATAAAGTGTTCATTGAACCAAAATATACATATGTGAAATATAAGGGTGAATGCCCACGGATGGATTTCTATTGCGTTTCCACGCATGAATTCCGCAGCTATTAGGTGCTATTGAACCTAATAGCTTTTTGCCTGCCAATGCTCACATGCGGAATTCCACCGTGGATTTCCGCAGTGGGAAATAAATTGCGGCATGTTTTATTTGCCGTGGATTTACGCCGCGGAGGTCTCCATTAATAGATCACTCGCAAGCACTTCTTTATTTTTAATCACTGTACTCCCGCGGCGTTAATCTGCAGGCATATCCCGCGACGCTCGTGGGTATGAACCCTAAAACTTACTTGTCATTCAGTTGTTTCTTTCGCTGATAAATGGTCTTGATCTCTTTCAGGTTCTGTCTTTCCAGCTTGGTAGCAAGAGCATTAATAGCTTTTATATGGGCATCATCCACTGTTACTTCCTGCAATGTTTCCAATAGCAATGTTTAGTATACTAAAGGAACATGTGTGTAACATTGCTGTTCTACTTCTAAAAGAACAGAACTAAGAAATGTACCGTACACTGGTCTGCAAAAATTTCCTTCTTAAAATATTAACTTTGTTTGGTATGTTTAGGTATTTTCAAGCAGAAAAAAGAAATTTCAGTCATAAGCGGTGTCCAATTTTGAACACATATTGGGAGCCAATTGCATTGAAAAGGGCTCCTCAACTCTTGTGGCATATTCATAAGATACACCATAAAAGACTGATAGGTGCACGTCCCAGTGGTGGGATGTGCACCCATCTTGAGTTGTGCCCCCCATCGCCCCTGGTCTTGCTGTATGCACAGTGGTCGGGAATTTCAGGAACAGCCAAGGAAGCTGCTCTACGCGGTTTCCGTAACTCCCATTCAGTTCTGTTGGACTTATGAAAATAATGTGGCCTAGTGGCCTTAAACGTAGCTACATTCCATCGCGACTATGTTTTGCCAAGAAGGCAACACATCTATGATAATAATAAAACTTTGATGGGTGGATGAAATCCCTTGAGGAATTCATTAAATATCTATGCAAAAATGATGGCTAAAGAAGGTTAACCAGATTTACCCCAAATCCTGCTCCACGGAACTCATTCAACTTCTTTGTAAGCTGTAGACAGTGCTCATAATCTTCTCCTACATCACCAACATTAATCATTACTTCCTAGAAAGCAATTTATATATACAAATAGGAAAAAGATGAAAGCTTCATAGAAGTGAATGAAACTGCAATGATCAAATATCCAGTGATCAGTTATTTACCTTCTCTCTGATCCAAGCCTCCACCTGATCCACCTTCTGCAAAAATTCTAGTAAGTCTCGCATATCCTCCAACATTTTGCCCCGAGCAGCTACTTCTTTCTTCAGTTTTTCCCATTCGTCAAGTAGCGTCTTATTTTTCTGACATATATCCACAGATTTGGGATGTTGCTGAGATACCAATGACTTCCCCATCTGTATATAAAACGTAATAGCATTTTATTATAGCTATAAAATAGTGTTTTAAAACCTAAATGTTTAAGTGCTTTATTTACCTCAGTGACATCTTGGATTGTCTTCTCATGAACAAGAATCTCAGCCTCAAAGACTTGATGTTTCTGTAAAAGTTTCAGTTTAATTGGTATATCTGTAGACCCCTGCTGCGAATCATCATCCAACATCTGCATGCGCTCATTGATCCAGTATTGTGCCTGGGAAAAGAGTGAAAAATTAAGTTTTCATCACTTTAAAGGCCGATCTCACCCGACCGGATATGAATTGCGGACTCCGTGATCAAGAATTATCACCAGGACGTTCGACTGTGCTATGCTCTGATGTCATTCTCTGCTTGCAAGCTTTCTTCCATGCAGACGATATGCTGTCCATATGCGTACAGCTGCACGGAAAACCGTACATATATGCGACCATTCGCAATTCATTTCTGCGATCACTTACAGGTTTTCCGCTGCAGATATCTGCAAGTGGAATCTGACCCATTCGTGTGAGCCTGGCCCAAGACAGAAAGTATTTGAGTATTTTCTGGTCATCAGCTCCATCTCAAAAATAGGATTTATGCCTCATTTTACTGAATCAAACACAGTCGTGTAACTGATTCCGATTTGCTATTCCAGTAGGATTTGGGAAAGAAGCAGAAAGATGAAGGGGTTATCTAGAACAGTGGTCCCCAACCTTTTTGGCAGCAGGGACCGGCTTCAAGCAAGACCATTTTTACAAGGCCCAGCAGGGTTGGGCGGGACATGGGCAGGGCTTTGGTTCTAGGGGGCGGGGTTACGAAGGGGGTTGGAGTTTAGTGCATTCTTATTTAATTATGACATTTAGAATGTCCTGGCAGTACACACATAGGGCAGTATATAATCTATCCCCCCCCAGCACACACATAGGGCAGCATATAATTTATCTCCCCCCAGTAATAGACAGCCCCCATCCCTCAGTAATTAGCAGCCTCTCCCCCTGTAATAAGTAGCCCCCACCCCAGTAATAAGCAGCCCCCCCCCCAGTAATAAGCAGGCCCCCCCCCAGTAATAGGCAGCGCCCCACCCCCAGTAATAGGCAGCGCCCCACCCCCAGTAATAGGCAGTGCCCTCCCCCCAAGTAATAGGCAGCCCCCCCCGTAATAGGCAGCCCCTTCCCCTGTAATAAATAGCCCCCCCCAGTAAGAAGCAGCCCCCCTAGTAATAAGCAGGTCCCCCCCAGTAATAGGCAGCCCCCCCAGTAGTAAGTAGCCCCCACCCCCCAGTAATAACCAGCCCCCCTCCCCCATAATAAGTAGACCCCCCTGTAATAGGCAGCCCCCCCAGTAATAGGCAGCCCCTTCCCCTGTAATAAGTAGCCCCCACCACCCCCAGTGATAACCAGCCCCCCCAGTAATAAGCAGCCCCTTCCCCTGTAATACGTAGCCCCCCCCCAGTAATAAGCAGCCCCCCTAGTAATAAGCAGGTGTCCCTCCCAGTAATAAGCAGCCCCCCCAGTAGTAAGTAGCCCCCACCCCCCCAGTAATAACCAGCCCCCCTCCCCCGTAATAAGCAGACCCCCCTGTAATAGGCAGCCCCCCCAGTAATAGGCAGCCCCTTCCCCTGTAATAAGTAGCCCCCCCAGTGATAACCAGCCCCCCCCAGTAATAAGCAGCCCCTTCCCCTGTAATAAGTAGCCACCCCCAGTAATAAGCAGCCCCCCTAGTAATAAGCAGGTGTCCCCCCCCCCAGTAATAAGCAGCCCCCCCTAGTAATAAGCAGTCCCCCAGTAGTAACCAGCCCCCCCACAGTAATAGGCAGCCCCACCCCCATAATAAGCAGCCCCCCCCCGTAATAACCAGCCCCCCCAGTAATAGGCAGCCCCTTCCCCTGTAATAAGTAGCCCCCACCCCCCAGTAATAACCAGCCCCCCCAGTAATAGGCAGCCCCTTCCCCTGTAATAACTAGCCCCCACCCCCCAGTAATAACCAGCCCCCCCCCAGTAATAGGCAGCCCCTTCCCCTGTAATAAGTAGCCTCCACCCCCCCCCCCCCCCAGTAATACAAAGTCCAATGTGTGATGGTGAAAGCACTTCTTTTTTATTATTTTTTCAGAAATTAAAAACCAGCAATGGAATACACGTTTCGGGGAAGAACCCCTTCGTCAGTTCGGCTGGATAGGACTGTGTGATAAGTACAAATAGATAATGGAGGAGTGATTAACAAAGAAAGGGGAGGAGAGGGGGAAAAAAAAGAACAAAATTCATATACATAATGAAGTCTCACAAATGTGTCAATAAGAACAATAAATATACGATGAAAACATCGATCTGAACAGTGATAAAATATATATGAGACAAAAAACATAAAAGAATATGAGCATCCGTACATGTAAATTAACATGAGATTTATACAAAACAAATATCTGTTAAAATAGGATGAAGACAATCCTGAGTAAAATACCAATCTTAAAAGTACCAATATGAGAGCGGATGGACTCAAAATCGTGTGGTTGCTTTCAGCTGAATGGGATGACTACAGAATTAAAATGCATGTACAGCTTATTGGGAAATATGATATGATTGCTACACCCAAGGGGGTGCATAAATAAATGTGTATATGTATGTAAAAATGAGAAGAAAAAAATATATATATAACAAAAAAAATAAAAAATTATAAAAAAAAAAAAAAGAAGGGAATCTATTGGAAAGCTACTTCAGAATGGTGTGCATTGACAGCATTGGGTTCATGGTGTGGGATAAAGTTAGGAAGAAAAAAAAAAAAAAAGGGGGGGGGGAGAAGGGACACCTGAATCCCCCTCCCAACTCCCTAATCCATCCATGCACCCTGTAACCACGCCCCCTTTTTAGTCAAGCCTATCAACATTGAATTATTTTTCCCGCCCTCTCTCTCAGGTATTTATACCCCTGACTTGTCCTCAGCTCCCTTGTTAAAGCATTTTTTTCTCCCCTGTCCTCCTGCACACAGGTAAGCAAACTTCTCTTTTATCCTATAACATAGATTTACACATCAATTCCTTTCCCTCCCCCTCCCCCCTTTCCCTTCCTTCCTAGTATGACTTTATCAGGAGCAAAAAAATCCCTCCAGTGCTCAGTTCAATCTAACTGTCCCCCTGCACTTAATTACCCTGCTAGAACCCTCCGCCATATATTATCCATACATCTTCCCTAATCTGACAATTCTTCATTTTCAGGACCTCCAACACATTCTATACATCTTTGGAATCGTGTCACCCCTAGGCATCCTGTTGGTGAGCCCCTTATCTCAATTTCTAATTAGTTTTATTCTCATTTTTGTTGGTTACATAAAGGTGTCCCTTCCCCCCCCCCTTTTTTTTTCTTTTTTTTTTTTTCTTCCTAACTTTATCCCACACCATGAACCCAATGCTGTCAATGCACACCATTCTGAAGTAGCTTTCCAATAGATTCCCTTTTTTTTTTTTTATTATTATTATTTTTTTTTGTTATATATATATTTTTTTCTTCTCATTTTTACATACATATACACATTTATTTATGCACCCCCTTGGGTGTAGCAATCATATCATATTTCCCAATAGGCTGTACATGCATTTTAATTCTGTAGTCATCCCATTCAGCTGAAAGCAACCACACGATTTTGAGTCCATCCGCTCTCATATTGGTACTTTTAAGATTGGTATTTTACTCAGGATTGTCTTCATCCTATTTTAACAGATATTTGTTTTGTATAAATCTCATGTTAATTTACATGTACGGATGCTCATATTCTTTTATGTTTTTTGTCTCATATATATTTTATCACTGTTCAGATCGATGTTTTCATCGTATATTTATTGTTCTTATTGACACATTTGTGAGACTTCATTATGTATATGAATTTTGTTCTTTTTTTTCCCCCCTCTCCTCCCCTTTCTTTGTTAATCACTCCTCCATTATCTATTTGTACTTATCACACAGTCCTATCCAGCCGAACTGACGAAGGGGTTCTTCCCCGAAACGCGTATTCCATTGCTGGTTTTTAATTTCTGAAAAAATAATAAAAAAGAAGTGCTTTCACCATCACACATTGGACTTTGATCTACATCTTCTAGTAGCTTAGAGTGTTGCGCCTCCATACCAGTTCTTTTCACATCCTTTTCGCTACACTTACGCCCACACTGGTGGAGCGTCATCTGGTTGGCAGCACCTCCACCATTCAAAATACTCAATCATTGAAAACTCTTTGTACTCCATAAATATTCCACTACCCTCACTGGGTCTTGCTCCACCCTCCTTTTTCATTTCTTTTACCCCCCAGTAATAGGCAGCCCCCCCCCCCATAATATGCAGCCCCCCCAGTAATAGGCAGCCCCCCCCAACCCATATACTTACCTCCTCCCTGCTGTCTGTCTCTCTCTGCTTGCCCGGACGTCAGTGTGCAGCCCGGAACGCTTTCTCCCCAAGTCCTCTCCTGCGGAACTAATGAGCAGGGGACTCGGGGAGGGGAATCTGGCTGCACAGACGTAAGTGTGTGCGCCGGGATCAGTGCGATTACCAGCGGGGAGCTGCAGCGCCCCTACTGGTAATCACTTCAGTGGTCAGCGGCGTCGGCACGCCGCGGGCCACATAGCACAAGGCAGCGGGCCGGATTCGGGCCGCGGGCCTTGTGTTTAGAGCAAAAGTTCCCAGCGGTGCCGCGGACCGGCGCTAACCACCCAACGGCCTGGCCCCGGTCCGCGGCCCGGTGGTTGGGGACCCCTGATCTAGAACAATCCTATTAGGACAAATTGATGTGATAGTAGCTCCTTATATTAGTAAAAGAGGATAATGAGAAGAACTGCTGTAAGGAGTGACTCACTGGGAGTTAGTTATGGAGTATGAAAGCCTGGTATCCTACAACAGAAGTAAATAGTTATACATGCAGGAATTTCTCATGAAAACCAGATGAAGAAAAGAAAACATCTTTCAGAGACGAGCCGTGGTAATATAGACATATCCAAAACAAACCCAAAAAAGGGGAGTTTAATACCTCTGTGAGGTTTTGGTTGAATAGAGCCAGAAGAAGGGCTGTAGTTAACTCTTCCCGTCTAGCCTGACTGAGAGTTTTCACCTTCTTGCTTCTGCCTATAACAGAATTCAGTTTGTATTGGAGCTGTTTAGTCTCTTGTCTTTTGTTGTCTACTAGAAGTTTGTTAGCTTGATCTTGCAAGGATATCACCTGAAAAATACAACATAAGTCAATACCAAATAACACATTATATATAGTATATCAGGTTTCGTATGGCAGATGTATTAGTTCAATATCACTGTATAAAATATTATGGGGCTTTGCTTCCCGTATAGAGAATTTCGTTTTGAACATTTCTTAGTTTCTTATATTAGTGGAAGTTCTCACTTTGTTGGGGTTTTTGTGTACCAGAACTCTAGAAAATGCAGCATATCTGGATGTAAACTGTTTGGACACACATACTAACATAGTATGCTAGGCTGAAAAAAAGACAAATGTAAATTCAGTTCAGCCTGTTTCCACTACCTCCTTGTTGATCCAGAGGAAGGCAAAAAAAACAAACAAAAAACAATGAGGCTGAAGCCAATTTTACCCCATTTTGGAGGGGAAATTCCTTCCCGACTCCATAATGCCAATCAGAAAAATCCCTGGATCAACATTTGAAAAGTTCCTACCCGACTCCAAGACCGGCAGTCGGAACATACCCGGATCAACAACCTTTCTGCTTTTTTAATGTCTTTATCCATATCATTTTTCCCTAGCAGTACCCCATTTAGTGTGTATTGGTGGCATCCACTTCTCCTGTCCATGTGCATAACCTTACATTTATCAATGTTGGACTTCATTTGCTGGCAGAGCTCAGAAGGGAAGAAGATATGGCGGGAATAATGTTTAGACTTTAGACACCTTGTCACATTTGCAGAGCCCCTGAAATGCCTGGAACAGTAGACCACCCAAAAGTGCCTACCATTATGCAAGTGAGACTCTTCAAAAAATTGATCAGCGGTATAGTGAATGTTTTGACTCCACAAGTGTTTTGTGGAAGTTGTCAACATTGGGCCTTGTATGATGAAAAATATTTCCAATAATATGTAGGTTAGGCTCCAAATGTTTCATTTTCATGTACACCATTTCCTGTGTGTTACCATTATTCTATGAGTCAGTATCATTATGGCAATGCCACATTTATATAGATTTAAAAATATATACTTTTGCATAATGAAATAGATTTTCATTAATAAAAAAACATTTTTGTATTGCCATATTTAGAAACCTATAACATTTAGATTTTTCTGTCTCTGGAGCTGTATAAGTGGAATTTTTCACTAGTACCACAGTGCATACAACTTTTAGATCTCTTTTAATTTAGTTTTTTGCAGGTGTGATGTTCAAAGTCAGGAATTCTTGCATTGTTTTCTTTTTTTTTTTTTTTACATTGCGCACATTCCAGGATAAATAATATAACTTTATAGCATATATCATTATGAATGCGGTAATACCAATTTTGCAGTGTGCTTTTTTTTGTTTTTAATTTGTTGCTTTGTCATAATAAATCATGTTTTAGTGGAAAAATGTTGATTTTTTTAAGAGAGTTTTTTTTTTATATACCGTACATGAAAACAATTTTTTTAAAATACATTTATTTGTCCCAGAAGGGGATTTGAAGATGTGATGATTTGATTTCTTAGATAATAAACTGCACTACATTTGTAGTGTAGTGCATTAGCTTCAACTGCCATTTTTCTCAATGACTGATATGCCTATAAGGCACTGTCTCTAGCAGGGCTTAATAAGCCACAATACAAAGCATACCCAGAGGCCATTATTTGGCCTCTAGTTGCGGTGGCAACCATTAACACCCCAGCTGCTCCACCTCCACTCACTTGGATAACTATGGCTTCAGTGATATTCGGGTGGTAGTCCGTGGGATGGCTGTCAAGAGCCTATGCACCCGACAGTCATCCCGTGTATAGGTACATTTAGGCATTGGGACAGCTGAGGGCATAGTGCTGCTGACTTCTTGTGAAGTACTGCCGTATGAAGGGACATCAGAAGAAGTCGCTTCAATGGCTGCTGTCCAAACATAATACGGCTTTTGTCAAGGGGTCAAAGGGGTGTTTCCATCTCAGCGTTTGATGGCTAAGATGTGAAACCCTGGTTGTTTCCAGACCACCTTGTCGGGTGCCACGGAAACAGCTAAGGCGACAGCGTTACATGCTTTCTGTAACTCCCTTTGAAGGCGCACTATGCTGTGTTTGTAACTCCCATTCACTTCAATGGGAGGTATGGAAACAGAGTAAGGCTGCCACCTTAGCCCTTTCTGTAACACCTGACCAAATGGTTGCAAAACTCCCAGAGTTTTCCATCTCAGCCATCTAATGCGGAGATGGAAATACTCCTTTAAAATGCTTCATATTGTGGTTAGTTGAAACATATGCATTTATTATCTTTGATACAAAGAATCTGTACCTCTGCTGTTAGCATGGTCCATAAACATAGCAAATAACTAGCAGTAGCAGTACATAGAGATAAACCACGCTACCTTTTCATCCTGGGATGAAAGAAGTTTCTCAAAGGCCTCATGCTTTTTGATCAGTTGTTCGATTTCTCCAGCCGAGGCCCCGGGGTCACTTGACTTCAATCTCACCTACAAAACACATGGGAACCATTTAAGGTTTATTTTCAAATAAAAGTATTACACATGATATTGCGTATAAGAACGGATGCCTAAATATTTACGTTATGTGGTGGTAGGAGTTATTAACGTGAAAATGCTGTTTATGCAGTCAGCTTCCTTTTGACAATGCAGATGTCCCAGTTATTGCAGGTTTTAACATTATACTATATGGTTTTAATCAGAGGCTTTTTCTCTTAGACAAATGTAGTCTTGCCAATACTTTACAGTTACAACATGTGCATTGAATTTGGAATCTTGTTTTAGTATAGTCATTAATGAGAACAGCCCTGCTTTTTATCTTGTAAACGTAGTGCATAATGATCAAAACTTTGCATCAGTCTGGATCTGGTCTCCTAAATTCTCACCATCTGGATGGGGGTTTTAGATTAGCTATGTTTACTTTTGTCAGTGAAACGTTTTTGTCTTCTAGCAGTAGAAGTATAAAAACCCCATTGTATGGTTTGTCATTATTGACTGAAAACGTGTTCTTAGAAGTGAATTGATGCAAGAACTATCTTTTATTGAAGATATGCTTTGGGTCAAGAACAGATGTTCTGCCAAGTACAGTGTTTTTGGAATTCTCTCTTACATGGAATGGGAGTTTTTAAAGTTTTTTTAAAAATTTATACGCCCCTGTACCCTTACAGGTAAATATTTTTCCCTGAATTAAATTATCTAAAATAACTACTGTATCTTGCATGTAATGCAATCAGTGAAATGGAAACAGCTTTGACAGTCTTCACAAGGTAGAGTTTTTCAAAGAAAACTCTTACGGCAACCCACAGCAAGAAAAAGTACAATATTGTAAAAAAAAGTTGCTGCGCATCTTTAACAAGATGCATTCATGTATATTGTAAATAAAAAAGGGTGCACTCCATAGTGCAGTAAGACTAATAATCCAAGGATGCCCAAAATGCTTTGAAATTTATTACTTGCTGTAGTTGTGCTGTGGGTACAACACAGTGAAGAGCATGTAATCAGCTGCAGCCTCCTCTTTGTGGACCGGTGTACAGGTCCATTCTGATAAGGTTATGCTGACCAAGTGAAGTCACATGCCGCTGAAACGTACGGCTTTTTAACCTCTCAGCAGTCAGGTTGAAATTGAAAAAACTCTCCCAAAAATGACACTTTTTTATAGTAGATTTTGAAATTATGTCTCATGTGAATATATTTGATGTAGGACTCAGTTGCTTTACCTGCATGTTTTACCCCTCAGTAGCACAGCTTAATTTAGCCTTAAGAGCCACAAAATCATTTTCCCTTTTGTGTTCCAGTGATCATAACGTCTTTAATTTTTTTTATCAATATAGCTGTATGAGATCTTGTATTTCGCAGTTCGGGTCCCAGTTTTTATAAGAATCAACCTTGGGTGTATATTTTATATATATTATTGAATAATTTGTTAGGTCATTAGGATTTTGACAAAACCAAGTTTAGGCCGCCTGCAGACGAGCGGAAATCCCGCCGCGGGATTTCCCGCGGGATTTCCGCCGCTGAAAGTCTGCATAGGAGTGCATTACAATACGCACTCCTATGCAGACGGCCGCGGTTTGGCCGCGCGAAATCTCGCGCGGCAAACAAACCGCGGCATGTTCTAATTTTCTGCGGGGCACGCCCTCACCTGGCCGCCGGCTCCGGTCTGCGCATGCGCCGGCTGCGCGGCAGCCGGCACATCAAAGAGCCGGGGCCGCCAGGCGCGGGTGAGTACGCGCTCGTCCCTGCAGGCTCTGGGGTCGGATCGCGCGGCGAGATTTCTCGCTGCCGGATCCGACCCGCTCGTCTGCAGGCGGCCTTATTATAGAACTTTTATGCAGTTTTACCACTTTTGTACAATATAAACATTTTTCTTTTAAATCCTTTTTTTGTGGCGCCACATTCCAGGACCAGATCATTTTTGTTTTTCAGTCAACAGAGCTGTAGCGGGCCTGTTTTTTATGGTACAACTTGTAGTTTTTGTTGTTTGCATTTTGAGGTACTTTTTAATTATTTTTTATTCCTATTTTTAGGAAGTAAGATGATTGGTAAATGTTTTTTTTGTGTGTTTTCTTACAAAACTTACCATGCTGGATAAATAAGGTAATATTTTATAGTGCAGATTGTTATGGATGTGGTGATACCAATTATATGTACCGGTAGTTCTTTTAGTCCTTTTTATTTTTTCCATATATAAAGCCTTGTGTAAGGTGAAAAGAGTTTAATTTTTTTTCTGTAAAAATGTTTGGATGTCATGGTCAGCAACGACTGCTGCATCTGCAAGGTTCAACGATGTAGAGGAGTGATCAGATGAGCAAATCCTCATCATTTCACTTCTCTTCTGGGAAAAAAAAACATATGTGACAGTCAGAGAGCAAAAATTCATGTCACCCACTCCCCTGGGACAGAGATATACACACAGGAGGAGGTCCCCTCTCCCTCCCTTTCTGTAAATTCAGTATTCCGGACCTCACTTCAAATGGCTGAAGCTCTGATTCTGCAAGGGCTACCAACATGCTACCAAGAATATTAGCTTTAAATTTACATAAAAATCATGTTAGTAGCCCTGAAAGAACTAGAACTACAGCCGATTAAACTAGAACAAGCTCTTTTCATCCTACACTGTAATGTCCCTTACAGTGAATAGGGTATACCTTGATATTCTGGTACAGCCCCTTCCACAGACACCATTAAAGGAATTCTATGACATCTAATATAAAAAAGCCTACAGGCTATTTCTTCCACCACACTTTGACCCCTTTGCATGACCTTTGGTGGATGGTTTTGGTGTCATTAGATTTGTGACATCCTCACCACCACTGTAAAATCATAAAATGTTAGTTTGATACATTGAGTGAGCTGTCAGGCCAGGTCAAAGTTCCTATGTTAAGTCTAGCGGCGCTGTTGTGCTCCAGCCAACAGCGCCACTAGGGAGAGTCAAGCATTGCTAAGCGACGTTCATATCAAGTGCTTATCCGTTTGACTTTCGCCATGTCCTCAAAACGTGAAAGACCGAGCCGTGGACAGTGAACAGTTCAACCCGAATCTTCGGTTCAACAGTTCTTAAAACATTTGCAACCCTTTTTCCAAACATTATTTGTTCAGGGAACATCAGGTCAATCTGGTGTATTTAAGTTTAATATTAATGCGTTATAGATAAACATCAAGTTTAACTAAAGGCCACATTCATGAGAACAAAGCATCTATGATGTTGGGACTTGTATCTTGCAAGTATGTTTCACTAAGTGCCCCTATCCACGAGCCATTCTCCTTGTATACGAGAACTGCTGCAGCATTGTCCTGTGAAATAATAGACCTTTTATGCACTATTATAGTCTTTGGTACTGTACACATTTACTACCCATGGTAAGAGCATCTCACTAACGATCTTTAGTTTGGAAGAGTATCGCCGCTGTCCAGTTACTCTCAGTAACTGATCTCCAGTTGTTTCATCTAAGTACACACAGGTTCCTAGGCTCAATGTGTGTAGCGGTAGTCCTTCCTGAAGTTTGTGGCCGCTCATCAAGTAATTCCCTCAGAAAGTTCCTTGCAGCTCCCTAATGTCTTCCTTTCTCTATTGCAGGAGGTATCAGTCCCTCACACAGTCCACTCACCAGCACTCCTTCTGTACCACAACTCTTCCTGCTCTGCTATCCACTATTCTCTATGCCTATGGGCTGTCTCTAGGCTAGTAACATCATAGAGGTTCCGGGGTTTCTCCAAGCACTCCACAGTGTCTGTGTTATCCCCTTACATATCTTCATGTATATTGTCCAGTGAATGTTTTACCAGTGCCAGACTGGGGTGTCCAGGGCAAATGCAAATATTATCTGCATTTGCATACAGTGCTATCTCCACTGATGTATATGGAAAATGTGGAGGGCATAATTTGGTAAACCCATTCACCCAATAGGTATGGATCCAAAAGTTGGCCTTTAAAGCATATTCTGTGATGGGTGAGATCTAGAGATGTGTGAGCGTACTCGTTAAGGACAGATACTCGAGCGAGAATCGGCCTTTTTGAGTACCTGCCTGCTCGCCCGCAAAGATTCGGGTGCTGGCGGGGGTGAGCGGTGGGTTGTGGGAGTGAACAGGGAGGAGCGGGGAGGGGGGAGAGAGATCTCCTACCCCGTTCCCCCCACTCTCCCCAGCCGCCGACACCCGAATCTTTGTGGGCGAGCAGGCAGGTACTCAAAAAGGACGATACTCGCTCGAGTATCTGTCCTTAACGAGTACGCTCGCTCATCTCTAGTGAGATCACATGTATTAGCCACATCATAGCCAAAAAGTATGTCAACATGCAGTTTTGTTGGAAAGCGACACAATTTTCAAATTGATCTTTAATGGCTTGCTGTTTTGTAAGTGAACAGTAGTTTTACCAGCAAAACCATGTGGACATTAACAATCAGTAACAAAGTTACCAGTTAGTGGTAAAACTGAATGTCAGTGTGGTTTTTATGTGACGTCATTCTTAAGAACTTTTCTGGTAGAATGCAATCTGTGGGGAAAAGAAACCTGCTGCCTGGCCTTTTCCTCAGGCTGTTTCTGCATTAGGGGACCTCTCAGTAACCTGCTGCTTGGCTTTTGCCTTGAACTAGTGGCCCTTTCAGCTATGTAAGCAGGGGATATATTCTCACTGAGCTCCAGGCCACAGGCAGTAGAAAGACGATTCAGGATAACCGGTGATGGGGGGACCCGCAGCATCATTGAGAAGGCCGGTCCCAGGTATGGAGGATTGTGGAAAGCCTACCAATGCATCTAGATGTCATCTCAGCCAGCCTCTTCATCTATATCAATTGATAAACTAGCCAGTTTATTATATGGATGTATATCCTGACTGAGATGCTGAATATCTATATGTAGTGAGTATACTGTGCCATGCACAACTCTTGCAGAATGTGAGGGCTGACTCCTGGCTTAGTGCCCACTGGGGGATTCACATATGCCCCTGTGGGCCAGTCTGAGCCTGCATTATTCTCAGTGTGATTTTTCTCAGTGAGAGAAACCAAGTAATCCTGTAGATATGATAGCTTTTAATGGCTAACAAAAATACATGATGTTACAGCAAGCTTGCGGATCTTTTATCGATCCTTCCTCAGGCTAAAATTGAACTGGTTTGGATAGGGCACATATATAATATACAAATGCAGAGAGGACACCCCTCTTGAATGAAATACAAATGTTCACACAGAAATATGAGACTGCTTTGCACTCAAAACTTAAAACAACAGAAAAACTGAGCTGAGACATAAATACTTAATTAGTCCATTGAGCTCAGGAATGTGCTCAGTTTTATGATGTCTTATCTCTCCTTCAACCTGCACATGGAAGGAGATGCAGCCCCATCTATTGGATTGCAATATTATTACAAGAAAAGTTCTGAATTTTTATGGAAAAAAAAATATGATTGGGAAGAAGACATCCCTTTTGACCTCCTTTGGACCTTTCATACTTTCCACTTATGCAAGAATCCTGGGCGGAGGTTCACTCCATTCTTGAGGTTATTAAACATGGCCTTAAATTCTTACTCTCAAATTCTTCTGTGATGCTGCGACTTGAAATTGCACTTCAGTATGATAACTCTCATCTGCTCTATGCTATGTCCCTGACCACAAAAATGTTTTGTCACAGGTAATTCAGGCTTTCCCTCTATAATTAAGTGGCGATGAGATCTCATCCTGGCTCTCAGTTTTTGTCCTGTTTCCCTGATGTAAAGCCTCCCAACAGGACATTTACTGCACCCGATCAGGTACACAACATTGGACGTGGAACACGTGAATGTCCCAGGGATCTTATAGTCTTGCTGTGTGTTGGTGATCCGTGTCCTATCCACAGTCAGTATATGTGAGCAGGTCTTGCAGCTCCTAACCTTACAGGGATAAGTTCCTTTTTTGTGACAAAGGGCAATGCACTCCTGATTCTAAAAATCCTCAAATTAGGAGGTTGCCTATTACATAGATGGGGAGGGTCCGGGAATATGATTTTCAGACTGTCGTCCTTGTGTAAGGTATTAATGAGTTTCTTTGTAGTCTGCCTTAGTACCTCTATTAAAAAATACACACATAACGTCTCTACAGAAAAACACGATGCACTTATCTCGTTTTTTGCATTGAGTTTTCTTTCTCATGCATTTAGAATACTTGGTTTGCTGACTTTGCTATATTCAAGTTTCTGACTGGAGGGCATTCCTAACACTGATCAGCTGGTCTCTCTCTGAAAGTGCACAACCTTAGCCCCCCTCCCCTCTCCTCTTTTAGAGGCTGTGTAGTATAACCATGCCCACCCAGTACTATATAGTATCTTTTATCTCATCCTCTCTAAATAGCAGTTGGTCTCCATCACTGCTGATAAGAGCGGGAAATTCACAGAGTGGATTACAGCCTTCTGTAATAGTAGTGAAGTGTAGGTCACTACTAGGGACACACGTCTGTTTTTTTCTTCTTTCTCCTTGTATTGGAGTAGTTGATTTCTGGGTATCCTGGTGGCTCTGGTGATTTGGTCATTAATTAAGGTGGGATGGTAGCCTTGATTTAAAAATGTCTTTTTGAGATTGTGTAAATGTTCCTCTCTGTCTGTTGGGTTGGAGCAGATCCGGTTGTATCTGGTAACCTGGCTGTAGACAATAGACTTTTTGATGTGTTTAGAATGGGAACTGGGTATGTGGGTCGATCAATCGGTTTCTGTTATAGGGATTTCTGTATTGAATTGTTCTAAATTTTTATGGTGGTGTCCAAAAAGTTGATTTCTGTATACGAGTAGCTTAATGTCAGGTTTACGGTGGGATGGAATGCATTGAATCTCTTATGGAATTTTATTAGTTCTTGTTCAGTGTTGGTCCAGATGATTATGATGTCATCATTTTTAAATAAGGGCTACCATCCCACCTCAATTGATGGCCAAATCACCAGAGCCACAAGGATACCCCGAAATCAAATGGCGATCTTTGATAGCCTCAAGAATGGAATGAACCTCCGCCCAGGATTCTTGCATAAGTAGAAAATATGAAAGGTCTAAAAGGAGGTCGAGAGGAATGTCCTCTTCCCAATCATTTTTTTAAACTTAATAAAAATCAGAACTTGACTTGTAATAATGTTGCTATCCAATAGATGGTGCTGCATCTCCTTCCATGTGCAGGTTGAAGGAGAGATAAGACACATCATAAAACTGTCACATTCCTGAGCTCAATGGACTGATTAAGTATTTATGTCTCAGCTCAGTTTTTCTGTTGTTTTAAGCTTTGAGTGCAAAACAGTCTCATTTCTGTGTGTGAACATTTGTATTTCAATCAAGAAGGGTGCCCTCTCTGCATTTGTATATTATATACACTACCGTTCAAAAGTTTGGGGTCACATTGAAATGTCCTTATTTTTGAAGGAAAAGCACTGTACTTTTCAATGAAGATAACTTTAAACTAGTCCTAACTTTAAACAAATGCACTCTATACATTGCTAATGTGGTAAATGACTATTCTAGCTGCAAATGCCTGGTTTTTTGTGCAAAATCTACAAAGGTGAATAGAGGCCCATTTCCAGCAACTATCACTCCAGTGTTCTAATGGTACAATGTGTTTGCTCATTGGCTCAGAAGGCTAATTGATGATTAGAAAACCCTTGTGCAATCATGTTCACACATCTGAAAACAGTCTAGCTCGTTACAGAAGCTACAAAACTGACCTTCCTGTGAGCAGATTGAGTTTCTGGAGCATCACATTTGTGGGGTCAATTAAACGCTCAAAATGGCCAGAAAAAGAGAACTTTCATCTGAAACTCGACAGTCTATTCTTGTTCTTAGAAATGAAGGCTATTCCATGCGAGAAATTGCTAAGAAATTGAAGATTTCCTACAACGGTGTGTACTACTCCCTTCAGATGACAGCACAAACAGGCTCTAACCAGAGTAGAAAAAGAAGTGGGAGGCCGCGTTGCACAACTAAGCAAGAAGATAAGCACATTAGAGTCTCTAGTTTGAGAAACAGACGCCTCACAGGTACCCAACTGGCATCTTCATTAAATAGTACCCGCAAAACACCAGTGTCAACATCTACAGTGAAGAGGCGGCTGCGGGATTTTGGGCTTCAGGGCAGAGTGGCAAAGAAAAAGCCATATCTGAGACTGGCCAATAAAAGAAAAAGATTAAGATGGGCAAAAGAACACAGACATTGGACAGAGGAAGACTGGAAAAAAGTGTTGTGGACGGATAAATCCAAGTTTGAGGTGTTTGGATCACAAAGAAGAACGTTTGTGAGACGCAGAACAAATGAAAAGATGCTGGAAGAATGCCTGACGCCATCTGTTAAGCATGGTGGAGGTAATGTGATGGTCTGGGGTTGCTTTGGTGCTGGTAAGGTGGGAGATTTGTACAGGGTAAAAGGGATTCTGAATAAGGAAGGCTAACACCATACCCAGTGGACAGCGCTTGATTGGAACCAATTTCATCCTACAACAGGACAATGACCCTAAACACACCTCCAAATTGTGCAAGAACTATTTACAGCAGAAGCAGGCAGCTGGTATTCTATCGGTAATGGAGTGGCCAGCGCAGTCACCAGATCTGAACCCCATTGAGCTGTTGTGGGAGCAGCTTGACCGTATGGTACGCCAGAAGTGCCCATCCAACCAATCCAACTTGTGGGAGATGCTTCTAGAAGCGTGGGGTGCAATTTCACAAGCTTACCTCAACAAATTAACAGCTAGAATGTCAAAGGTGTGCAATGCTGTAATTGCTGCAAAAGGAGGATTCTTTGACGAAAGCAAAGTTTGATGTAAAAACAATGTTATTTCAAATACAAATCATTATTTCTAACCTTGTCAATGTCTTGACTCTATTTTCTATTCATTTCACAACGCATGGTGGTGAATAAGTGTGACTTTTCATGGAAAACACAAAATTGTTTCGGTGACCCCAAACTTTTGAACGGTAGTGTATGTGCCCCATTCAAACCAGTTCCATCTTAGCCTGAGGAAGGATCGATAGAAGATCCGCAAGCTTGCTGTAACATCATTTATTTTTGTTAGACATTAAAAGGTATCATATCCTCAAGATTACTTGGTCTCTCTCACTAAGAACAATCAAACTTTACTCTACTGGCTAACATGGTACCAAATCTTTTTTTCGTTTTGCATTATTCTCATTAACATACTTTATATCACAGTCCTTAACTGAAACTTACAAATACAATTGACACCTAGGCCATGATAATACAACAGTGCACAGGACCATATAATTTAACGTTCTACATAACGTACACAGGCCAGAAATGTATAGATTAGCCCAGATCTACAGACACTTCCAACATGTTTCTTTTTATAAACAATTATATAAAAGTCATAGTCCAAAAGTTACAGGTAATGCAATGCATTTAACAAAGTGTGCGCTAATAAAGTCCTAGACCAGAGTATCATCTACAGGTGTGAAAGTAAGTTCCTATGAATGTGTGGTTGTATAAGGCAGGGTGCCACCTACTGATAAATGTACAGGCAACATATTAGTTGCAGAAACTTTTCCAACTGTCCCATTCATCTGACTGGGACTTGCAGTCATCCATGCACATAATGCAGAAAACACAAATACATTCAGATGCATGATACATACTTTACAGTTACAGAAATTTCTGCAACAAATGTGCTGCATATAAACATACCCTTAAGGCCACGGTCACACAGGGCGGATTCCTGATGGAAATGTCGCGGTTTGGCCGCAGCAAAAACTGCGACAATTCTGCTGGGAGAACCGCCGCGGAAAAAGCCGCGATGGCTTTGAAGCGGTCCAGCCGCTCGCTCTTCCGCTGCGGCCGGCGCTCCCATAGAGGAGAGAGTGCGGCCGCAGCGGAAAAAAAAAAAGTAGACATGCTGCGTTCGGCAAGTCCGCGCCGCAGCAGCGGCTTCTGTCGGCTTAGCCGCAGCGGATTTGCCATCCCGCGTGGACAAGATTTCTGAGAAATCTCGTCTACATGGCTGGCTAATCCTGGGATTAGCGGCCGCATGCGGATTTTCCGTGGCGAAATTCCGCACGGAATTTCCGTGACAAATCCGTCCCGTGTGAACCCAGCCTAAAACCTATGTACACCTCTGCACCCTTTTTTAATCAATGTATTTTTGGAAATTAAGACTTTTTTTGCAATTCGTTTTCAGTAAAAATTTTTGATTGATGGATTTCTATGCTTGTATTGTTTTCCAAAAAACTGCAGGCTGGAGGACTGAAACTTTAGTAAATTCTGTCAGTCCGAGTAAACAGACTGGCTTCTCCTCTAGCCTGTTGCCCTGCTGTAAACATGCATTCACTGCCTTTAAACTGAGCTACTGCAGAGCGCTGTATTACAGTTCTAGAGGATGGTAGCGGAGATCAGGACAGAGAGCAAAGCAGAGAAAGCTGCTATTTCAGAAGGCTGTAATTCACTCTCAGTGAATTTCGTGCTCTTATCAGCAGTGAGGGGGACCAACTGCTATTTAGAGAGGATGAGATAAAAGAGAGATACTACATAGTACTGCATGGGCATGGTTATACTACACAGCCTCTAAAAGAGTAGAGGGGAGGTGGGCTAAGGTTGCCACCTTTATAAGAGAGACCAGCTGATCAGTGTTAGGATTGCCCTCCAGTCAGGAACTTGAATATAGTAAAGTCTGCAAACCAAGTATTCTAAATGCATGAGAAGGAAAACTCAATGCAAAAAAACAGATAAGTGCATCATATTTTTCTGTAGGGACTTAGTACGGTATGTGTATTTTCATGCACAAATGTTTCCATAGCATTTAAGGGGATAACTAAAGAAGAAGGTAACTTTTACAGGCTTTCATCCCGCAACCTTGTTCTGATATTGCATGGCCTAGTTGTTAAATACCCATAAAACAAGGTCTGACAGGTGATCTTACAATTTGGACCACTTACAGCCAATAAAATGCCTCCTTTCCTCCCTGAGATACAGGGCTTTTATTTCTTGCTGTGATTATGTTACTCTTCTTCTCTACTCTTATTACTTTGTCATGGCTGCATTTAATTACACTTTAATTTATTCTCCCCATGATCCTTTGAATTTCTCACTTCCATACCTTCTAGAAGCGTTTATGCTAGCTGAGAGTATACAATATATTTGTACAGATACACTGGACTAGCAGCAAAATCTTGCTAGTCATGTTAGTAAAATACTGGCATATTCATATGTGACAGAGCTAAGGTGCTATATTTCACAGTGATTCTTGAACTTGTAGTATGACACTTTTTAGTAAGAAGACCTGATCTGGTCATGTGGTGTTTGTAACATTCTGCTGCTGCTCAGGTCATGTTCTATCAAAGGTCATAAAAAGCTGCTCTAGGGTGTATGCAAGCAGATTAGACTTTGGACGCTATTCGCAGCAGGGTTTCCCAGCAGGGGGGCTGATGGGCATGCACGGGAAGGAGAAACCAACAGCTGGAAAACTGAACTGGAAATCTAATCCTAAACCTAGCGTCTGTGTCTGGATACTTGGCTGTCACTGGATAGGGCTACACAAAACCACACAGAGTCATTAACTTGATAATGTATTTACTCTGCTCAGTACAAGACTGACTATAGTTAACTCCATGACTGCTAAACATATGCTGCCAATGAGCCTTAGTCACACTTACTAGACTAAAAAAAAATTATTCCTCATTTATAAAGTCAATTTAGCAGTATGACACTGGCACGTAAAATCTATAGACTATATAGGAAAACAAGAGGTGTAGCAACAGAATTTATCATTTCTAACAGTGCTGGTAATTGCTGATCAGATTACGGTATATGTGTAGATCTAGATTTCCCACCAGGCAATTCGTGGAATCGTAAAATAGGGATTTTTTGTGTTCTCACTTTTCCATACTCTTACAATGATGTCCCTATCAATCACTACTTTGAAACAGGAGCACAGAAACAGACAAGGTTAAAGTAACAAGGATGTCAAACTCACTTTAAATGTGTCCATTCCTCTGTACTTTGGGCTTTTGCCATTGAGCATTGACATTGATGCATCTTAGCAGTCGAAACTAATTCTGTCTGTGACCACTGCAATGAGTCCCAGCTTTAACATAGGCTAAAGCTATTAAAAAAAATCTCAATGGCATCACACTACTAGAAACGATAGATATTACACCTGGCATTCTTCATAATTATGAATGAAGACTTAGAATATCTTCAACCGCTTCCAACTACTTCTACAAATATGTATGAAGGGTCCCTCATCATTTCCACTGCGAAAAAAATATATAAAAACCACCTAATCTTCTCCATAAAACAAAGGCGGTAAACTGTGTGCAGACAGTAATCTACTGAGGTTGTGTAGCATATTTGGATTTTCCTTTGCTACGTACTTTAAAGATGCGAAAACCATTACATCTATATTTAACATGAACAGTGCAATTGTTAGCATTCACATGGGTGTATTAGCGCTGAAACCGTCTATTGATTTGCATTGGGGCATTCAGACGTGTTTTTAACACGTGAAAAAAAAAAAGTAGCAGGTCCTATTTTGGTCCATTTAACGGGCCGAAATGGCCCATTAAAGTCAATGGGATCATGTAAATATGCAGTGAATACGCATGGTACATGAAATGAATACGTGTGCAAAAAACTTGCAATAAGCAGAGAATATGCACAGTTTCGGTCTGTGAATACGCTGCATAATTCATGGAATAAAACTGAATACGTCCTTGTGAATGAGCCATTAGACACATCACTACCAAACAAATCAGTCCACATTAAAAAACAAAAGGGAACTAAAAGGGATTGTCTTTGCAAAAACTATTAAGAGAGAGCCCAGCAATGGGACTTTGTGAGTACCTGAGACCCTCGAGTAAGTGTCGCAGCTCTAGACTGAGCAGGAGAAAACGGTGCTGGTGTGAGCTGACAACGCATACCGTGGGCATGAGCTGGTTCTGCAGACAAAGTGCACAGCATAGAGAGACCTAGAGAGTGGAACCTTGGGTCAGTGCCCTCAAAAAGACTGAAGTGACTGTTCTAGGTAGCATTCAAATACCTAGTTACCAAAGTGCCTGGTTGTGAGTAAAAAACGTTCTGCGATACCTCAACATTTTGGATAGTGTGTTAACAATAAAAAACAGTGTACAGTTTGGTATTACAACACTGAATGTCATCACTCCTACCATACTTGCTAGAAATCAGGGATGAATGAATAGTGCACAATCAGTTTAGACAACGATTATAGCTCAAAATGCGCTCAAAAGCAATCTTTTGTGCAATAATTTTTGTGTCTAAACTGTTTGTGCACTATTCATTCATCCCTGATTTCTAGCAAGCTAGAAATCACCAATGACTGTTATCAGGGACGCACACTGATTTTCTCAGCAGGTGGCACTGATAGCATTCTTTCAGGTGGTATCCCGCTGGGACTTCTCATCAGGATGTCAGCTGAATAGAGATGAGCGAGCACCAAAATGCTCGGGTGCTCATTACTCGAGTCGAACTTTCAGTGATGCTCGAGAGTTCGTTTCGAGTAACGAACCTCATTGAAGTCAATGGGCGACTCGAGCATTTTTGTATATCGGCGATGCTCGCTAAGGTTTTCATTTGTGAAAACCTGGGAAATTCAAGAAAGTGATGGGAACGACACAGAAATAGATAGGGCAGGCGAGGGGCTACATGTTGGGCTGCATCTCAAGTTCCCAGGTCCCAATATTAAGCCACAATAGTGGCAAGAGTGAGACCCCCCCCCCTCCGCACTGTCAGCATAAAGATCATTCTCCTCTGCCACAGCTGTAACAGCTGTGGCAGAGAATGATGTTAGCCCATTGAATTCAATGGAGCCGGCAATACAGCCGGCTCCATTGAAAGCAATGGGCTGCCGGCGATCGCGGGATGAATTGTCGGGAAGGGCTTAAATATATAAGCCCTTCCCTGCAATTCATCCAGAAATGTGTAAAAAAAAAAATACATGTATATATATATACTCACCTGGTCCCGGCAGACGGAGTTCAGTGCGGCCAGCGGCAGTCCTCCTGAACTGCTCTGAACAGCTGTAAGTAGTATTCAGTAGCCGGGGATTTAAAATCCAATTATGCTCCACCTAACAGACCCTGTTAAAAAGAGTGGGTTTGTCAGAATTTGCTCCCGGGCTCCCAGTCTGGGTCTCCATTTGAGAAGAAATAGGTTCTATATGGTACTAACCACAAAACATGACAGGGGATCTATGCTAGAATATGATTTAGGTATGCTGAATGTATGGTATGATGAAGTTTTGAAGCACTAGGTCTATTAGTAAGGGCAATATTAAATGTGAAGTAAAGGCTGATTTAGACACAACGATTTTCACTCAAAAATCATTCAAAGCCATCTTTTGAGTGATAATCGTTGTGTCTAACTGCACTGACATCGTGCAGTTTTCATTAAGCAGTCGCTGATCGCTGGTCTTTCAGCATGCTGAAAGATTAGCGATCAGTTATCAAGAATTCACAGCGGGATACAGCTGATACTATTGTTTCAGCTGTATCCCGCTCCCTGTAGACAGGCTGGGTATGAAGAACAGAGCGGTCCAACCAAGCAGAGAACAGCTGGATGCAGAAGACAAGCAGCCCCGCTTGTCTTCTGCATCCCCCGCTCAGAGAGCTCAGCTGTATAACAGCCGGGCGCTTCGAGCAGTGAACAGCTGGATGCAGAAGACAAGCAGCCCCGCTTGTCTTCTGCATCCCGCGCTTGGAGCGCAAGGTGATCGCTCAACGTTTGGGCTATCACTTGCGCTGTAAAAAACACACAATGATTATCCCTCAAAAATCGCTCAAAAGATTTTTTGAGCAATAATCGTTGTGTGTAAACCAGGCTTTAGAGGCCAGACGTCCAGGATTTGTTTGTTTTCTGTGCCCGGCATATGTGTGAAAATTGTTGTGACGCAATAAATCTGGCAGTAGCCAGTTTTGAAGAAAGTTTCAGGTTTTGGACTGAGTTTTTGAGTGTGTGCCAATTGTCTTAAGATGGAAGATAGCGATCCCAAGTGAGTGACAAATTCCCTAATGTCACATGCACAGAAAAAGTGAGAGAGAAAGAGAGACACTATCATTAGTGGACTAGCACTAAAAATGATGGATACATTCAAAACACACGACCATACTAGTCCTTCTCTTCCAGTGGATTTTAAATGCCAAAGAATGAAATGTTAGTAATGTTTTTTTGGTTTTTTTTTAAACTCGTTTTATTGACAGGTTAACAACATATCAGATATAGTAACAAAACATTATGCAGTACATATTCTTAAGTATGGGGTATAAGGTATAAGCCGGTCAGGCCTGTGCTTTACAATGTACCCCATGTCTGGCGTTTCATTAGTCAGAAGTGGTAGGGGGGTTGGTTAGGATTAACAAAAAGAAACAAGGGCATACTGACATGGGGTGGGTGGGTATGCGAGGGAGGGTGGAAGTGGCGAGGGGTCTATACAGAAAAATGTAGCCGTGCTGAGACATATTTTAAAGCATATGTCTGCTATAGGAGTCGCCATAAGCAGACACATGTTCCCTTACACCAAGTTATAGTTATTAACCGGTTATATTGCGGTACAGAGCCGGGGCCATCAAAGTACCCCCCCCCCTTAAAAAAGGAATAATAATAATAATAAAGAAAGGGGGGGGGAGCACCACTGCACCCCGGGTGGCCGACCGAGCGCAGGGCAGACTCTCCCGATCCCATCTCGACCCCTCCGGGGACTTTACCTTCTTTGTAACGCCGATATGGCTAGTGAGAGCGGCTGCGGAGGGAATAGGGTCAGTGAGGAGTCACACCACCTGCCCCACACCTTTTGGAATTTGTCCGGGCATTTGTGGGCTTTGTATACTATATTGTTGTAGGGTATGATCGAATTTGTGGTTTTCTTCCACATTGTCACGGTCGGGCCTCTCTGGTCCATCCATCTCATTGCGATTACTTTCCTGGCTATGAACAGGACCTCCCGTAGGAATATTCTGTGGTAGTGTTGCCACTGCTCCTCATCAAGGATTCCAAAAAGGCAGATTTCTGGGGTGGCGGGGACCGGGATATCAAGGACCGCGGAGAGCAAATTTATAACTTCGTCCCAATATGATCGGATCCGCGGGCAGTCCCAGATCATATGCCAGAAATCGGCGTATGTGCAGGTGCATCTAATGCAGTGTGTGGAGGGGATCCTGCCCATCTTATGTAGCCTCGCCGGGGTGAGGTAACATTGATGAACTATGTACAGTTGGGTTAGTTTATTATTTGCTGAGGGGGAGACAGATAGGGGCGATTCTAATATCTCTTGGAAGGTTTCTTCCGTCAGCGTTGGAATCAAAGATTTCCACTTAGTCAGGGCGGGAGGGATTTCCCTAGCGGCTTTTGAAGTGGTTAGGTGGGCATATAGTGTCGAGGTGAGTCCTCGGGGCCCCCGCGATTTTAATATTCCGATTAACGGGTAATGAGATATGGTGCTACTCATTGGCGGGAATTGCGCCTGGAGCGCATGCCGGATCTGTAGGTATTTGTAGAAGTGGGATCTGGGTATTTGGTATTGGGCCTGGAGTTGCTCGAAGGATATCAGGATATTAGAATTATATAGGTCTCCTAGATGAGCTATCCCATGCTGTTCCCATACCTCTAGGTCTGTTAATAGCCGCAGTTCCCCTAGCCCTGGGTTCCTCCACAGCGGCATGTCGGCGGCTATGTCAGAAAATCCGCTCGCCTCTCTAGCCTGGCGCCAAACTCGCATTGCCAGCCTATGGATGGGTAGTATTTTACCCTTCACTGTGGCGGGTAGTTCCAGCAGTGGCCAGAGGCTGGAGGTGTTTAGAGCCTGGGCCAAGTGAGCCTCTGAATTGGGCAGTGGGTTGTCATTCAGCCAGCATTTTAAGTGTATCAGTAATGTTTTTTTTTAACGAAATGTTGAATTGAATTGCCTTTTTGTCTATTGTCTGCTTTGGAAAAAGTAGTCCCATTGGGTGGTGAGCTGTTTTTTCTTCTACAGATATTATAGGAGGATATAATTGAAAGCACATGTGAGCTAAAGAACTAAAGCAATGGTTACCAATGTATAACTTTAGCATTTGCCATCTCTTAACGTCATATGCTCTGTAGGTTGTTGTTCTGTTACAGATGCCCCATGTGGTAGCTGACAGTTTCGGCTCTCTGGTACCATATAGCAGTGCATGGGAAGATGGCACTTCCTGCTTTTACAGTTTGTGATGTATGCTGTATTGGAATGCAGGAGAGTTTAGCGGGATGTGCAGTGAGAGTCACTGGTGAAAGTCCTCTCACAAAGATGTGTTGGCCACGTCCCAAAGCATTCTCTATTTTTAGCTGTTTTGAAACATAATTGATTACACTACTCAATACAGAGGCATCCCGAATAAAAACATATACTGCACTGATATTTTTTTTATTATGTGAGCCTAAAGGCAATGCATGCCACTGAATGCATATACAGGGAAATAAGTTGAAGACATATGTCAATAGGTATTTCCCAATGTATTTCCTTAGCTGTACAATTCAAACTGAACACCGTAGGCAAAACTGATACATGGTATTATACCTAATGGGGCAGTGCATGACACAAGGATTCCTTTATGTACTTTCAGTCATTACTCTCCTTCAGGTCCCACGCTAGGGACCTGAGGGAGAGTAATGACTGAAACAGCTTTCAATGTAATGTTCTTTTAATGCGTGAATTCCAGGTTTCAACAGTAAGACATAGACATGAATCAAACAGCCTTTAAGGGTTATTTCCACCTTATAATATGATCACTAGGATCTTGCACCGCTTTATACAAACTCCATGCAGATGTTGTCCTTGGTCAGATTTGAACCTAAGACCCCAGCACTGCAAAGCACCAGTGCTAACCACCAAGCCACCCTGCTTCTCCTTTCTCTTCCTCCTGAGGAGCCAGATAAAGTGCCCCATAATGTAAAAGAAAGCATGATTCATCAAACCAGGCTGTCTTCTCCCTTCTTCCATTCTCCATGAACCTGTTCTGATGCTCATGTGTCCATTGTAGGTGCTTTTTGGTGATGGACAGGGATCAGAATGGGCACTCTGATTAACCTGCGGCAATGAAACCCTAAATGCAAAGTTTATTCTAATACTTTTTTTCCTTAAATCACAGGCAACATATACTTTATCAGCAATTTGTGTTTCAGTATTTCTTTTGTGGGATTAGACCAGGCAGGCTAACTTGTGCTCTGATACATCATGTCAAGGAACCTTGGAAGCCCATGACATTATCACTGGATCACCTGTTTTCTTTCCTCTTAACACTTTTGATAGGTACGAACCACAGCATACCAAAAATACAAGACCTGTTCTTTTAGAGATGCTCTGACTCAGTCATCTAACCATCACAATTGGTCTCTTGCCAGAGTCACTCAGATTCCTGCACAACCTCTAGAACTGACTGTCCCTGATGAGGATGAAGAGAAAGAAGCAGCAGCATGATGGCTCAGTGGTTAGCAATGCTGCCTTGCAGTGCTGGAGTCTTAGGTTTAAATCTGACCAAGGACAACAGCTACATGGAGTTTGAATGTTCTCCCACACTCCAAAAACATACTATAAGGGTGAATTTAAAAATTGTGAGCCGCAATGGAGAAAGAACCCGCCATTACGTCATGTAAAGTGCTGTGTGATATGTAACACAGGGAGAAAATACAAACTCCATGCAGATGAAGTCAAATTTGAACCTAGGACCCCAGAACTGCAAGGCAACAGAGCTAACTGCTGACACTCTATCAATTATACACTAATTGTAAGAATATTAAGGAAGGTCCAATTCAGTTTGAACTAATTCGGGCTGAACCAAAAGTCAGTGAATTGGCTGATCCGAACTTTTTAAAAGGTTGCTCATCTCTAATTGTGGGGGTCTGACCTCTGGGTCAATCAATTATGAGAATGAACAGGAAGCAGTGCTGGTTTAATGCTGCATCCTATTCGCTGTTTTTCCTCTGCACCGTGTCAATCTGACCACTCATAGTGCAGGAAACTGCAGCACAGCTCAATTCAAGCCAGGAGGGCCACTGTGC